>NC_085877.1:30528956-30543956 GCF_034702125.1 Engraulis encrasicolus | reverse complement strand
CAAGCGGTATAACTGTAATGGACTACACTAGCTAATAATGTTTGAACTAAACCATGCCGAAGACGTGTACGGATAACCGGAGAAGTTTCCGCGATAGCAGACAGGACATGAATGGAGCTCTAGGAAGTTTCCCCTCCCAATGTGGCACAGGTAAGACGCGCCAGGCATCACCGACTTTGACCGGAATTGATGTGCTACAAACACCACGTTGGTAGAACTAGGCTATTATTGGAAGTTAGCATTCAACTCAACGTCTTCGCGCACATTTTTATGAAGGACAACGTGGAGTAGTAACAGTCCTTGACTGCTTTGCCAAAGCTGACACGCAAAATGAGTAACCAATTGTTCCATGCTGCGCTTCCTTCACGATGCGCTGTTACGCAGAGCTGACGCTCTAAGTTGTTCCAGGAAATAAGATAGTTGGATACCAACATATGGTTTGACTCTGAAAACACACCGAAGACAGTTTACATGTTTAATATGTAACGTGTAGACATCGGCTGGACAGTTGTGTTTGCTATTTAGGACCATGGCAGAACTCATCACAGTTGAACACCATCTCATAAGCTTAATAAAACAACATGATCTAAAAATAGCCTAAATAGTCATACACATGTGCTGTTGACCATGAAAATAGATCGGAGAGGGTTGGAAGTTTTCATATTTAGTGTATATTGGTTGTAGAAACAGAATGGTTGTGTTTGTAGCCATCCAATCTCGGACGGCCGGCATTTGAATTGACGGCAGATTGCCAAATCGCATAAAGCGGCGCATCTCGTAATAAAATCTAAAATACTGAAAAATAATATAATATAAACATATAGTTTTTATACCGAAAGTATATCGAGGAGGGTCTGTAATATTGAGCTAAAGTGTTTGAAAGCTGGAAAAACGGCATGATGACGGCCGTTCAGCTGTATTTTCATATGAAAATATTCCGGCCGGCCGCGGCCGTTCTGGTACAGATCCAGCCGGACGTTCACGGCCGTTATGGTAGCTAGAGGGTTAATAGGTGTAAAAAACATTCTGTGAAATCATATTCCACTATGTGACTACTTAGGATTGATCAACTGCAAGACTTCATTAATTGGTATCCAGGGAGGTACAGGTGGGGGGATTCTGCCTGTGAGGAGCGCAGTGGAGCGCTGTAATCAGGGCTCTAAATTAACTTTCTTAATCACCAGCCAAAATTTACTAGCCAGAACACACACTCAGTAATGGGTCAAAGTGGCAAGTACTGCTAAGTCGCTCTTTCCTACCAGCCAAACTGAAATTTCACCAGCATTTGGCCAGTTGGCTGGTAATAAAGTGAAAAAAAGTGAAAGCCCATTGGGAAACTCCAACTCCCATTGTCATTGTGACACAGCACTCCACAGCACACAAGTGAACACTGCACACTGCACACAACGAAATTGCATTTATGCCTCACCCGTGCAAGGGGGCAGCCCTCAGTGGCGCCCCATGGGGAGCAGTGCGGTGGGACGGTACCATGCTCAGGGTACCTCAGTCATGGAGGAGGATGGGGGAGAGCACTGGTTGATTACTCCCCCCACCAACCTGGCGGGTCGGGAGTCGAACCGGCAACCTCTGGGATGCAAGTCTAACGCCCTAACCGCTCACCCATGACTGCCCAATAGTCATTGTTAAGACTTCACTTGGGTTAAGCTTAAAAAGCCCACATCAGAACGTCTCAACAATGCTTCAGTTTCCAATGCTTGGCTTGTACACTGGCATGATTTCATGATTCAGAAGTATCATAACACTAAAGCGGATGTATGATGTTGGTCCTGTCCAACAGATCCATATGAGCTATTACTGTAGGTTGTGTTATAGTTTTCTGAATAGTTTGAAACATTCTCCTCACGGATGCACCTTGGTTTAAATGAAAGGCAGGGAAGCTAATGGAAATTCTGGAGAAAAAAAGGAAATTTGCTTTATTTTTCAGAGCGAGCAATAAAAAGTGTGTGAGAGAGTGAGGAAGGGTCCAAATGAGTGAGTCTCACTCCTAAAGAGTGACAATTTTACGGCTTTCAGGCCGACCAGAACGGAGCCGGTGTCGGTGCTCGCACCAGTTACGTTCGGCACTAAAGTGCTTGTCTGCGAACCGCCCGTGTTCATGCCGGGCTCTGAACTTTTTCTGCACGTGACTTAGACAGGTCATCAGCTGGGAAAATTAGGCCTTTCGTCCTACCGCACTTTTCTCTGTGGATTACTGACCAGAAGCCCTATTGGAAGAAATGAAATCATGGGGCCACGTCAATTTTTGCTCAGAATTCAATATGGCCGCCATTTTCCAAAATGACTTGTTTTCATGCATTATTACATTGTACTATAAGGTGATATTCATGAACGATGAACTACTTTCAGCACTATTCTGTCCTATTTCCTTACATATATGTTTACAAAGGCTGACTAAACTAAAAGAAGTGCTGAAATTAATGATTGAAATGCACATACAGAGTCTTTGGCTGCGAAAATTAGGCCTAATGTCCTGTCAGGGTCTTCACAGTGGATTACAGACCAGAAGGCCTATTGAAAAAGATTCACCAGCTGGTTGCCATCTCAAATGTGCTCCAAAATTCTAAATGTTCTGTGTTTTTCAGAATGGCAGACTTTCATACATTTTTCTCAATATTGTAAGACCATAATTATCAATAAAGATTACCTATTTTCAGTGAAATCTCCTATCTACAGACGTGAGTACAAAGGTTGGCAACAGTAAGATGTAAATTTCCTATAGACAATATCCTAAGGGTTGATGTCAGAAAATGATTGAATTACACATACACAGTTGACTGCTAAAAAAAGGCTATTGATCTGCCAAACTTTTCACATTAGATTTCTGACCAAAAGTTTTTCAGGCCTACATTTTTTTGCATAAAGCAAGGGTGAGTGTGCGTGCGTGTGTGTGTGTGCGCGTATCCCCCGCTCATCTTTCCCCTGCTCTACAGTGTCTTTCCCCCACACACTATTTCTGCTCCTCCACCCCCTCACTCATCCCCCCCAAACACTATTCTGCCCCCCAACCCCTTCATTCATCCTTCCCATGCTACTCTGCCCCTCCACCCCTCACTCACCCCCCACTATTCTGCCCCCCACGCTCAACCCCCCTGACTCATTCTTCCCCCACAAAATACTCGCCCACCCCCCAATCCAATGTGAAAAGTTTGGCAGGTCAACCCCCCCCCCCCCCCCCACCCCGACTCAACTTACCCCCCCCCCCCCCCCCCCACCACACACACATACATTATTCTACCCCCCCGAACCCCCCACACACTATTCTGTCCCCCTACCTTCTAACACAGATGCTCCTCCGCATCATTCGGTCCCCCCTACCCCCCACCTTACCCCCCACCCCCCACCCCACACACACACAGTTTGGCAAGACAATATGCCTTTTTTCAGCAGTCCACTGTGTTTGTGAAATTCAATCATTTGACAACATTTCTTTGGATATTTCAAAGTGGCAAGATACAGGGGGTGGACAAAATAACTGAGACAACTATCATTTTAGTGTTGGAAGTTTAATGGCTCAAGTGGACCAGCCTGTTGGCCAATCTTCATTAATGGCACATTGCACCAGTAAAGTGAAGTGTGAAAGTTCAATTAGCAGTTAATTATTAACATTATGGGTGACATGTCAGAGTTCAAAAAGGAAAAATTCTGTGTAACTGTTGCATCTTTGACCGAGACAGCAAGTCTTTGTGATGTATCAAGAGCCACAGTATCCGAGGTAATGTCTGCATACCACCAAGAAGGATGAACCACATCCAACAGGATTAACTGTTAATGCAAGAGGAACTACCTGTAAATGACACTAAAATGACAGGTGTCTCAGTTATTTTGTCCACCCCCTGTATATATATTCATGCCTTTTTCTAGACTACCTTTATACTCACGTCTGTAAGGAGATAGGACAATTTAACTGAAAAATAGGTAATGTTTATTGATAATTATGGCCTTACAGCATTGAGAAAAATGTGTGAAAGTCTGCCATTCTAAAAAACAGAGAACATTTTGAATTTTGGAGCACAGAGATGGCCCCAAGTTTTAATCTTTTCCAATAGGCCTTCTGGTCTGTAATCCACTGTGAAAACCCTGACAGGACAATAGGCCTAATTTTCGCAGCCATAGACTCTGTATGTGCATTTCAATCATTATTTTCAGCACTTTCCTTTGGATATTGCAAGGTGGCCAACTTTATTTTCATTTCTTTTAGTTTAGTCAACCTTCGTTAACATGTATGTAAGGAAATAGGACAGAATAGTGTTGAAAGTAGTTCATCGTTCATGAATATCACCTTATAGTACAATGTAATAATGCATGAAAACAAGTCCTTTTGGAAAATGGTGGCCATATTGAATTCTGAGCAAAAATTGACGTGGCCCCATGATTTAATTTCTTCCAATAGGGCTTCTGGTCAGTAATCCACAGAGAAAAGTGCGGTAGGACGAAAGGCCTAATTTTCCCAGCTGATGACCTGTCTAACTGTGTTACCCAGATGAACCTGCTGACGGCCACGCTGTCATCACGGTTCGCAGAGAAAAACCTAGTATTTTGCGGTTCGCATTGCGAACCAACTTTCCAGTTCGCGAACGCAAATATCTGTGGCGTGAACACGACGGCCGGTTCGCGATTAGGTGCGGGAACGGGCTCCAGCACGGTTCTCAGTAGGCCTTAACACGCTATTTGAGAACCCTAAAATGCCTGGCCAGACTAAATGAATTTTGTGCAACATCACAGTATGTGTACAGCATGGCCAGGCCCAGGCTACGGCCATGTGTCCTTGTTAAGAACTAGTCATGGCATGTGTCCATTTGAGCAGTATGGTGCACTCAGTGACCGTTCGTTCCTCTGTGTGACTCACATGGTTACAGGAATAGCGGCCATGCCAAAGGCTAACTTGGCTTAGCTGCTAACGGGAGCAGAGTGCTAGCTGGCTTGGCTTATCAGACTAGATTGCCTTAGCTGGGACTTCGAGGGCCTTCGCTGGAGGGCTGACACAAGTAGGATGCTAATTGTATTGGCTTAGAGGGGCTGGTTTGATGAAAGTAACATTATGGCTCATACAATTACTAGCTTATAGGACATGTAGTGAATTAAAGTTGGACAAAGGGGGTAAGGCAAGGCTTTAGTGTCTTGAGGAACTTGACACAAGAGGGTATAACTAGAGCTCTAAATTATCTTTATTCCTCAGCAGCTAAAATGGCCTGCAGATGCTCTTACCAGCCAAACACACACTCTCTGATGGGTCAAAGTGGCTGGTAGATTGGTCTTCTCTACCAGCCATACTGAAATTTCACCAGCATTTGGCTGGTCGGCAGGTATTAATTTAGGGCCCTGGCTGTATAAATGATATCACAACACTAGTTTGATCACAAGTCTACCTTTTGACATAACGGCATGGGGCTTGGCTGCCGTTCTTTCTCTCTCTCTCTCTCCTTGAACATGTCAGCCTTGGCCTTGGCTCGGCTGTGTCAAGGAAAGCTGTGAGAAGATTACAGCAGGTGGCGCTTGCAGGGCCAAAGGTCAGACTAACCTTTTACACCGTCAAGCCATCCCTGGCCTACTTCACACGCACTGGAGGAGGAGAAGGAGGAGGAGGAGGAAGCAGAGAGAGAGAGAGAGAGAGAGAGAGAGAGAGAGAGAGAGAGAGAGAGAGAGAGAGAGACCTGACTCGTGGAGTCAGAGTCAGGGAGTCTGCCTTGTGATTAGAACCCCCATACATTTATCCAGCACCTAAATGTTGAATTAACACTGCATTTATTTTGAACCAGCCGGAGTAATATGGCTGGTGTTCTTCACTCATCATGCATGAAATGGGTGAAGTGCTCTTGACCAAGGCAACTAACTCCACATTACTCCAGGGACTGCTCCAATGCCCTGTACCTAAATAAACTGTAAATTGCTCTTGATGAAAGTCTCTGCTAATCAATGCAATATACTGTATAAGTATTAGGCTACGTGACAGTTTTGTTTGTGTTTTAAAGGTGGGCTTTTATTGGCGATAGGACAATGAAGATAGTGACACGAAAGCAATGGGAGAGAGAGACTAAGGGAAAGGATCGGGAAATGAAATTGAGCCAGACTCGAACCCGGGTTCCTGACCTAATGGTACAGTACAACGCCTTAACCCACTGAGCCTCCGGCCGCGTCCCCATTTGTTGTTGTTTTTTTTCGACTTTATTTTATAGCACAGTGTGAGAGGTGGACAAGAAGCAAATTGGGAGAGAGACGGGAAGGGGTCAGCTGAGGACCCGGGCCGGGAATCGAACCCCGGTCAGCCGCATGGCAAGCGAGTGCCTTACTGGTTGGCCATGGCACTGCCCTTGTTTTTTTGTTTTTAACTAGTTTAATTTCTCAAGTGCACTTCAGGGTGAGAATGTAGGAGCCCACATACATTCTTGCAACTGATAAAGGATCCAAGCCTGCATGTCTTGACGATGATCAAGCCCAAAGCTGACCATCGTTGTCTGATATGACTGTTTTGTGAACTTTGTCTCACAGTCTTCTAGTCATTCCACAGTGGGTGTGGCCTGGGTGTTCAGACAACTGCGTCTTGAAAGCAGATGGCTGCAACACATGTGTTGCTGTGGTTTTGCAGACAAGAGAGAGAGAGAGAGAGAGAGAGAGAGAGAGAGAGAGAGAGAGAGAGAGAGAGAGAGAGAGAGGGAGAGAGAGAGAGAGAGAGAGAAAGAGAGAAAGCGAGTGAGAGAGAGAAATCCAGTTGATTCTGTACTGTATTGACTGTATTGACCCCATCCTGACCTTCACAAACTGGTCACTGTACAGTCACACCATTTGCACAGGTGTGTGTGTGTGTATGTGTGTGTGTGTGTGTGTGTGTGTGTGTGTGTGTGTGTGTGTGTGTGTGTGTGTGTGTGTGTGTGTGTGTGTGTGTGTGTGTGTGTGTGTGTGTGTGTCTGATATTGTGGTGCACACTGTGTGTGTGTATACAGCATTCATGGTGTCTGATATTGTGGTGCATGCTCTGTGTGTGTGTGTGTGTGTGTGTGTGTGTGTGTGTGTGTGTGTGTGTGTGTGTGTGTGTGTGTGTGTGTGTGTGTGTGTGTGTGTGTGTGTGTGTGTGTGTGTGTGTGTGTGTGTGTGTGTGTGTGTGTGTGTGTGTGTGCGTGTATGAGTGTACTCTGAGGGTTTACAACAGGGCATTGTGCTGAGACTACTGTGTGTGTGTGTGTGTGTGTGTGTGTGTGTGTGTGTGTGTGTGTGTGTGTGTGTGTGTGTGTGTGTGTGTGTGTGTGTGTGTGTGTGTGTGTGTGTGTGTGTGTGTGTGTGTGCGTGACACGTTCCGTCAGCAGCACAAGACGTGACCCAGATTCCCTCCTATTGGGAGCTTCTGTCTCTCACACACTCATCCTCCCTCCCGCTCTCCCTCCCTCCCTTGCTTTCTCCCTCTCTCCCTCGCTCTCTATCTCCCGTTCTCTCTCTCTGTCTCTCACAGACTCAGACTCATCCTCACTCACTCTTTCCCTCCCTTTCTCCTTCTCTGCTTCAGACTCGTCCTCCTTTTCCTCACTGACTCTCTCCCCCCTCCTTCTCTCCCTCCCTTCATCTCTCTCTCTCTCTCTCTCTCTCTCTCTCTCTCTCTTTTACACTCATCCTCCCTGTCCACCCTCTCTCTCTCTCTCTCTCTCTCTCTCTCTCTCTCTCTCTCCTCATCTCAACCCCATCTCTCTCTGTCTCTCTATCTCTATCTCTGTCTATCTCTCTCTCTCTCTCTCTCTCTCTCTCTCTCTCTCTCTCTCCCCTCATCTCAACCCCGTCTCTCTCTGTATCTGTCTCTGTCTTTCTCTCTCTTTCTGTTTCTTTCTCTCTCTGCCCATCATTGACCAAATGTCAGGACAGACTGCGTTTGCCTAATCCTCTTTTCCTCTAAACCCTGTCGTCCTCTCTCTCATTCCCGTGCTCCTCTCTGTCATCCCCCCCCCCCCCCCCCTCCCCTCTCTCTCTCTCTACTCTATGTCCTTCCCCTTCAATCACTCTCCCCATCCATTCATCACTTTTCCAAACAGGCAATAGGCATCCGGGTACTTTGCTCGTAAATGTGCGTTACGCCCCTTTATGGGTGAAAACAAACCGAATGTCTCATCAACTTACATGCTACATCGGCTTGTCTAAATGAACACAGTCCATGCTTCAGCCACGGCTGTTTGGCTCTATTATTTGAACAGCCGGCAACACAACACGTTTTCGGCATGTTGCGCGTGAACAACGCTAGTCTACAGGTCCTACAGGTCGTATCTTTAGTCTATTAAACCTCAACATCACCAATTGACTTGCATGGGCTGTTTTCCCCCACAAATGGGCACATGGAAAACGTCACGCCGTTCATGAGTATAAGCAGCCTGCCTGGCCCGCCCTGCCCAGCCAGCCTGCCCTGTCCTTTACATCTGTATGTTTATCTATGTATCTGTGTATCATAATAGGTCTGTCTATCTATCTATCTATCTATCTATCTATCTATCTATCTATCTATCTATCTATCTATCTATCTATCTATCTATCTATCTATCTATCTATCTCTCTATCTCTCTCTCTCTCTCTCTCTCTCTCTCTCTCTCTCTCTCTCTCTCTCTCTGTCTGTCTGTCTGTCTGTCTGTCTGTCTGTCTATCTATCTATCGATCTATGTGTCTGTCTGTCTGTCTGTCTGTCTGTCTGTCTGTCTGTCTGTCAGAATCTCAGGCTGCTCGCCTTCCTGCCAGTCTGCTTGCCTGCCTGTGCCTCCATCTGTCTGTCCGCCAGCCTGTCTGCCTTTCTGCCTGTCTAGTGGTCTATAGCAGGGGTTCCCAAACTTTACCATGGCAAGGCCTCCCATGTACCAATATATTCTAACCAAGGCCTCCCTTATATGGGTCCAGGGTTTGACACTGGCACCTGCCAACCGGACAAATGCTGGTAAAACTTTGCAAGTAATACTTTCAGTGTCACTAGCCAATTTGGCTGGCAGCGTATTCCCTGGTTAGGTTAGATGTACACCATCATGATAAAGAAAAAAAACAATATAAAATCTGTCGCTAGTGGAATAACTGAATGGCTAGTGACTCTGGAAATCCACTAGCCACAGTGGCCGATGTGTGATAGAGTTAATGTCAGGCCCTGTTTGGGTCATGCCATACTATTTTTTAATGCGCACCCATAAATGTACTATTGTACTAAATGTAATTTTGACACACCAATGTTTACTGCGTGCCTGCTTGTCATTCTGTCTGCTAGCCTGAAGTGCATTTCTCAGCAACATCGTTGTTAACTAAGTTAGCAACTTACTTGGTTGCAATGCAATTTCCCATTGGAAACCTAGTAAGTCGGTAACTGGTTAGCAACGATGCTTTCGAGAAACGGGGTCCAGTCTGTCTGTCTGTCTGTCTGTCTGTCTGTCTGTCTGTCTGTCTTTGTCATCTATCCTTAACATTGTGTCCGTCACATACAGGGATGGATTAAGATTCCATGGGCCCTTGGGCCGCACAACAAGAAAGGCCCCCCTGCTGCTAGAGTATAAAACGACTCTGGGTTTTAGTAAGACCAGATGTGAAACTCTGCTGTATGTTGTTGGGGGGTACGGGGGGTAGTAGCCAGGTCGCGCCCCCCTAGTGACGCAACACCTTCGGCGTTGCAACTAATCAGGCCAAGAGCAATGCAAGTACTTTCTGAGTTCCTGGAAATACGGGAACTCCTTTCACTGTGTAGGGAAGCAAACAACCATAAGCAAACCAAGGGAGGCGGGTCAAGCATGCCGTTTGGGAAATGTTAATTGTTATGGTCTTGGTCAGACCAAGTCTCGAAGAGATTTGAACGTCGATGGTAAATCAGGCTAGGGGGATAGTCCTCTAAGCAACGAAAAAGAAAATATTGTTGTTAAAAGTGCAATTTTAATACAATGTGAGAATGGAAATATAGAGGCTTGGGCTTCAGAGCCCCCTTTACTCTCGGGCCCCTGGGTCTGGGCCCAGTAGGCCCATGTACTAATCTGTCATTCACAGGTCACAGGTCTCCGCCATGTCCTTGTAGTGCTGTGTGAAAGGGGATCTTTGAGGTCATATTTCCTGAGTGGCACGCTAAGTCCCTCCCCCGATGTCACTATGATGTCATCATAATTCTCCAATGCCGGACAGGATAGGCCAGGTTGAGATATGGCTTAATCCACAATTTAATGGCCAAACCGGTTTCTCTCAATCTCAATCTCTCTCTCTCTCTCTCTCTCTCTCTCTCTCTCTCTCTCTCTCTCTCTCTCTCTCTCTCTCTCTCTCTCTCTCTCTCACACACACACACACATCCTCAGGAGCCAAGTGTAATTCCTTTCAAATTTACCTTATGGCACTTGTGCACAAACAGATCAGGACACACACACACACACACACACACACACACACACACACACACACACACACACACACACACACACACACACACACACACACACACACACACACACACACACACACACACACACACACACACAGCCCCCCTGATGTGATTAATCCTCGTGCTCGGCTCTCAGATTAACCCACAGGAATGGCATGACTATAGGAGAGAGAGGGAGCAGAAGGACAAGGAGAGAGTGTGTGTGAGTGCATGTTGTATGTGTTTGCACATATGCCTGTGTATTTTTTTTTGTGTGCGTGCATGCCCAGGTGTGTGTGTGTGTGTGTGTGTGTGTGTGTGTGTGTGTGTGTGTGTGTGTGTGTGTGTGTGTTACAGAGAGAGAGAGAGCGAGAAACAGAGAGAGAGAGAGAGAGAGAGAGAGAGAGAGAGAGAGAGAGAGAGAGAGAGAGAGAGACAGAGACAGAGACAGAGACAGAGACAGAAACAGACACAGGGAAAAATGTCAGCCAACAAAAAAGAGTCAGAGAGATAGAACAAGAGAGAGGCAGAGGAGAGGAAGAGTAAACAGAAAAAGGGAGAAAGGAAGAGGCAGAAAGAGAAAACAGAGAGAGAGAGTGACAAGGGAGAGAGAGTGCGACAGGGGAGATCAGTGTAGGGGGAGGGGTTGGGGTTGAGCATGCGGGATTAAAATAGGCAAGCGAGGGCCGGCTGGGCATTATTGTTTTGTAGGGCACTCTGTTGACATTCAGCAGCAGCTACATACAAACTTCTGTACTGTGTGTATGTGTGTGTGTGTGTATGTGTGTGTGTGTGTGTGTGTGTGTGTGTGTGTGTGTGTGTGTGTGTGTGTGTGTGTGTGTGTGTGTGTGTGTGTGTGTGTGTGTGTGTGTGTATGTGTGTGTGTGTGTGTAGTTCCATTCACTACAATACGCCAGCCAGCCAGCCAGCCAGCCAGCCAACGAGACACAGCCCTCCATTCTGACTGATGTACAGCGCCGGCCATTTTGACCACACGTAGAGATTACATTGTGCAGCACTCAGGGCCGCTGACAGCTTTGGCTGGGCCCCTGGGACAAAGTCATCTGAGAGCTCCCCCTACAATACATACAATGTAAATGTAATAAAAAGCTGATAATGTGCTATACAGTACTTTTGATTGATTGATTGATTGATTGATTGGTTGATTGATGAATTAGACAATCTACATTTCTTAAGATGATGTCATAGTGCCTTTTTAAAGGCAGAGTGTGTAATTTTTTGTCATTCTAATTTCATCTTCATGACATAAATGCAGTGTCTGGCCTTGGCCATGGCTCAAACAGCCAAGGCACCGTACTGTAATGCCGAGGACCCGGGTTCGTTGCCGGCCCGAGGTGATTTCCCGATCCGGCTCAATCTCTCTCTCACACTCGTTTCCTATCCTCCTTTTCACTGTGCTGTCGCAAATAAAGGGAAAAAAAGCCCCCAAAATATATTTAAGAAATAATGAAATAATGAAATGCCTAACCTTAGAACCTCGAACTCCTCTATTGGTCACAACTCTCTCTTTCACTCTTTCTCTCTTTCTCTCTCTTTCTTCCTATACGGTATATATATACGTATACAGTGTATCTATCTGTCTGTCTATGTGTTTCTGTTTTCCCCGCTCTTCTCATTTCTCTCTATCTGTCTGAGTTGGTCAGGGTTACATAATAGGCTACAGAGAAACACATGGAGAGTCTAGGAAACAGTTGACCTCACCCCACCCCACCTCTCTCTCTCTCTCTCTCTCTCTCTCTCTCTCTCTCTCTCTCTCTCTCTCTCTCTCTCTCTCTCTCTCTCTCTCTCTCTCTCTCTCTCTCTCTCTCACCCTATCTGTCTATTGCTTTCTGTCTCTCTCTCTCTCTCCCTCTTCTCAGCAGTGTTATTAAGTCCTTTGTTAGCTTTCTGTTTTTAGCTTCCCACTTACATTTGTTCACACACGCACACGCACACAAAGGATGCTGAAGATGCTCACTCATATACACACCCATAGGCACACACGCACACGCACACGCACACACACACACTGTGAGCCCCAATTCACCCCTTTCCTCTGTCTCTTGCATAAAGACTCCCTTCATTCCACCATGCTCTCCTCCAGTGACTGAGAAATGTGTAATGTCTCAAAACCACACAAACACAGACACACAGACACAGACACACACACGCACACGCACACTCACACGCACACGCACACGTACACACACACAAAGTCAAAGGTCTTCTAGGTCCTTATTGTGATTATATCAATAATCATTTTCCTTCTCGGCAAAGAGCATTAGACTTGGCTGACGCTTTTTATCCAAAGCGACTTACGGTTATTGTTTTTCAGAGTATTTTTACTAGGGGCGTAAATTACAGCTTCCATGACGATACGAGCAGGGATTCGATTATTTTCGATTAAGAATTCCCCTCGATACGATACGATCCGATCCGATTCGATTCGACTCGACTCAATTTTTTCCAATGACTTTTCCACTTCTATTATGTAATGGAGCTAGGGCATTGGACAGGAGTCAGCGATTTGATTGTTTTTCGATACTTTCGATACTTAAGAATGCCCCACGATACTTAAATTACCCGCCGATACATCAATGCATCGATACATTTCAATTATTATTTACACCCCTAATTATTACAGTCGCTGGAGCAATGTGGGGTTAGGTACATTGCTGTGGGCAGTCATGGGTAAGCGGTTAGGGCATCAGACTTGCATCTCAAAGGTTGCCGGTTCGACTCCTGACCCGCCAGGTTGGTGGGGGTAGTAATTAACCAGTGCTCTCCCCCATCCTCCTCCATTACTGAGGTACCCTGAGCATGGTACCGTGCCGCCGCACTGCTCTCTTTTTGGGTGGCAATCGGTGCTGCCCCCTTGCAAGGTTGAGGCATAAATGTAATTTCAGTGTGGGCAGTGTGCAGTGAACACTTGTGTGCTGTGGAGTTTTGCAGTTTCCCAGTTGGGCTTTCACTTCACTTCACTTTGCGCAAGGGCACTTCAGACTTGGATAGGTGTAGGGAGGGGTCAGGTGAGATTCAAACATACAACCGCCGCATTGAAAGACCAACTCTCTATCAATCACAGTTACGAAGGCATGTACGTATTTGTGGTTGCTAACATGCAAACTAAGTTAAGTAAGCTGAATTAAGTGTTACCGTTTTCCTCAAAACAGATTTAAAAAATAAACTCTGCTTAGCAGAGGGGCTAGCTGGGCCATTCACCTTCGAAAAATGTTTACATATTTTTTCATGCAGAACTTTATTCAAAATCCAAAACGATTCAACCCCCCAAAACAAAATAACGCCTACCCGCTAAAAATAAGCTCATCAACGTGCACTTTTATTTTGATATAAAGTTCTCCAGCAAACCTTGCATAATGGAAAGCCCTGCACTAACTGTAAACAACTGAACAAAAGGATTGTGCACAGTGTAATTTGCATACAAATTAAGCAGCCTTAAGCGGATGGGGGCTAAAAAAAAAACCCCTCAAATCTCAAATCTCAAATCAAACCAAAATTTTCCACGTTATTCTTTTCATAGCATGTAGAATGTTTTGTATCAGCTTTTGCATCTTATGCTGACATACGTACAGTTCAACATCAACTAGTAGAGAGGGGTACTAACTGTATTTCCCTCTCTCTTCGACATTGCAATACAAGGAGGAATTCATACATTTTTACACTAAAGCTCCGGGTAGTAGACGCACCCAGGACCCCTCTGCCACCCAGTTTTGGGTCCCGACCCACCAGTTAAGAAACACTGATTCATAGTGGTGTGGATCATCACTGCCCTCACGATCCGATTCGATCACGATTCGGGAGGTAGCGATTCGATTCGATTCGATTCGATTCGATTCTATGTGATCCGATCCGATCCGATCCAATTCTACAATGCATTGCAATGCATTACATTTCTACTGAAAGCAAAGCAAATGTTTAATCAGTCATGATGAGGTAATACAAGTAGTCAGATACTGAGCAACAATGTATTTGCTGTTTTCTGTGTCAGTCTGTATCAGTCTTGCAATGTTTTGAAGTGGTTTTATTTAATTTAACATTCATTTGCTCCCGAAATATCCATGGAAGTAATTGAAACTTATAAAAATTGCCGGATCGATTCTGGAACTTGCCTGATCGATTCTGGATCGTCCATGCTCCGTATTGGATTGGATCGCCGGATCGATTATTGTTGACACCACTACTGATTCATGCAATAGCACATTCTGTTGCCTATATAAAGTGCTGTGTCCTTTTTCTGCCCATGGGGAGTGGACAGAAGGCCAACGCAGGTATTGTGTGTCTGTGTGTGTGTCTGTATTTGTATGAATGTGGCTGTATTATTTGTATGTGTGTGTGTGTGTGTGTGTGTGTTTGTGTGTGTTTTGTGTTGTGTTGTGTTCAGGGACAGAGAACCCAAGCCAGTATGAGTCATTTCACCCCCTGGCCCTGGCCTGGCTGTGTGTGTCTGTGTGTGTGTATGTGTGTGTGTGTGTGTGGGGGGGGGTGGTCTATATTTGTATGAATGCTTGCTCATTGTAATTGTAATTGTATGTGTGTGTGTGTGTGTGTGTGTGTGTGTGTGTGTGTGTGTGTGTGTGTGTGTGTGTGTGTGTGTGTGTGTGTGTGTGTGTGTGTGTCTG
>NC_085877.1:30491456-30523956 GCF_034702125.1 Engraulis encrasicolus | reverse complement strand
TAGTGGACGGAGGGTCTCGTCGCAAAATGTATGCTGCTACTATCTGGAGCTATGCGCTGTTGTTGGAGTGGTATTTTGGTTGCTATTTCTGTCTTTTCAGGTGCTCAAGTACGCCTAGGTGACGTTTCCCTAAACTAAATGTAAAAGAGAGGAGGGGTTGTGTGTGTCATCATACTACTCAACACACATCAAACGCACACACACGCGCGCAGGCTGTCATGTAGGCTGGAGTAGCAGGCATTCACATCACTTGCAGCGTCTAGCTGCCATTTGAAGAATAGCCTGCTTGCTGTCGGTGCTGCTGCTGCTGCTCGGTAGCTTACAATGAATCGCCCGTTGACGGGCAGGCTGGCTGCCAGCCTGACTGCCGCAACATGTCCAGCCAAACGCACGCGCGCACGCACGCATGGGCATGGTGCTGCTTGCTGCTTCATTCTACGGGCCATCGCGAGCGCACGCTGCCGAATGCCAGCAGATTATAACGGGGCGGATTTGTATGAAGCGATGAGAGGGAGAGAGAGGCAGACGTACGGTCTCTGTACGGAGACCGTCGACGTCACGTCACGTGAATCACGTCACCGAATTGCGCGAGGAACAGCCAATTCCCATCCTCACGACGATTCGACCTCATGCGATAACCTTGCATGCGCGCTGACATTATTATGATGATGAGTGTGAACGCGAGTGGAGCATCAGGCGCGCTCACGTAGGCTACGACAGGGGCAGTATCCATCTAAAAGCCACCGTCAAGCAATTGATCGAGAGGTTCTGGTTGCTGACGACATCTTTATATTTCACATCCTTGTTGTTTTACCAAGACCCAACCATACACCTGAAAGCTGCCGTGAACCGCCATCCAAATGCGCAGGGAGACGCAGAATGACAGAACAACACAATGTATCTACTGTAGGCAGGCCCATTTTGTAGAACTAAAAAAAAAGAGATTGGGCATATGCGCACCACACACACACACACACACACACACACACACACACACACACACACACACACACACACACACACACACACACACACACACACGCTCTCTCTCTCACACACACACACACACACACACGCTCTCACACACGCATAAGCTCACCATCAGACGCATTGCGCAATGGGTTCCGGTAGAACCCAGAATTAATTAAATAAGGGAGGAGAACGCTCAGCCCTGGTCCGGGATACAGGCTGCATCTTCAACGGGGTGGTGGGGGACGGGGACCACCATGTCCCAGTCTTCCATCCAACCATACCCATGAAATGGCAAACACCAATCTTCCATCCAACCATACCCATGAAATGACAAACACCTCTCCACAAATGTATGTACAGGCCGCCGACGTCAACGCGAATGAAACGCGCTCCCCTCTCTTCTTCCTCTGCAGCATCCCTATGTGAATGTCTTCTCTTATGTAACGTCTACAGTGCTGCTCTGGTGCTATGCGTGTTCTATCTTACTACCGTGGACAAAGCAGCGACCGCCGATTGTCTATAATACACCTGATGCCGTTAACGAATTGAAATCTCTTAACATTACCGCAGCCAGAACTAGTGAGGTTTCTGTGATGGTGCGGGTTGGGTAGGGTGGGGTAGGGTAGGGTAGGGTAGGGTAGGGCGGGTGGTCGGCCTAAATCCAAACCCAAAAGCCACAGTCGGTACCGGCGGCCGCTAAGACAAGACACACTCACCCCAGCTGCTCGCCGTCCTCCCCATCACCTCGTGCGTCCGTGGGTTCCAGAAGAACTCCTTCCATCCTCCGTTGCCTCCCTTGTCGTCTTCCTTGGCCATGGTTTCGGGCAGAGGGGGTCTGGTGTACTACACGCTACGACTCGCGGCGCGGATGGAGAAATTACTGACTAGGCGAAGATGGAAGTAGGAGACAGCACCGTGTAATAACGGAACACCGCGCGCCCTGAGGCAATCCGTCCGGTCCCGGCGAATGGAGACGAGAAAAGAAAAAAATGTCGGCGACCTCAAATGAAATGTGCCTCGGGGAAATAGCGGCCGTCCACCTGTTGTGGTTTAAAATGATATTAACGAAAAATTGCGCGTGGCTCAGTGAACGAGCAAACCTTTTTTTCCTCCCCCCTGAAAACCGGACGGAGTGTCGCAGCGCGCGCGGGTAAGTCCAGTGATACTGCGGTAAAACGCGCTGAGGCTTTTAAGCGTGCTCGCGCACTCCATGCGCGCTCCCCTTGCCTCTTCCTCTTCTCTCCTACTCCTCCTCCAATCCACCCATCCCCCTCCCCTCTCCTCTCTTCTGCAGAACAGACGCTCCTGGTCGGTCCCCCTCCCCCATCCCATCTCCATCCCTCTCTCCCTCCCTCTTTGCCCTCTCCATCTCCGCAGACACATAGGGAGAGAGAGAGAGCGCGCGCGCGACACAATTAGATGGCCGTCTCGTCAACCAATAGGGGTACTCCACTCTCCCCCGGCGTCCCGCCTCCCCTCCCTCTTAATCTTAATTCTCGGCTCTCCATCGGAGCCAACGGTTCATTTCGAGTTGCCTGCCCCGTGATTGACAGCTCACAGAGCGAATTGGCACAAGACCGGGCTTCCCTTTGGTCCCACCCCTCTTTCTGTAGAGAGAACTACCCGTGCGCTAATGAGAGCACTTTGGACTGGATCCTAAACGTGCTCTCTCTCTCTTGTATGTCTCCCTATCTTTCTCTCTCTCTCTCTCTCTCTCTCTCTCTCTCTCTCTCTCTCTCTCTCTCTCTCTCTCTCTCTCTCTCTCTCTCTCTCTTCTGCTCGTAAATTAATGTCTTGCTGTGGAGTGTGCGGACCTGCTGCGATGACAGCAGCCTCCTTTCTCTCTCCCCCATGGCTGGAACAGGCATACAGGGCAGCAGTGGGTATAGTGCAACAGAGTGGAACAGGTACACTCTCAGAAATAAAGGTACAGAGGCTGTGGCAATACCCTCAAGGGGAGTACCATTGCCTCGCTTGGGTGGTACCTCAAAAAAGAGGTGACAGATGCACATTGGTAGACATTGCAAGAAACTCCACGCACCTCTTTTTTGGGGTACCAATCAAGCGACACAATGGTACTCTCCTCGAAGGTACTGCCACAGCGACAAGTTCTGTTCCTTTATTTCTGAGAGTGTAGGACTGCTGACAGCTTTGGCCAGGACCAGGAAAAAGCCACACCCCCCCTCCCCACTGGTACTCTCATGAATGGAGCACTGGTGGACAGTAGATAGACAGAAGTGTTCCCTTTGCTTCAACACACACACACACACACACACACACACACACACACACACACACACACACACACACACACACACACACACACACACACACACACACAGACACACACACACACACACACACACACACACACACACACACACACACACACACACACACACACACACACACACACACACACACACACTCTTCCCTCCTGCCCCCTGTCCCTCCACCCTCCTCTCTTTCATATATCAGGACACTGTGGATGCAGAACACACATACGCACATACTGTACGCACTCGCGCACAGACGCACAGTGACAGACACAGATGCAGACACACACACAGACACACACACAAGCACACAACATAGAGCAGGGGTGTCAAACTCAAATTCGCGGGCCGAACTCTACAATTATTTAAAAAAAATTGACTAAAATTGTGCATGCATGCACTTCTTTCTCATAGTTAAATTCTGCATACAATCTTTCCCATCATATTTGTTAGTTCAAATGTGTCTGCACATCCTGTGACACAGCAAATTTCATGTTCAAGTCATGTTACGCTATACATTAATGGTGTATGTGGGCCAAATGTAATACACAGGAGGAAGAAGAGAACTTGCACACCAAGAGTTGCCGATGCAGGAAAGGTATTTTAATCCATCAACTTAAACAAAAAATGAAATAAAGTGCTACCAAGTGGGGGTGCAAACGTTTCGGTCCTCAGACCTTCATCAGTGCAAAAAAAAATAAAATGTAATACACATTTGAAATGATCTCGCGGGCCGAATAAAATGGCTCCGCGGGCCAAATTTGGCCCCCGAGCCTGAGTTTGACATCCCTGACATAGAGGATCTACAGTACTATGGCAGAAAAGGAGTTCCACACGCTTCCGTTTTTTCATCTGGTGCATCATCAACGGGAGAGAGACGGGTTATCTTGAACGAAGAGAAAACATCGGAGCATCAGCTGAGATGCTTTTCTTTTTTAATAAGTGCACAACATATTAGGACTAACATTTTGATGGGAAACCATCTTCAAACGTTAGTCCCTAATATGTTGTGCACTTGATTAAAAAAGAAAAGCATGGCCCTTCTGTGGCGCTGACGGTGGGGCACTCGTCTGCTGCGCGGCTTACCCGGGTTCGATTCCGGCCTGGGTCCTTTGCCGACCCTTCCCTGTCTCTCTCTCTCCCCACTCGTTTCCTGTCAATGTCTTCACTGTCCTATCAAATAAAGCCAAAAAATGAAAAGCACCTCATCGATACTTTTTATGTCTTACTGGTGCTACCCACCATAAAAAGGCCTGGAGGCAAAACAATACACAAAACATAAAATAGGCCTATATAAACATACAGTATAGATTATCTGTGCACGTTATCTGTGCACAACTACTGTGTGTGTGTGTGTGTGTGTGTGTGTGTGTGTGTGTGTGTGTGTGTGTGTGTGTGTGTGTGTGTGTGTGTGTGTGTGTGTGTGTGTGTGCGCGCGTCTGTTGGCTACATGTATTTTTCGCCTTTTCCAAGATCCTGGTCATTGTAATGGGGGCAGAGTTTGTTTACATAAAAAAAAACATCTTGATTTATTCCCAATAGCATCCAAAAGGTTATGCAGCATCATCAGTCGACTAGCAAACAGCGATACCTTTTGGGATTATATTTGAAAGAAAGCCCATTGGGAAACTCTAACTCCCATTGTCATTGTGACACAGCACTCCACAGCACACAAGTGAACACTGCACACTGCACACAACGAAATTGCATTTATGCCTCACCCGTGCAAGGGGGCAGCCCTCAGTAGCGCCCCATGGGGAGCAGTGCGGTGGGACGGTACCATGCTCAGGGTACCTCAGTCATGGAGGAGGATGGGGGAGAGCCCTGGTTGATTACTCCCCCCACCAACCTCGCGGGTCGGGAGTCGAACCGGCAACCTCTGGGATGCAAGTCTGACGCCCTAACCGCTCACCCATGACTGCGTAATATTACGTAACATAATATTTGGAGTAGGTTAAGGAGGTTTTTAATGTAAACAAAGGCTGCCAACGCGGCGTTTTCCCCCTGAAATCTCAATGTTTCTGCAATTCTGCATCACCGAGCACTGACAAGTCAAGAGTAGCGTGAGACATACAACAGCATATTGAAATTGGCAGAAGTGCTCCTTTAACGAGGCACACTGTCTTTGCAAGCCCAGTAGGAAGAGTGGATGTAATGTTGCCTATCCAGCATTTCACTCTGTAGCCTACTCTTTCCTGAGTCTGATGTTGTGCCGATGGTATTTTAGCAACTGAATTCCCTCCGACTTTGCAAACTTACTGGAGCTAGGCCTGTACAAAATGTTAATCACAAATTCTGCACATTGTATCGTGACGCATGTCATGCAGAAAGCTTGTGGGTGATGGAACGAGCAGTCACGTCAACATTTGGGTCGGATTGACGTGCAATCCGACCCAAATGTTGAAGTTGCGGTGAACTTGCAATATTTCTGTTCAGCCGAAGAGTCATAGTGCAAGGGAGAGGGAGGAGGGGCAAGCGAGAGAGAGAGAGATGAGAGGATGGAGCGAAACCACAGATCGACACAGAAAACGGAACAATCCACTGACCTGGGTCACCTGTGGCTAGGTCACCTATGGCTAAGTCAGTGGATTGCTTTTTTTCTCTGCACCTGTGGCTTCGCCCCATCCTCTCTCGTCTCTCTCTCGCTCGCCTACTCTCTACTCACTCTCGCTCTCATTGTCCGCTGATAAAAACACCTCAGCAACGCCATCGCCCTAATAAAAACAAATGATCGCAAAAGTACACATTTTCGAGGACATTCCTATCGACACCCGCCCTTCCAGTGCCAATGAAGGAGTGGAAATAAAATTGACACATACACTACAGATCTATATCACTGCACGAGTACTCTGGGTCATTTTGAGCACTTGTCTCCAATGGCATAGTTAGTATGTGTTTTCTACTTAATAGCGAGCCCAGTCTCGGAGAAAATCAACTGTATGCTTCGTGGTGCCGCTACGATATAGCATCATTTTTCGCAGTTGGGCAACGCGCGCTGTCGTCGAGAGTGGGTGAGAGAGAGGGCTAGAGAGAGCGAGTGAGAGAGAGAGACCACCCGAGCAGCGTGCATTCCGGGAGGGGAGCGCTGTCGTTGTGTCAGCTTCATGCCATGTCTCCCTTCCTCCAACATTGTCCCTAACCTTAACCCTAACCCTAACCTTAACCCTGACCGTAACCCTAACCCTAACCTTAACCCTAAACTTAACCGTAAATCACTTGTTTGAAATGTTTGATTACCGGCGTTTCCAGTTAGCCTTCACTCACGCTTGATTGTTGACGTCCGTCCGCATTATTCTTCCCCCCAGAACCAAACTACCCGATTGGCAGTTCCCCCTTTCGTCACCAAACCGCGAGAAACGAGGCTATTCGTAATGGCACCACAAGGCTTAAAGTTGATTTTTTTCTGCTTTTCTCGTAAAGAGTTCACAAATGGCCCGAGTTACGGTAGTAATAGCGCACCTAGCAGGCCTTGTTTTTTTCTGAATGCTGGTTTTTTTTGACCAGCATAAACTTTATTCTTTCAAGACTGACTATGGGTAGTGTTTGAACCTACTGTATGATCGGAGGTGACTCTAGGGTCAGCTGGGGCCCAAAGAAAATGTTTTGAACAAAATTGTCACTACTGCAGAAAAGTGTGATTTATTATTCACCAACTAGGAGCTTGGGGCCCCAAAGGGGGCTGCCTGCCTAGCTTTGTGACAAGACGCGCCTCAGCCTATGATCTACAAAACATCAGTTGGAGCAGCCTCTTTGTGCAAATAGGCCCACCAGTGGACCAGTTCAGTCTTTGCTCAAAAGACTCAACTACATTCTGACAACATTGGTATGGCGTTATCAAGAGTTTTACTGTAAGTAACTGATTAAGACATACTCATTGCAATTTAGGCGACCTTTGGTGGAAGGAAACTTTAGCACGTCTTTTTTTAACTTCTACTTTTACTTTGACACTTCTGCCATTCAGGACCCTGGGATAGGCCTAGTCTACTCCTTATTCCTCCCTGCTTTTCTACATTCACTGTGGGCATTTCTCAAAATCTAGTGTGCACACTTCCAAGTGTGTTCAGCCTAATTAGTCACGCCCAGTAATTGGATACTCTTTATTAGTCACACCCAGTGATTGGATACTCCGTAGAGTTCACCAAAGAGTATCCAGTCACTGGGCGTGACCAATTAGGCTGATACACTTGGAAGTGTGCGCACTAGGTTTTCAGAAATGCCCTGTGGCTCAATTCAAAATGGAAGGCAGTGACTTGATGACTCCCCTCCTACATAAACAGGTCTCTGATTAGATAGGTGAAGTTAACTGGTGAGGCAGTCATTAAGAACGGCACTAACGAGTGCGCTGCCCTGCGCATTCGATGCTACGGCGAGTCTATGGCGGGAGTTACGTTCATCACGTTAGCGCTTAGCTTACGCATGCTATTTGAATAGTGAATGACCGCCAGACGGCGGAATCGTAAAATAGGCTATAAATAGATCTAGCGACGGCATATTTAGATACTTCAATGTTGTTATCGTTTCAATTCTCAATATCTGTGTACATAAGTGTCAGAATAAAAAGCATTATAAGGTAGTAGCTTGGGTGGTAGCCAGGGCAGGAATTTCGCGACCCTCGTGCCCTCCCACTTTGGCCTTGTGCCCTTGAAAAAATATCTGCCATAAGGCCAAAGTGGCCTTGATGTCCTCTCTGATGCCCTCTCAAGTGGCCTTGCCCCGAAAATGACGAAATTCCAGGCCTGGTGGTAGCCATGTTTGTTTTCAGGTACCCTGTTGAGAGGGAGATGGGCAGCACAAGTCAGCATCTGTTGCTGCCCTCAAATATCACCGTTACGCCCACAATTGCGGTGAACTGCCAAGGGAGGAAATACAGTTTTTCTCGATTGGTTTGGCTAATTTCTTGAAACTGAGATGACATTCCTATAACCATTGGGTTATTTGGCCAAACATTCTTACACTTCTGCAAAACAGTTCAGATAACTAGCAAAATGTCATATACTTCCCAAAAACAGCTAATTCTTGCATCAGCACTAATCCTTCTCCCACATCAATAGTATGATAAAAATGGCATAGATCCTTCTCAATTGCTTTGGCTCATTTGCATTCATTTAGTCCTTCTGTCAAAATAAACTGGATGGTTCAGCATAACCTCATGGATCCTCATCACATGCTCATATTGCTCCAAAAACAGTTTACCCGTGTGTCAAAACTAAATTCCTTCCCCACATATATCATCAGTACCCCAAAATACATTGTCCCTTTGCCTTTGTTTAAGCACTGCAAGTCAAGATGGTTAGATGTTTTGTCACTATGGGACTACGTTCAGCTAACAGATTTCGGCTATGTATAAAAATGAAAAAGTGAGTGAAACCCTTGAAGTTTGACAACACAGACAATTTACCAAGGACATTTATCAGTAACTTTCTTTACTGTAAATTCACATACAGAAAGTATTGGCCATATATTACAGGTTTCTCATTGGTTTGGCTCATTTCTCAAAACAGAGATAACATTCTCAAAATAACACGACAAATCCCAAAGCAACTAGCAATTGCTACAAAGCATTTGATATTTGATGAAAGCAATGAAAAATGCCATTCTGTTTTGGGAAATTGCAAGTTGGTTTGGGGATTTGTCCGTGTTGTTTTGAGAATGTCATCTCAGTTTTGAGAAATTAGCCAAACCAATCGAGAAAAACTGTAAAGCAATTTTTCGTTTCAACTCACACTTGGTGACTCGATGTCCAGTTAGCTCACTGGAAGGACAGCTACCTTCCCCGTTTCGTGTGGACCCACAATCTCTCAATCTCTCTCTTGTGAAAAACACGAAACGCGACTTGAGCGACGGAAGTAACAGAAGAGACAACAAAAGAGACGAAAGCGATTTGGGTGACTAGAGGCGATTGGAGCAACTTGAGTGACAGTTTATAGTTAGACTTCAACAAATATGCTGCAAATGAACTATGATGCGGTTCGGCGACAGCCGCCACAGCCAATTGGAATGTCGGAATGCTTGCATTCTGCTTTTAACAGACACACTCGCCCATGTCGCTTCTATCGCTCGTATCAGTGGTGTAGTCAACGTAGAACGCGGGTATACGCAGTATACCCACTTCTAAATTTCAGAGATTTCGGTATACCCACTTAAAATTGATTGATCCATTGTTTTCAATAGCACAAATATATACAGTATACCCACTTCAAAAAATGCTCAAATATACAGTATACCCACCATAAAAAAGTAGACTACACCACTGGCTCGTATCACTCTTGCTACATGGTCCAGCGATTCTGTCGCTTAATCTTGTCGCCGCCAGTGTTTGCCCGGTCAGTGTCTCTCTCTATAATTCTCTGTCTGTCTCTTTCACTCTCACTCTCTGTCACTTCGTTTTCTCTCTCTGTCTCTCCATTTTTGACACACACTCACACACACACACGCGTGCGCGCGCCCACGCATGCACGACCAGCATGCAGGTTTTTCATCAATGAATGAAGGGTATACTGCACCACTTAGTTTGATTAATGTGTCACTTGTCTTCAAAGTGATACTAACTCATTCGAGGACTTTGATCAGGGGTGGGGAACCGTTTTCATTGCAGGACCACTTCAAATTTTATTACAGTTTTTCTCAATTGGTTTTGTACATTTCTCACAACAGAATAATGATTCTCAAAAGTCTTTGTTCAATTGTGACTTCCTGGTGTTACCTCTGCGGTCCGTGTATCATCCGATCATTCAATTATTCCATTCAATTTGGCAAACGGAAAAACAAAAAATGATGCAATATTTCATTTTCCAGTTTTTTAGTATGAGCAAAACATTGGGGATTGATGTTTGTTTTCGTTTTTCAACCTAAAACAGAACAAATCATAAACAGGGAAACCAAAACGAAATTTCAACATTAATTTTCGTTTATTTGTTTTCTTTATTCTTCACGGTACATTAGCCTTCCCATGGTCTCGTGGAGGCGCTAGAGTCTCGTGATGTCACAAAGGGGTCATTTCAATTGGGATGTTGAATGAAGAAATGTCCACCAACAAGGAACCCATCCTTTGTTTGTTTCAAGAAAGAACTGAAATTTTATTTTAAATCCCTTGAAGGACTGAACAGCAGAAAAGCTGAAAGAACTATTGCCTTAATGGCTATTTATGGCTTTTCTCCTCTATTTATTAATATGTGCACGATACCCCGCCTTTTCAATGTTTGTATATAATTTTTTCTTACAATTAAAAAAGAAAAAAAGAAATGTCCACCAACATTGTTCTGCCTAGGCTGGCAGGGTGGAAACTTTTCTCCAGGGAAGCGTCTGCGAAGGGCCATTCCACAAGCGCAAATCGAGGAAGAGAGTAGTTTAGATAATGGCGTGAATTACAGGCTGCACTCTGTCTCTCACGGCACGTCAGTCCGTGTGTGACTTCGGACACAAACGCGAGATGCAAGTTGACCATGGTGCCATTTGGGGCAAATTGCGCGCAGTCTGGGTTGACAGACAGCACATGTAACATGTAACACACCCGACTCGCTTGGTAGGGTAGGTTAGTGGTCAGAGCGAGGGACAGTAGCCTATCATCTTAATGGAAAGACACTTCAGGTCCACGTTTAAATGGCCATGCGTAACGCATCCAAAACCAGTGAGGTGTTCCATGGTGTTATGACAGATAGAGGTAGCTTAGAGGTCGGTCGGATGGAGATGTCTAGCACCTTTCACAAATGTTAAGTTAACCTACAGTAGCTTAAGTAGTAGCCTAATGCTGATGTGGCATGCAGAAATAGCAACCAGATAGGCCTACGCCTAAACTGTGTAGGAGACCTCGCTGGCAGTTTCGAGGAATAGGCTATCAGTAGACGGTACCACAACAGTTGAAGAAAAGTTTCTTCCGATTCATGCACCAATGGTCAAAACTTCATTGATCCACCTGTAATAATAAAATGATCTAGTGGAAGGAGCCTTAGCCCATTGGATAGTCACAATTATTAATGTAGTTAGCCTATGGGGTAGACATACTGGACCGGACACAGTACAGTGCGTAAAGGAGTTAGGCTATCTTTACCACCCACAGGCACCGACATAATTGGGGCTACCAGTAGGACAGAAAGGTGTTCTGTGGAGTAGGAGCATCATCAGGCTGATTATAGGCCTCAGTGAAATGCAAAAAGCAGCGCGTTTGGCAGCCACTTGTGCACTATCGTGTCTTACTTAGCCGAGCAATATAAAAGCACAGCGGGAAATGGGACCAATAATCGTACATTAGAGTTGTTATTTTGTTTTGGTTTTCTCGTTTATTACTTGTTCTGTTTTGAGTTGGGAAAAGGAAAATCAACACAACTCTCCATTTTTTGGCCATATGGAAAAACGGGAAAACAAAATATGGAGTCGTTATTTCGTTTTCCGTTTGCCAGATTGAATGGAATAATTGAATGATCGGATGATACACGGACCCTCTGCACATAGTCAAATCAGTTTCTCATTGTTTTCGGCATATAGCAAATGCTCTCGTCCACCATGCCATGGCTGTGTACAATTCTCAGTGATTTTGTACATTATCAATTGCTTTTGTCATATCACTCAAAAAGCTTTGTCACTGAATGCATGAAACTATCTCACCCCCCAAAACATTTAGGCCCTAGGTCATAGTTTAAGTCTTGACATGCAAAATGATTTACCAAGCTGTCATAATGTGATAAGCACTGTATAATTTCCATTGGATTTGTATCTATAAATGTGATCTGAATTGGTAAATTGCTCACAGGTAAATATTGACTCTCTCAAATCAAAGGCAATAGAAGGGATAGAGAAAACAGGCATGCAATACAACAATAGGCACTGTACTGCATTATATTACTCTATGCCTCATGTGCCCTTTATAATTACGCTCCACGCAAAATTACAATATTTCCCTAGAATTTCACAAGACAGTAAGTGCACTTTATACAGTATCAGTGTATTGTTTCAAATTTATTTTGCTTTACAGTTCTAGATTTCTTTTCACATGGGGTTACAGTTCTAGATTTCTTTTCACATGGGCTTGCAAGACTAGTAAAAAGTTATGGTAGAGGGCGCATTTTGACACCTCAACCAGAGTTTGCTATTTTTCCTATTTTGCAATGAGAAAACCTGTCAATAAATAGTCGTAGTCTAAATGTATATCTAGGACAATCTTATCTGATCAATGTAATATAAAGTCGAATTTACAACACTTCCCATCCAATCTAAACAACATTTTGCTTCAGAAAAGATCCTCAAGAGTGTACTATTCAATTGACAACATGACAAATTGATTTGACGAGCTTGTCCATACACGGACCACACTATGACACATTGACTAACTGACTGCTGGCACTGATACGTTCCTTGACACAAAAACTTGGGTTTTGAGCAAGAGACTTGGTTTTGCAGGTCATCCACTGCGTTTTGCCATTTGCCATTTTGTTGTTTTGAGAATGAATATTATGTTTTGCAAATTGCAAGAGAGATTCGAGAAATGTACAAAACCAATTGAGAAATACTGTAAGTCCTCCAAGGGCCATACAATGAACACAAACCAGGATTTACCCCTGTCCTTAAGGGCCTATATTGAAGGTGGCGCCTTTACAGTATTTTTCTCAATTGGTTTTGTACATTTCTTGAATCTCTCTCGCAATTTGCAAAACATAATATTCATTCTCACAACAGCTTTAACTAGAGATGCACAGGATCCAAGATCCGGTTCCGGATCCGGCAGGATAATAGGGATTTTCAGCCTATCCGGATCCGGCAGGATCTTAAGCAGTGGATCCGGTATCCGGCAGTTACCTAAAAATCAGGATCTGGGGCATCTCCACTTTTTACGTAGCCTAGGCTTTTCAGTCAGTCTTTCACAACCCCAATCGCTGCATGGCGTGAAAGCCCTTTGGAAGCGGCCGTTGAAGGCAGTGTGGCAGTAAGCCAATGAGCCTTAAAAATAGTTTGCGCCAACGTAATAAAAAGGGTCCATGTGTGCGAGTTGGCTATGTGTTTCAACCATTTCGTAGGATCCGGTATCCGGTTCCGGATCCGGCAGGATCTTAAGCAGTGGATCCGGTATCCGGCAGGATCCTAAAAATCAGGATCCGGTGCATCTCTAGCTTTAACAAATGGCAAAACACCGTGGATGACCTGCAAAACCAAGTCTCTTGCTCAAAACCCTTGGTTTGTCTTTCAAAACCAAGTTTTTTTTTTGTGTGTCAATGAACGTGTCAGTGTCATAGTGTATGGACAAGCTAGTCAAATCGATTTGTCATGTTGTCAATTGACTAGTACTCTTGAGGATCTTTTCTGAAGCGAAATGTTGTTTAGATTGGATGGGAAATGTTGTAACTTCGACTTTATATTACATTGATCAGATGAAATTGTACTAGATATACATTCAGAGTATGAACTATTTATTGACAGGTTTTCCCATTGCAAAATAGAAAAAATAGCCAACTCGGTTGAGGAGTCAAAATGCGCCCTCACCCCTTTTCACTTGTCTTGCAGGACCATGTGAAAAAAATATAGAACTGTAAAGCAAAATAAATTTGAAACAATGCACTGATACTGTATAAAGTGCACCTACTGTCTTGTGAAATTGTAAGGAAATATTGTAATTTTGCGTGGAGCATAATTATAAAGGGCATATGAGGCATAGAGTAATGTAATGCAGTACAGTGCCTATTGTTGTATCGCATGCTTGTTTTCTCTTTCCCTTCTACTGCCTTTGATTAGAGATAGTCAATATTTACCTGCGCGCAATTTACCAATTTAGATTACATTTATAGACAAAAAACCAATGGAAATTATACAGTGCTTAACATATTATGACAGCTTGGTAAATCATTTTGCATGTCAAGACTTAAACTATGACCTAGGGCCTAAATGTTTCGGGGGGTGAGATAGTTTTGTGCATTCAGTGACAAAGCTTTTTGAGTGATATGGCAAAAGTAATTAATAATGTTCGAAAAAACTAAGAATTGTGCACAACCATTGCATGGTGGACAAAAGCATTTGCTATACCCTAAAAACTATGAAAAATTGATTTTATCATGTGCACAGGTAACGGCAGGAAGTAACAATTGAACAAAAACTTTTGAGAATTATTATTATGCTGTGAGAAATGTACAAAACCAATTGAGAAAAAAATAATTTCTGAGATTCCTTTACAAACCATGTCATATTTAATGTAAAATTGCACAACATTAAAATTATATTTCTTATAAATAATTATACATTTTATAAAGTAATCATAGTTTTCCCTTTTTGCCTGGTCCTGCTCTGGTTGCACCGGAGTGCCAATCTCAGATGCGCCAGGTATGTTTTTCTTTTGATACCAATTTTGATACCAACTCTTTTGATACCAGCTCAGGAAATACAGTATAATAGGTCTACAAATAGTTCTGAATCTGAAGTGTATCAAACAAGCAGTGTTTGATAAGAGTAATGGACATTAAAGTTATCTGTGTCTGCTTATATCTCCGAAACTATCGTGAAGAGATGTGTATTCTGAATAGGTATTGCATCATTTTCAGCAAGCATTTTGTTGAAATGATTACGTAATGTTTTACTTTGTGGATGCTCGTTTCATTCTCGAGTTGACTTAGCCTAAGTAGCCTAGTTTTCATTTTTGGTCAGCCTATAGGTTGGAAGGGGAAGAGAAAGGGAGAAAGGGTTGGCACCCTTAAAAATGCTTAAATAAATAGGTATTTTATTTTAAAGGAGCACTTCTGCCAATTTCAATATGATGTTGTATTGCTCACTCTACCCTTGACTTGTCAGTACCCGGTGATGCTGCATTTCTCGGCTCAGCCCTTGCTGAGATCTGTTTTCTAATGGGGGCAGATTTTTTTTTACTTTAAAAACCTTCTTAACATAGGCCTACTCAAAATATTTTCCCCAAAAATATCACTGTTTGCTAGTTGTTTGCTGATATTGCATAACCTTTTGGATGTTTTGGGAATAAAATAAATCAAGATGTTTTTTTTTTAAATGTAAACAAACTCTTCCCCCATTACAATGACCAGGATCTCAGAAAAGGCTGAAGAAAACAAAACAAAATTCTCAGGTACTGACAAGTCCAGGGTAGTGTGAGCATTACAACAGCATGTTGAAATTGGCTGAAGTTGTTCTTTAAGATACAGGTTTTAGATATTAGAAAATTAGCCTAGGGTAGTACTCAGTTTTCAAGAGCCAACATGACTTTTGAAAATGGTCAAACAAAGCTTACAAGCTTTGTGAATAATATGTATGGTGAATATATGTGCAATGTTGTGTGTAATGTCTGTGTTTTTTTCTATATTTATGTATGAATGCCACTGGACACCTCATTTTACCTCAGGAATAATAAATGATACTCTACTCTACTTAACTCTCTACAAAGCTTGTCTTCAGTGTCAAAGGATTCCAAGAATATATAATAATACTGCTAAGCTAAGCATTGAGCGAACACATTTTTTCTGAACATAGTGGCCTTGACTACAGTATACCCCTCTATTAATACAAAGAGGACCACCCCAGTGTTATTTATTTCATATTCCAGGGTTAATATTTACAAAAATTGAGTGGAATTAACTTTGAAAATGTTGCACAGACTAAAGAGCAAAACTAACACAATTTTGAGTGGGATCACATGTTATCTGTTATCGAAAATAGATTTAATTTCTTTTAGAGTTCTACTGGAGTTTTTAAAACAAATAGTCTATTACTATACAGAAGAGAGCACGCCTTGGTCTGAGGTAGGGACTGTCTATCAGCATAAAAGGATTCTGCATTTCAGGGTTGACAGATGAGACTGATGATCTCCAGCCCAAAAAAATACTCAAAACCCGCCTGGAAGCAGTGAATCCCACACAATTTGAACTTAATTCTATTGATTTCTATGGCAATAAATCTTGCCCTTTTTACCCACAGAAGATGGTCATCCTAAGCAGCCTAATTGGGCAGGAAACTGCCCCATCTGGCAACACTGCTCTGTTTCAAGCCACCTGCAGGTCAGATCAAAGGGCCTTGCTTTAATGATGGCCGCCACAGATGAGAGAGTCACTCCAGTGCTGTGTGATTGAGAAGCAGGCGGCCCTCTCTGGTCTCATGGTCTGTCTGATGTCCAGGACCAGGGTGCCAAAATGTGCACTAGCCACAAAAAAAACTGGACACATATCCAGTAATGTCTACGTATTAACAACAACAACAACAACAACAAAAATCACTTTTTTTTTCCCTCCTTTTTTGCTGAATGTGCAAGTTGAGGTCTTGAAGAAGCTACTCTATGCTTCCAAAAACTAACAGTATTGGCTTGTCTAAAAGCATACATTTTGTATTTAAAAAGTTCTAGCTTTACTGCAGGCTTTTGCTAGGAGCAAGAGGAACTTTCAGGTCTGAATTCTCTGTTTTCTACCTTAAGGAGTGAACAGATTCAAAATGTGACAAATTCATCATCATATATTACCAGATATTCATTGTAATGATTAGTATCTGCACTATCAGAATGTATGATGAACTCAATATGACCATATGGCCTACTTGCAGCCTGTTTTCTCGTAGCCACAAATGTGTGGTTTGCACACCTGGGACGGTGTTATGGGGGGGAGGCTATCAGTGTGAAAAGTGAAAGGCCACCTGGGAAACTCCAACTCCCATTGTCATTGTGACACAGCACTCCACAGCACACAAGTAGTGAACACTGCACACAACGAAATTGCATTTATGCATCACCCGTGCAAGGGGGCAGCCCTCAATGGCGCCCACTAGGGAGCAGTGCGGCGTGACGGTACCATGCTCAGGGTACCTCAGTCATGGAGGAGGATGAGGGAGAGCACTGGTTAATTACTCCCCCCACCGACCTGGCAGGTCGGGAGTCGAACCGGCAACCTTTGGGCTACAAGTCTGATACCCTAACCGCTTACCCATGACTGCCCTGTCATAAAGCCTTGCTTTAATGACATGTGATGGTTTTGCTTTCATGCTGTGTGATTGAGAAGCAGCCGGCCCTCTGGCATAGCCTGGCTCTTGCCAAACCCTTGTGTATTTCAGCACCCAGTCATACTGGGTTTTGAGGACCTTGGCATTCACCCTGCTCCCAAACAAAAATGGAGTAAACCCAATCAGGATCTCAGGATTTCCAGAGATGTGTTGTAGTCGAAATTTAAACATAGTGGAGAAGGGAAAAGAAATCAGTGAAACGTGACAGTTGTTTCAGACTACATGGACTCACTCATAGACATTGAGTCTGTCATTTCAACTGTATTATTCAAATCTGTGATTAGTTGTGGTCTACCTCATTAAAAGTGTTTCCCCAATAATTTGCAAGGATTTTATAAATAAAACCAGACTTACGCTTATGCCGTAGCGCCAGATGAATGCCTGGGCCCATCCCTGCCTTCGTCTCTTGTCATGGTTTGTCTGATATCCAGGAGCAGGGTGCCAAAATATGAGAGTGTGATCTACGGGTGTGCAAAAATATCATCATGACAATGCAGTGTGATACTTATTTTCATGATATACTGCCTTGATTAATGACAATGGATTATGTAGCCTCTTAGTGCAGATGGGGTCTTCGGCCAGCCTATTCGCAACTGTATGTGCTGAAAATATTCAACAGCATAAGACAGTACCGAGAGCCTAAAGTAACAGATTAAGACATAGCCATTACAATTTTGGTGACAGTAAGGTTAGAACATAGGCTCTGCGCCAAGGGGTTAATAATAATATAATTGAATTTGTATTTGAATTTTGTTCAGCATAGAGTAGGTAATATTTTTATTGTGTCGGAAGCCTCTGTTGAAGCATCTGTTGCTGACACACACCTGTGTAAAATATTAACAATTTGATGTTCAACGTTACACACAAATAAGGTAGAGCATAGACCTGTGATTCTGATATCGGGCCAATGAACGGATATAGAAATGAGTGAACCGTTTTGGATAAATTATAAAAATTATAATTAATTGGAACCTCCACATCAGCAGGCCAAATATTTGTTTATACCATTTTATCTCTAAGCTATTAACTCAAGGCCCAGCTGCACTCCAATACATATATATAGTATATCTGTTTTCTTTTTAACCATGCTCGCCTCACTCTACTGTGTTCTCCCTTACAGTCATAGAGTTCAGTGTCTGAAGAAGTACACACCCGCCCCCTTGTGGTTAAAAAGTTGAACTACAGTACCCCATATCTACTGATGTGCTCAGACCTAACAGGGACCTGGGCACTGTCAGCAGACTTGTACGATATTAAAATTGCATAAAAATCTGAAATCTTTCATGGGGCCCAGAATGTCTACCCCAATGTTTCTATTACCTCATCCTGTCTCTGGAAATTCCCATACAGCCTTGTCCGCTCACCTGATGCCAAACCAGTTTTAGGTATGAGGGGTCCCCTAGGAATATATCACATCACAAAACCTATATCACATCGCAAAAAGAATTGAATAGGCCTACATACAATATTTTTTTCTTGCACAGGCAATTAGAATAATTGCGCCGTACTACATAAGGTTTTTTGGGAAATGCAGTCCAGGCTGTGATACAGTACTTGTGATATACAGGGGGTAGGCCGAAGCCATTGCACTCATTTTTGGGCTTCTACACCTTTTTTTAATCAGGAAGGAGGACAGTGAAGAAAGAAAGAAAGAATGAGTAGGGAGACAGAGATGGGGAAGGATAGGGAAACAACCCGGTCCTCGAGCCAGAATCGAACCCGGTTTCCCGGTGTAACAGCAAGGCACACTAGCCCAGTGAGCCACGTCACCCCCTCTGCACTCATATTTTAAATCAGGCATGGGCAACTCTTTTTTTTACTTTATTAATGACAGGGCAGTGTGAGAGGTGGACAGGAAGTGAATGGGGAGAGAGATGGGGAAGGGTCGGCACATGACCCGGGTCGGCCGCATGGCAGTCGAGTGCCCTAGGTTGGCCACGGCAGGGCCAGGCATGGGCAACTCTGATGATATGGCGGGCCACAATTTCCATTGGAAGGCCATATGAGCGCGGATGTGACTACAACTCGCAGAGTTTGAGGTGCAGCTGTTTACTCACTGAGTGCTGATGCTGTTTGGAAGGAATAGCAGTGTTCTCTATTGACCAAAAATACAATTACAATGGATTCATTCAGAAGTGTTTTTTTTTTTTAATTTGGTCATTATTTTTGTTAGGTTTTATCTAAATGCCAAACTGAGTGAGGACGCGGGCCGCATGTGGCCCCTGGGGCTCCACTTGCCCATATGTGTTTTAAATGTATCCTGTGAACAGATGATGATGTACTGCGTACATATTGCAACAGGCCAAGATGGAACACCCCCAATCTGTCGAAAGAGCTTTCTTAACGGCTACACTACACTTTCACCCAGTCACTAAACTGAGATTTGTCAAGAAAACAATCTACTGTAAACTCTTACCCACAAACTGACCTTTGTGGCAAAAAGTGTTTCTTTTTTTTTACGAGTACTTCATTAATTTTGCTTATTCTGTTAAGAAAGGATTTTTTTTTTGCAGAAGTCTCAAAAGTAAAGTAAACAAAGAAACAGTTTCCTTCCAACACAGGTAGCTTATCCGGGTAACCACTAGACCTGCATACTTGTTTTTAGGATCAGCTGACTCTGCGTTGGTTGGCTCAAGTTTTTGGTGGGTTCTTCTTCAGTTTTTAGTGTTTTTCAGTATGCAACACAGTCTATCTACCTCATTAGGTACAAAATAGAGTGAATGGTGAAACAGCTATATAGTGTTGTACTGACACCATAAATTTACTTTTATTTTTTACTTTTGACACCTCTGAACATTTGTTTGTAAGCAAACAGTTGTTTCTGTATCAGCTCATCAACTTCCTTCGCTTCTGAGTGGCTTTGGTGTCCTACATGTGCACAATAGGTGACAATCAGTATTCTTAAAGGATAACTTCAGCCAATTTCAACATGCAGTTGTAATGCTCACGCTACCCTGGACCTGTCAGAACCCGAGAATTTTTTCTTCTTAAAAATACGTTATCCATTATGTGTACACAATCTATGAAATAATTTTAATGAAGCCTTCCACAAATACATGAACCATAGTTGTTTAGTAGTAAACATTACATTGATCTTAATGCTAATATGTGACTCATATCTTCATTACATAGCCTATCGCATTAAATTGACTTTAAAAAAAAAGAAAAGATAGCATCACGCTGCTGCTGCTGCTGCTGCTGACCTCAGTTTTATTGTGACGGTGCTCATGAAAAATCAGGGGACTCAGCTGAAGAAAGTCATACTGCCAACTTTTATTCATGACTTATTCAATACAAAAAATCAAACAGAATTTTATCGCCTGCGTTTGATTGTAATGGACCTAACAGAAATGAAATTAATTGATTTGAAAGGATCAGGAGTATATTTCTCAACATATCTGTTAATACGGCAGACTAATGGCCCGTATCATAGAATGGAGCGATGACCAATGGAGCAGAGTTTTTGCCTTTATCATTAGTACTGGGGCTGAAGTAAGGGTAGATGATCTCCTTGAAGATGACACCTTTGTAAGAGTAGATTAGACTCCACCTGTCTGCGTCATAAAAGGAGACCAAACCTGCCCCATAATCCACAAACACCCCCACCCGCTCTGGCTTATCTTTCAGGGAGAGGGTGACAGGGGGATCATCTAGTGCCTTGTACTGGTTATTCATCAGCCACATTGCCCAGTAGCCATTTGTAGGAGTCAAAACAATCGGTCCTTTTCTGTTGATGGACTGTCTGTCTACTCCTAATACCCATGACGTCTTCCTACTGACCTGCACCTCATAGTAGCGCTTTGACATAGTAAAACCCTTTCCCAAGACAGAGACGACCTGATCAAAGCGCTTGGGGTTGTCAGGGCGATTCTGTGATGTATCACCATGCTTTACTCGTTTCCCATCAGCAGACAGGATGAGGTAGTCATGAGCAGTCTCAGGATCCAGAGTCACATCCACTGCAAAAGAGAAAAGCATACAAGACTGGATAGGAATATTTATTGTGTGTTTTAAGATGAATAGTGTAATCTGTGCTCTCTTTGACATTGGAATTTTTTTTTTTATGTACTGTTATTTTCTACAGACATCAAAATAAATGAATGTATTGATGAGTGTTGCACCGATACCATTTTTTAGCCCCGATACCGATACCCGATACCTGACTGTGCAGTATCGGACGATACAGATACCATACCGATACTACTACTTTGAAATTTATATACAGTATATATATGAAAAGTTACTACTTGGATGTAACATCATTGCTATTATGGCTTTGTCAGGCTGCTGCCTACTCCAGTAGAACTTTTTACACTTTTTAAATACCTATGATATGAAATAACTAAGATCAAGGCTGCGTTTAAGTGTCATACGAGCATCTAGAAATGGTATCGTGCCCTATTTGTTGGTATCGGCCGATACCGATACCACCATTTTAGTGCAGTATCGGGCCCCGGCCGATACTGGTATCGGTATCGGTGCAACACTAATTGATAATGACAAAAAAGGCATACCTGCATCCTGCATAACCTCCATTCCTAATTGGAAAAGGAAAATATTAACCTTTCTGTTAGAAAATAACAGAAGCATACAAGCGCTGTAAAAAAATAATTAAAAGTTCCTCAAAACTCCTCCCATTTCTACCATGTGTCTCTTGCCAGATGATTGGATTCTGCCTTGCTCAACGGACATTCATCTGTACCTATATGCCATATGCGTAGGTCTGCGAAGGCGGGGTTTTATCAAAAAATCCTTGCACATTATTGGGGAAACACTTGTCTCACATTTTTAATGAGGTGCTACTTTAAACTACACACAGATTTGAAACAGTTGAACAGTTGAAATGACAGAATCAATGTCAATGAGTGAGTTCATGCGAGCGGCCATTGTTGTCTGAAACAACTGTCGCATTTCACTTGCTTTTTCCTTCTCCAACTTTGACTATGTGTCAGGATTTTCAGGGTTGGAGCCCAAGTGCAGCACGCAACAACGGTCAAAGGTTCAACGAGGGGTTTATTTAACACAAAAGCCTACAAAACATGAAATTGGCTTTGAGAAAGACCTAAAGTCACAGAAAGTAAACAAAGGCATAGAAAGGCAAGAAAACACAAGGACAAGGAAAAAACAACAACATGGCTAACAGGGCACATTAGAGGTAAAGCTACAAAGACTGGGACTCAACATGAATCTAAAACACAACTAAAAAGTCCAACACAGAAAACACAAAGTCCAAGACCCTAACACTATGTCACGTCAAAATCCCACATCCTGATTGCTTCTACAGCATTTTGGTTTGGGAGCAGGGCGAATACGAAGGCAGCATAACTCAAAAACTAATCAACAGACTTGGACAAAACTTGTAGAGTTGTTGATAATGACCCAAGGAACAAGTGATTACATTTGGGTGGTGATCCGGATCACGAACCGGAACCAGAACTTCTTAAAAGATTCTGTCAGCAGGATAACTCAAAAACTAATCAACGGATTTGGACGAAACTTAGTGGAGTTATTGATAATGACCCAAGGCACAAGTGAACCAGGACTTTTTGAAAGATTCTTCACCATTGCTGGCCTATATATCTAGACGCCCCTAGTGACCAGAAATTGAATTACGGGGACTCACAAAAAGAAGACAGAAACAGCTTCCTTGGCGGAGGTCTGCGCTCTCTGAGTGCTTCTAGTTCTTGATACTTTACATTCTGTGATAAAATGTCACAACACAATGCAAAGCATGGCTAGCCTTTCACACTAAAGGTGATACATAAAGCAACTTTTTGAGCAATGTTGCCAGGCAACAACATTGGCTGGCTCCTATTTTTCTGATGAAATGATTAAGAAATGATGTCAGCTGGTGATCCAAGTTCTCTTGATGACAAACAATCCAAACGACATGTTATCATATCGTTGGGTGGGTGTGGTGCAATGGTTAGGGGGTTGGACTGTAGATCAGAAGTTTGGAGGTTCAATCCCATGAACCCTTACCAATCCTTTCCTTCCTCAATGGCTGAAGTGCCCTTGAGCAAGGCATCCACTCCCACAGGGGCTGTACCCAATACCCTGTACTATCTGTAAGTCGCTATGGATAACAGCGGCAGCTTAATGTAATGCTGCCCAGAAACATTGCTAAACACGATGCCCTTTGTATCATCATTGCAAATGTCAAGCCTGAGAAATTTGATCACTCACTCGTTTTAAGTCCGCTATCTGTACAGGTCCTCTGTGGCATCTCTTGGTGACAGTTGCATTCGGCCTCTGACGTTGTTTTGGGCCACACCAGCCCAATGACGAGCACACAGCACTACCAAGCACACCACAGCACATCTGTAACGCACCACGAAAAAGAAAACCCACCCCACGTACAATTTATGAAGGGCTCAGATGCAAAACCTTCTAAAAGTCATTACAAAAACCTGTAAAATTAATTTTTTTCAAATGGCATTTTCACCAAGTAATCACAATCAAAAATGTTATGATCAAGTACAGCAAGTCAAGCCCAAAGAAAGTTAAATGGACTGATTTAAATGAATGTATATAATACAGCCTGTTTTTGCACCAAAATGCACTTAGAGGGGTTTGCATCTGAACTCTTGATATTGGGTTTTTAGTTCCTATCAGAGGAGTATAATGTAGAAGTAGAAGTAGAGGAAGAAGTAATCGTACTGATGTAATTACAACACAAGTACATGATCTTATATACTGTATGTATATAGTTTATACACCACTGTACCTGATGAGGTAGATACACAATGAGATTACTTCTACTTTTACTTTATACACCTCTGCTATTATTTGATTTAAAAAAGAGAGAAAGCAGTAATAATATTCATATTTACAGATTGGAGAGCTGCATAGCCCTGTCTTGTCCGGAGGAGTGCCGTTGCCGTTTCTTTCCCTTGCTGGGCTGACAGTTGTCATGTTTTGTACTTCAATATCTTCAGACATCTCTGTTTTTTTTAATTACTTTTTGTCTTTTTTAGTATCTGCAAATGAGCAAAACATGTCTCTGGTTCTTAAAGAAGGGTCCATCTGCAGTGCAATCGTGTACTAATCATGACCTAGTTCAGGAAGGAAGTCTAACAGCTAGGAGGAGTTAAATGTGTTTTTTTCATGCCCTATATCTTGACATCACAGATGCACTCGTGGTTTTCTAGTGCTGAATTTCCATCATATGTAATGTCTTGCAGGGCTAATCATCATGCATGCTATTTTGGTCCAGAGCAGTCCAAATACTAAGACAACGAATGATACCTCATCTCTGCTCCTGTGATTGTGCATCTCCTCCTGTGTATTGTTTCATTATAAACCCTTTAGTGCAGAGCCTATGTTATAACCTCACAGTCACAAAAATTGCAATGTCTATGTCTTAATCTGTTACTTACAGTAAAGGTGCACCGTGGCCAGGGTAGGTATTGCAACTGCTGCTCATTGAAACTGTGCTGCCTATTGCCAAATTTGATCTTTTCATGAATATTAATAAATAATAAACCAATATAGTATGACCAAAGGACGGAAGGATGGAAGTTTTGCAGCTAAAAATACATATTTCTGGAAATTCAAAATGGCGGACCATGGAGAAGATCCCCCTTTTCATGTATGTAAAACGACATTTTCCCAGTTATAATGAATACTTAGAATTTGATGGTGGTGGTAAGTATTTGTTAAAAAGGTAACATTTGTGAATGGACAGCGTGAATTCTGGAAATGAACTGCTAAAAAATATTACACAGTGCACCTTTAACAATCTCTATACTACTGTCATGGCAATGTTGGTATGATGTAGTTGAGTATTTTCAGCAAAAAGTGAATAGGACTCCTGCGACCCCATCTGTAGTAAGAGGCTACAGCGACATTCCTTCCATCGTTTCTGGAAGTAAAGTAAAAGTGAAACTCCAACTCCCATAAGTACGCTTATTTCCCACCTCCCCTTAATGTATGGTACAGTGATACTGTACCATTTTTAGAAATGAGCTTATACACCTCCCCTTCAGTTTACTAATCGAGTTTTACCTTTCTCCTGTATTTTCAACCATTGTCTGAGTATGCCGCTAAATAGCTAGCCGCCAACTGGTCTCATAGGATTCAATGTTAATTGCTAGCTTGGAAGTAAAATTAGCAAAGAAAGGTAAAACTCAATCACTTAACTCAATCACTTAAAAGTGGCACCGTATCACTTCAAGCTAAATAGTTAAGTTTTACCTTTCTCCCGTTCTTCCAGTCGTTCCCTGAGATCTGGCAACCCAATCCGATAGCCCAACGCTACTGCACTGTATTGAGGCTTCGGGAGGGAGATTTACTAACATTCCACGATGAACTCTGCTAGTTATCTTCCGTTATACTCTCCCCCCTAAACGTCACTCCCATCCGGGTCACGTCACCACTGTGATGGAGGTGTTCCAACACAGTTTGTCCCCCTCGGGGTGCGAACCTACCACCTCGTCAACTACATTGGTTCGGCAATGGGAGTCACAGTACGAGCGCGCTGAGCTAAAGGACCGGTCCGATAGCCCATCGGCACCACACTGTATTGGGTCTTTGGGAGGGTTTACTAACGTTCCATGCCGAACTCTGCTAGTTGACCTCCGTTTCATATACCTTAGAACTTAGGAGTAGGCGAGTATCAACGGACTGAGAATGGCTGAAGGATCAGGAGAAAGGTAGGCTGAAGGTCAATTTTTTTTGTCAAGAGGAGGTGTGAAATAAGCACATTTTCAGAAATAGTGGAATGTCACTTTAAAGGGGCACTCACTGTATAATATTTTTTGCAGTTTCTTTCCAGAATTCATGCTGCCCATTCAGAAATGTTACCTTTTTTCCAGGACTACTTACCATTTTAATCTGCAAAACATACTGTACTTTGTTCATAGGCCTACCAGCAAATATTAGTTTACCTTGTAAATATTCATGAAGAGACCGAATTTCACAATAGGCAGTTTCAATGAGCAGCATAGCTTCTCTGGCCACTATCCTACACAGTGTACCTTTGACATCCGCGAGGCCTTCTGCCAGTACTGACTCAGTAGCCCTACAGTAGTATCAACATCAACAACCCACCCTTCCCCCTCACTTAAGTTACCACTTCCCTTCTTATGAAAAAAAATGCATTTCTTGTGAAACACCAGCTACTTGACACACACTTCAAGATTGTAATAAGATAAGTGCACTTGTAATAGGCCTATGGAATATGACCCTGATGCATGTGGTGTAGTTTTGGAGATACGTATCTTGCTGTAATATGCTCATTCATATTCATTATATATAGGCCATTATTAGCTACTTCAAGCTACACATTGTAGCCCTACAGTAGTACCAACAGCTGTGGTGGATTTACTTGACACACACTTCAAGATTGTATGTCACTGATTCTTGAGAAAGCGGCTAAAACATGTCTCTGCAATAAACTGCCAATTCTGTTGAAAATAAACTACATTTTCATGAACAAAATGAATCCAGGTAAAGACCCAGGGGTCTGTTACACAAATGTACAGTCGTTTGAAATATTTAAGTGTAATTTTATTACTTTTCGTGGCTATAAAGCTGCCCACACCCTGTAAAAACAGCTGTCCCAAGGACAGACATCATCATTTCAATTGACTTAAAATGTAAAAATCACTGATATTATTGAATAATATCACCATGATGTGAAAGTCCATATTGAAGTGGTTCTGCAGATATGCACATAGTGTGTGTAAAACAATATTTACTATTATTTTCTGATTGCTCAAAGTGTGTCCAGCATATTGGTCACCACCGTCAGATTTTTTTAAAAAGACAATAAAATCAGGGATGGACAAGGTCATTGTCATTACTTAGGACCCCTTTTCAAACCTTCAGCTCTACTGAATACTTCACCATCACTGAAGCTCCTGTAAATTTACTAATTTCTCCTCAATTTGTTAATTTGTTTGGACACTGGTACTGTCCCAACCATAAACCGTCAACACCGTCGGGGGTTTTAATAGTATTATGTTACATTAATGTTAATTATATATACTTTTTCAGAAGCGGCATGAAGCCCCTAAGAAACAGAGCGAAAACGAAGTGGCTAATGTGAGCAAAAAATGCACAATATGTAAAAGAGTGTTTTTTTGTCTCACACCGTCAGATGTCACCACCGTCAGATTTTGTTCCGCTCATCATCTTGTTCCATATTTTACTAAATTGTACTGGTTAATGAAACATTACCAGACATGTTAGTAATAATTGTGAGCCAAACCACTGAGGAGCATTTGGAGGGTTTTTTGTCACAAAACCTGACGGTGGTGACATCTGATGTGTTTTACATGTTTTTGACAAGTTTTAAGAATATGCTTCCAATAAGTATCTACAATTATGTTGAATTGTAAAAGTAATTCACTTAAATACAATAAACATGTTTTTTTTTTTTTACTTCTAATTCTGTCTGACGCTGGTGACAAAACCAAGAAAGAGGCCATTTTCTGAAAAATGTAAAACATGGGGAGCTTGGCCAATACATTCACTGCACAGCCAAGACCTTAATCTATGATAATACACCTCTATATTTTGGATTTGAACAACTTAAAACCTGTTTATGCCACATTTTCAATAATCTAGGCCTACTTCCTACAGTATCTAACAAATGAAGAAAAAACACATGCACAAGCATACTGTGCACACAGAAAAATAAAGTGTTTATGCTAGATGCCATTGACTTGAGAGGGCTATTTATTTTGCTAAATGTAGGTAATAATTAGGTAACTTTCACCACTTTCAGATTACTGTCACCACCGTCAGTTCTTCAGTCACCACCGTAAGAAGGAGTTTTGGACATTTTAAATGAATGTGCTTACAAAATGTTCCTTTGGAGTTGTTGAATTATCAAAGTAATAGCAAATTTAAGCCTACACGAATATTTGTGAAATTACAAAAAAATGTTTGATCTATTTAGGCATTAAGTAAGCATTGTCTGACAGCACATATTTTTAAATTAGAACACATGAAGCAGTATTAAAATAGAATGTAAGTGAATTTTCAACATTTAAAGGCGTATGTGTGAACCAAAAAACACACACAATCACTTAAAAACTCCAGATACATATGCAACCAAATCAATACACTTTTTATTGCTTTTAATTGTGTCTGACGGTGTTGACAAAAAACAAGGTATGATCGGAGAAAAACCTGATTTCTGAAAAAAAATCAAAATGGGGAGATTGGCCTTGTGCATTTCTGAAAAGTTAAGACCTTTGTTTACGAGGATATACCATATTATTTTGTAATTCACTTCGTTTTTTTCTTTCAAGATTACAACCTGTTTTAGCCACTTTCTCAAGAATCAGTGATGTATGATAACTCACTTGCAATATGGAATATGACCCTGCTGCATGTGGTGTAGGTTTGGAGATGTCTTGCCGTAATATGCGTATTCATAATATTCATTATATATAGGCCTTTATTAGCTAGCCTCCTTCTACCTACACATAGCAATTAAATGTTGAGATTAAAAAAATATTACATACACTGTAGCCTATAGATTTTTGATACTGAAGTCAGCGTTTGTATCATACTATTGACCAGAGTAATAGCCAAGTAGATCCTTGATCCTGATTGCATACCCATGCCATTTTTTTCATTGCTGCCTCAGAGCAAAGGAACGGCAACATTTTAATTTCGGTGAAGGACCGTCTGTAATGCTGTCATGGTGAATTGACATTGAAGTAGCCTGCCGTTTTAACTTTTGACTCATTTGACTTTATTTTTTGAATGCACTTCTGCAGAAGTGTTGGGCCCCTTGGTCCTCTTTTCTTGGAAGGACCATCTTTGAACGACAGGGAGACCCCACACCCTTCATGTAGCCTGACTCTCGCCAGACCCGGAGGATGGAGGATGGAGGTGAGCAGACTCTTCTTAATTTTCTTTTTCAGGGTCTTTTTGTGTCTTTATTCCTGATAAGACAGTTGAGAGTATGGCAGGACGAGAGTGGGAGAAAGATATGGGGCAGGGTTATGACAAAGGCTGGACTCGAACCTGGGTCCCCATGGGCATGCAAGGCCATATGTGGGGGCCTTAGCACCCTGTGCCACAGTGTTCCCCCTGATATATTTCATGCCACTTCAGCTTCCAACCTCAAGGGTGACCAAAGAGGAAAACACTTAATTGTTGTTTTAAATGTATATTGAGAATAGCTGCTTTTCAAAACATTTTCTCTTTAACTTTTTCCATACTACCTGACTATTTTTTACATCTTGTTCAAAAACAGTCTTGTACAATGTTGCGTTGTTGTTGAGTTTTTGAAAGCAAAGGCAGTGAGTTTTTGAAACGGGAGACAGGGAATCTGTAAAACGAGTTGGCAAGAGTCTTTACTAGAGTGTGATTGGTTGAACTTACACTCAAGTTAGGGGTGGAGCAGTAGTGACGTATCACATTTTTGGAGTGTTCTTCAAGCCATGAGCCAAGTCAACAATCACAGGCTCAAACGCAAGATCAGCGTAAAGCACTGTTTCACTCACCGGTGAAAGTTGATGGTTTGGGCAGATGCGCCTCGCCCTTTGCACGTCCTGCGTAGGTCGTAACGGTACTTTGGACTGTCTTTTGGGAGTTTTTGGGAAGGGTGGCAACAGGTCGCCAACCTCAACCCCTTACTTGCTTGCCTTGCACTCTCTCCACTGCATTGTCGCCACATCAACATTTGGCGCGCCCCTTTACAGACGACTGATGAGTGTGTAAAGAAAGATCAGTTTTGTTGTTTCGATGGCAGTAATGAAGATTGAGTTTGCGCCGCTGAACGTGCCGTTACACAGGCGCATACAGACGGCCGCGGTGGTGCAATGGGTCTTCTCGTTCCTCGCTCTCGGTAAGTGGCTCCACGGACGGTCTGTCCTCACAGTCAGGACAGGAGAAGCTCGCGGCTCGCGCTGGGTAGGCTGTTGTGTGGAGGTAGGGGGGAGGAGACCCCAGTATTCTCGCAATGTGGAACGCAGACACGTGTTGGACGACTGGATGTGTTTACTAGAAGTTTGCCTTCATGCATTACGCCTTTTGTGGTCTAAATGGTCTGTTTGTATTGCCTCCTTTCCTCGTTCTGTAATTTGGCAACCAAACATTGTGGTCTTGTAGTCCTGACAGGCGAGTGATATAAACACTGGGTCTGTCACGAGCTGCCCCTGCTTTCCTGCAGCCAGACTGCTGTTAGGAAAGGTTGGGTTGGGTAGATTTCTGTTACAATTACCCTTATAGTGTAGGGCCTATAAGCACTTTCCAACACTGTTACTCTCAGCATGTCTCATCCCTGTATGAAGATGTCTGATGGTATTTCTGGGCAACCTGGGAATAAATTGATTTGAGGTGACAGCTCTTTCTTGATATGAATGGGCCATCATCAGGGTGGAAGGCCTTTTCATGTGTGATGTTTTGTGATTTTCCAAACTGGGAATTAATTGATAAAACCCCTGCCCGCCTACATGGAAAACTGGCACACAATGTCCTCTGTGTATTCTGCTTATTTCACCTTACATAATATAATACTTCCAAATCCAAAGTGGTATCAGTTATACTCCATGGAGCAGTGTGGGGTGGGGGATAGTGTCTTGCTCATGGGCACTTCAGACATTGAGGAAGGAAGGGATTGTTAAGAGTGGGGATCGAACATGCAACCTTGTGATCTACCGTACAGTCCACCTCCCTAACCACTACACCACAGCTTGACCTTTGCAAATGGAAGCCGTGTGTTTGTAAATGTCCCCCTGGGGCAAGTCTAGTGACACACATATTCTTGAAAAGAAGGCATTGCTGTTTTTTTTATTACCAGAAATGCCACCAGATATGGTGATGGAAATCAGTTTAAAACTTGCATTAATGGGAGAGGAACCCGTGTGCACTTTTCTATGTCAGGGTGCAGGGCAGAACAAAGTCTGATTCAAGTTCGAGTACAAAGAAGTCCAGACACAGTTATACTGTTTACATGTTCTGTGCTAGTATGGACTAAATGCAATGGTAGAATTTTAAAGTGCAAACCTTGGCGTGTGTGTGTGTGTGTGTGTGTGTGTGGGGGGGGGCAGACTTCTGTACTGACATTGATAAACTGTGACAGAGAGCATCGGCCACCCTGACCAACTTGGCGTGGTCATGCCTAAACTCCCTTCGTCCTTTTTTATTATGAAATTCTCCTGCAATGCAGGGCTCCAGAGTGCGACCAATTTGGTCGCACATGCGCCCATTTTTTTCCATAGTGCGCCTAAAAAATATTTTTAGGCGCACCGGTGCGACCAGCCATCAGTAGAACAAAATTCATTTGCAATGCTAAACACCCGTTTTAATGGCCATAAAATTAATAGTTATTCTGCAGGCCTACAGTAACTGGCCCATCACACAATAAAACGTGTCAATGCGTCATTCAACTCCGCTGAACTATCTTTCTCCCCCTTCCTCTCGCTGACAGGCAGCCCGACGTTTCAGAATAAAATGTTCGACTTCGCTAAACTATCCGAGTTCACGTGTGCTCGCGAGTTTGTGTTCTCAACCAGGGGAGTTTTGAAACGGACGAGAGGGTTACAATCATGGGGGAAAAACGAGATGGCTTGAGGATATAGCCTATTAAACATCGGCCACTGATCACATAAACGCAGACGGGTGCGCGGAGCCGCGTGCAGAGCTGGCCATTCATCAGGTGACACGCTGTCGGGACTTCTACGAGAGTTATTTGATAGCGACTCCAAACTGCCTATCTGTCGGCAAGGCATCGTTCATTCACATTGCGACAGCACGAGAGAGAGAGGGGGGGGAGAGAGCGCACAAAATTGTGCTGTCCTGTCGTGCTAAGATACCACAATCATCATGCAAAGGGAGAGCGCTCAAAAATGGGGAAATACAAAACCCAATTCACATCGGAAACCTGTAAACAATTGTCAGTTTCAACCGCGTGCAGAGCTGACCAAACAACAGACAGACTTGTCTCTCGGGACTTCAGTGAGAGTTTTTTGATAGCGACTCCAAACTGAATATCTGTCGGCAAGCCATCGTTCATGCACCTTGAGACAGCACGAGAGAGAGGTGGGGGAAGCGCGCACGGAATTGTGCTCTCGTGTCTGTCCATAGCGCTTGCTAAGATACCACAACCATTCATCATAGCGCTTGCTAAGATACCCAATCATCATGCAGAGGGAGAGCGCTCAAAAATGGGGAAATACAAAACCCAATTCACCTGTAAACATAGGCTATTAGTGTCTAATGATTTTAAAAATCATGACATTTTTAACAGGGTTTGAAAAAATATCTAGGCAATCTACCGGTATCCATCTATCTATCCATCCATCCATCCATCCATCCATTTC
>NC_085877.1:30482264-30491356 GCF_034702125.1 Engraulis encrasicolus | reverse complement strand
ACACATCAGGTCTACTTAAACCATTGTGGACAAGTCCCTCTCCTGTTCATAATTTCTCCAACAAGACAACGTTTCCCTGTCTCTTGCTCACAAAAGAGCAAAAAACACTATACAGTATGTCCTTTTCGCTCATCGAATATTTCAGTTAAAGACATAATTTTTCTCACTGCACACTTGTTAGCAAAGAAACAATGCAAACTTTAGTAGCCTAGAAGATGTCTTAAATAAATAAACTGTAATTACGTGCTTATGATACTTCCAAAGGATTGTGAATTTGTAGCCTAGTTTTACTACCCTCCCACGTCCTACTCGCAGTTAGCACAAATGAGTCAGAGTCCATCATGGAACCCAACCAGTGACGGCCTTCGCAACCCAACAGAGCATATTGAAAACATCCAGAAGCAGACCCACGGGCACCGTCCTCCTCCAACCCCTTCAAACGTACCCAAACACACCAAGCCATTTCTGACCGATTGTCTTCAACGCGGCCTGCTGACACCCAATCGTCGGGTTGGTGTGGAATCACCTTTAGAATGGGCTAGGATCTCAGAAAGGGCTGAACAAAAAAAAATGCTGCCGCATTGTCGGGTATTGATAACTCAAGGGTAGTGCAATACAACTGCATGTTGACATTGGCAGCAATTCCCCTCGGACTGCCTTTTGGAGAGGTTGCCATTGAAAGTGTGACTCATTTCCCTTGGCCTCTCCTGTGGAAATCGTTCTGAGGCAAATTCACACCCTGTCGTCAACTGGTTTAGAATTGAGCAACAAAAAATTGTGAAAAAACCCACAAGTAACACAGACCAGCAGCACAGCATCATGTACAAAGTTTGCTTACGTACAAAGTTACGTACGTAACTTCTGACGCAAACTAATGCCCTAGATAACTTTTGACCTACAGGGCTGGTGTCAAATGAGAAGGCGAGTGCCAGCTACAACATCAGTCGGCCATTTTTGTTTACCGTCACTCTCATTCATTAGACGCTTTTATTTAAAACAACTTGGAGAACTGTCTTAGTCATTGAGCGGGTTCATGGATCAGTTGGCTCAGGTGCACCATACCGTGACACTGGTGTTTTATTCTGTTTCCTCACCCTTCCCTATCTCTCTCTCTCCCCACTCATTTCGTGTCTCTCTCACGGTCCTATTTGAATAATGTATAATGTAATGTAAATATGTATATATTAAAAACAAAAATCTTTGAATGACCTTTGAACTTTTTGCCGGCAGGGCTGGTGTGGAGTGAGGCCAGCGTCAGCTACATCATCAGTTGCCTGGAGAGAGGACACTTTGAGTGTGTCTGTGCGTGCGTGTTTGTCTGTCTGTATGTCTGTGCAGCAGATATCCGTGACCTCACCTTTTCAATGACCTTTGACCTGTTGGACCTTTAGGACTGGTGTCAAGCGAGAAGGCCAGCGCCAGCTACATCATCAGCCGGCCGGAGGGAGGTCATGTCGCCGTGGTGGCGGTGGGCGGAGCTCCGGAGTCGCTGGAGGCGCGGCCGGGGGCGTTAACCCTTCAGCTGCTGCAGCGCAAAGGATTCATCAAGCTGGCACTCAAGCACGGGTTAGTGTGTGCGTGTGTGTGTGTGTGTGTGTTGGTTGTGATATGTGTGTTGGTGATGGAGTTTGGGATGGCACAAGGGCATCAGTTTGTGTGAGTGTATCTGAGTTGTGTGAGTGCATCTGTGTGCAGGGTTCTTTAAAGGTGCACTGTGTAATTTTTTTAGCTGTTGATTTCCAGAATCCATGCTGCCCATTCACATGTGTTACTTTTTTAACAAATACTTACCACCACCATGAAATTCTAAGTATTCATTATGACTGGGAAAATTGCACTTTTCATACATGAAAGGGGGGATTTTCTCCATGGTCAGCCATTTTGAATTTTAAGAAATATAAAAGCTAATTTTTTAGCTGTGAAAATGGCTGTACTTAAGTCATACTAGTAAATACTGGTTTATTACTTAGGATCTTTTCATGAATATTTACTATGTGGCAATAAGCAGCACAGTTTCTGAGCCGTGACGTTGCATTAGCTCCTCTGGCCATATCCTACATAGTGCACCTTTAAGCCTGGCTCTGTACTGTGTTAATCTGTGCTTGATAAATTGAAATTACAGTACAGTAGTACCTACCTACTTAATTGTGTGTGTGTGCGCGCATACGCATGAAGGACTGCAGTGCTACATGGTTGTGAGTGTCGTTAGAGTGTCTTGCTTTTGAGCGTGTGTGCGTGCGTACATGTGTGTGATATTTCACGCTTGGTCTTGGTGTTGGTGAGTAAAGTGTGTGGAAGATGTTGCGAATGCCTTCATGTGGCAGGATATGTGGACACGTGGTTGGTTGCCTCATTCTATTGGCCAATCACAGCATAGATTGTCGTCTTGTATGTTGATGTCTTGCTTGTTATATGTTCTGTGTGGACCCCAGGAACAGTAGATAATGTCTTACATCAGCTAATGGGGATCCTAATAAAATCAACCAAAATAAACCAAATACCAAAATAGATTGCGGAAACAGGGTGTAGGGTAGGGGGTGCCTGTCCTGAATGTGTGTGTGTGTGTGTGTGTGTGTCTGTGTGTCTGTGTGTCTGTGTGTGTGTGTGTGTGTGTGTGTGTGTGTGTGTGTGTGTGGTGTGTGTGTGTGTGTGTGTGTGTGTGTGTGTGTGTGTGTGTGTGTGTGTGTGTCTGTGTGTCTGTGTGTCTGTGTGTGTGTGTGAACAGGGCGTGGCTGGTGCCAGTCTTCTCCTTCGGCGAGAATGAGCTGTTTGACCAGATGGAGAATCCGCGAGGCTCCGCCCTGCGCCGCCTCCAGGAACGCCTCCAGCGGATAATGGGCGTGGCCCTGCCCCTCTTCCACGCTCGCGGCGTGTTCCAGTACAGCTTCGGTCTGCTGCCCTACCGGAAACCCATAACCACCGTCGGTACGAGATGTGAAACACTACATTACATTGCGGCTTACAACTACTATTTTTCAGGGTATTGGTTACAGTCCCTTGAGCAATGTGGGGTTAGGTGCCTAGCTCAAGGGCACTTCAGCAAAAGATGGAGATGTAGGGAGAGGTCAGGGGGGATTTGAACCGGCAACCCCTAGATTGAAAGACCAACTCTCTAACCACGAGGCCACGGCTGCCCCATATACAGTGTACTATATACAGGAAACCCATAGACACCAGCCATACACGAAACCCATACACACCTGCCCTACACGAAACCCATACACACCATCGGTACGAGATGTGAAATACTATAAACTACAACCCCCGTCCCCCTTACCTCCTCATAAGCTAACTACTGGCTTAATGGCTTGCACAAACCCATAGCAGTATTTTATTATATATTTACTATTTTATAGTAATAGCAGAAATAGCAATCGTAGTAGTAGTAGTGGTAGTGGTAGTGGTAGTGTTTTATTTGTTCTTCCGCGCTCGTCGGTACAAGATGTGAAATACTTTATGCTACGCCCACCATACCTCATCATAATCCAATGACCAGAGAGAAGTTACCTGTTGGATACCATATAACATCTCTCTGTTACCCTGTTGTTACCTAGAAAATACAGTTATTTATTTTTCTTGGCAATTACATAATATGTACTATGTAATTACCCTTTTTAACCCATTAGATACCATATTACTTCTCTCTTTTACTCTGTTGTTACCCAGAAAATACACCTTAATTACGTACAGTAACTGTAGAGTAAAAGAAAGTGCTACCACAGGTCTGTAAGAGATGCAAATGGAATAGACAGTACGTAGGGCTGTGATGATTTAAACAATAAAGAAAAGGTTTTAATCGTGATAGCCCGGGGGGCAATGTAGTGACCTCCCTTCGGGTGTCCTTGAAGCCAAAACATGTTGACATGGGGGTGTGTCTAGCCAAAACTCTGTAGGCCCGCCTAAGCTTCATGCTGTTGCCTTTTACATAATTATTACAATTCAGTTTTATTTTTGTTCATCCCTTATATAGCACATTCTTGGTTATATTATGTCATCTTAAACATTGTTCTGCAAAACGTTCAGTTTTTCCATAATCGTGCAGCCCTATTAGAGAGCGCTATGACCCTCTGTAATTTAACGCTGCTTTCTGATTGGTAGCTAGGCGTCGATTAGTAAATGATGTGGCATGCACAGCTCCAAAGCAGTTCTATCAAAAAAGGTTAAACCTTTGCGCCATTCCATATGATCAATATGTGATACATACAGTAAGTACCGAGAAAAGGTCTTCACTTTTTCAACCTTTTGTGAGACTGAAGCATACCCGAAGGATGAGAATTTGCCCTGAGGAATCAGGTCACCGACTCCCTAACTAGGCTCAGCTCTTTCAGAGAAGTTGCTTGCACAACTGTAGCAGTATTTCATATGTTCTTCCACGCCCGCATCGTCTACTGCTGCCCTACAGGCAACCCATACAAACTGTTGGTAAGGGATGCGAAATACTACATGCTAGAGAATTGACTTGCACAAGTTTAATGTCGAAAAAAACGACTTGGCCCAGATGCGTAGTGCTTGACAAAAAAAATCACACAAATTGAACTTAATATTTGCCTTAAACTGAAACTTGCTACTGGACATTGAGAGCTCATAGTATTGTGACGCCTGACAACAAGATTTTATAACTCAATTTTCTTCACTGTTTGTTTGTCGTCCTGTGATGCACTACTCTGTGTACATACACTGCTATCTAGCCTCTGAATTACCAATTGGATGATTATTGATATTTTTTATTTTATTTCTCCTTGACTTTGTCTCTTACAGTGGGACGACCCATTCCAGTTGTACAGACACCGTCACCCAGCAAAGAGGACATTGAAAGCCTCCATAAACTCTACATTGAGGTGAGTGTTTTATTTACTCCTCTGCCAATTTATTTATGTATTCATTTATCTATTTAGTTGATTATCTAATCAGTATTAGTTATTATCTATGGAGCTAGCTGTTGGTTATTTTTTTAAAGGAATGAGGGAAAACTGAGGCACTACGGTGTCCCGGGCATTTTAGTAAATGAAGACCTTTCCGTTTGTTTGTGCCTTTCGTTTAGACACAAACGGATGTTTTTCCTCGAAAAACGAAGCTTAAAAAAACTCTGGCTAAAGTGGAGATTTTAAAAAAATCTCCGGTTAGCGTTTGTGTGTAAGCAGAGAAAAACAGCGACTTTAATGGCATTCTCCTTACAGTCTTACAGTCTTAACGTATTCATGACGGCTCTTAGCAGCATGTTTATGCTGATTTGCCGAGGGTGTGAACAAAGACAAAGCGTATGGCAGAAAAATGTTAGTTTATCAAAATACCAGGGTGTGTATAAATGCCATCTTAGTATTTGACACCCACTGGAAGTACCTGTGTTTCCTACAAGTAATTGAGGGTCTTTGCGGCGCTTCCATACCTACTTTTTCGAAGTTTAGGGTTTTTTGCCTTGTCTTAATGCATGTAGGACTCAGTCAAAGCCTAAAGCACTTCAGCCATGGAGGGAGGAAGGGATTGGTAGGGGTAGTGATGAGGAATGTCAACAATTTATCAACTTGAATCGATCAAAACGTTATCCAATTTAAAAATAATAAGAATTGCAAAAACTCGACTGGCAAGAGACCCAGATGAAATGGAAATCACGAAGTGTGGGTGAAGAGTGGTAACATTTCAATCATCTTTGCATTAAAGAATATAAATAGAGATTAATTTAAAATGAGCATTTTACCAAATTTTTCATTTTAATTTTCAGATTTCTGGGGTTTTTTTGGTAGGGGGGCGGGGCATTGAGGTTTTGGGGGGAGATTTGCCAAATCAATTAATCATAAGTCGATCGATAAGGTCAATCAACTAACAGTTAATTAATTAATTGATCATTTGCATCCCTAGTAGGGATTGAGCAAGTAACCATGGCCTTAGTTTCAGACAAATCGACCCTGCAGATCATTTACACCCTGTGATGGAGTGACCATCACTAGGGTTGTGGGTGTGTTCTGACTAACATGCCAACGAGCCTGGCTCTTTGGTGTAGCGGTCAGAGCCCCAGTTTACTACTCCAGAAGGTCTAGGTTCAAGTCCCAGCTGGGCAACTCTACTCCCCTTCGCTACAAATGGTGTCAGAAGTGGGATGGCTACCGTGAGGCCATCGGAGGCGTACCCATTGTGTGTGTGCCGTAATTCCATGTGAGGGACCCCCAGGATTGGTGACCCCGGTGTGAGGGACCCCAGTGATGGGTGAAGCATTGATGATGGGGCACACTGGATGGGAGAAGCATGATGGGCAGTTGAGCGAGGGACACCATGAGTGTGTGAAGCGCACGGGTGCGCTTCCCGAAGGGGAAGGCAGTGTGATGGAGTGACCATCACTAGGGTTGTGGGTGTGTTCTGACTAACATGCCAACGAGCCTGGCTCTTTGGTGTAGCGGTCAGAGCCCCAGTTTACTACTCCAGAAGGTCTGGGTTCAAGTCCCAGCTGGGCAACTCTACTCCCCTTCGCTACACACCCACACGTACATTTCTGTTGAGCAAGGATCCAACGGTAAAATTGTACCTGAATAACATATTGCTTGTTGGTTCTGAATAACTGCACTTTAGCATTGTTGTTTTTTTTTGGCATATTGTCATCTTTTGTCCTGAGTGTGTATTGTGTTTGTCTATTGTGTGTTTTTGTAGCCCTATCAGACGTACTGTAAATGGCACAGAACAATTTTCCAAAAAGGACAATTAAAAAAGAGCTTTGTTGAAGAACGATGTATATCCATTTTGGAACATTTTGGGAAATTGACATTTTTGTATTGGCCATTGCATTGCATTGCAAAATGCATTTTATATAGGTTTAAAAAGTATGTTCTCAAAATATTTGAATGGCAAGAATTCACACATGGGTGATAGGACTTCTGGTCAGTCATTTCCAAAAATAAAATGCAAAAGTCAAACATGTTGGATACGTCGTTTTGCAACAAACCTCTTCACATATTCTATTTATCTATGGCACGTGGGTAACTCTCTCCTCTCTCTGTCCCCAGGGGTTGACGCAGGTGTTTGAGGACAATAAAGCGGCCTATGGCATCGCAGACGACCAGCACCTCCAGTTCATCTGACAACAACACTACCTAGGGCCATTGACAGCTTTGGCCGGGGCCCAGGACTAAGTCATCTGAAAGGGACCCCCCCCCCACACACACACACTCAATACATGTAACGTAATGAGTACCCAAACCTAGGCCTTCCCTCTCCCTGGGCCTGGTACAACTGACCACCATCATCCCCCTGTCTGCTTCCGTCACACCACCTCCTCTGCCTGCCCGTCTGCGTGTCTGTCTGTGAGTCGTGACGTTTTAGTAGTAGCACACGTCAGGGTGCTGCAACTACAGCTAATGCCACTATTGTATGGATGAAATGATTTTTGTTGTTAGTCGATTATCTAAGAATTATCTAAGCATTTCCATTGCAGTTCATTAATTACCAAATACTAATTATTTAATTGCCATTAGCTGTGGTTGTACCACAGAGTCCAAAAAAGCGTAATTGACGTCTGTCTCTCTGTCTGTCTCTCTGTTTGTCTGTCGGTCTCTCTGTCATTTGTCTCTTTCTGTCACCAGTACGTCTGAATCGCGATGAGATGAGTTAGACAGACAGAAGACATTCATTGGAAACCAACACTATGACCTCTTGTCTATCTATCTGTCTGCCTGTTTGTCCTTTGCCTTTGTCTGTTAGTAATATGTCTTGTGTGTGCCATTGGATCTGAGGGGTGAAAATCAAACTAGTTCTTTCCGTCTTTTCCTTTTCTTTTTTTTATTAAGTATTTTTGGGGGCTTTTTTGGCCTTTGTTATTATTATAGGACAGTGTGAGAGTAGACAGGGAACGATTGGGAGAGAGAGGCGGGGCAGACCCTGGAAATGACCCCGGCCGGATTTGAACCGGGGTCCCCGTGGGCAATGTAAGCCCAAATGTTGCTCCACAGCGCCCCCACCTTCTCCCTTTTCCTATTGCTTCTGGCCTCTTACCTCTGTGTAGCAAAAGGCAATAAAGTTTCCCTGCTGTCTGTCTGTCTGCCTAGGAAGAGAAACTTCTGCGGGGGTTTTCCCCATTCAACATCGAGAGGGTAAATGAGATGATTAATGAAATTTTTAAATTGTAGTTTTCACAAAATATTGAATGAAGCTTCAATCATCAGTGATGTCGAGCCTTGCATCTCGAGGCCATAAGAAACAGGAAAGGGTGTGAGGAACTAGTTTCACGTATACCCCTAGCGGAACCAGACAGAAGAGCTTCATTGGAAATCAACACTACAGCCTCTGTCTCCATGTTTTCAGGCCGTCCAGATTGGTGCTGGTGCCTATCCCCGCTAGCCAGGCCACGCCCTCCTAGTGACACAACACCTTCGGCGTTGCTTCTAGTCAAGCCAGGAGCAATACAAATATCGTTTCTGAGCTCTGGGGAAAACGGTAACTCCACCCACTTTGTCGGGAAGCAATCAACTTTGAGCAGCTCCAACGGCCCTGGGTAGAGGCGCGATCATGGCAGTGGCGTGGTTTAAGCAGAGATGTTCTATTGGGACTAAGAAAATGTACATCCTTTTCTGGCCTAGACCAGTTGCAAACCGAGGGAGGCAGGTTAACCAGGCGGTTTGGGAAATGTTATTTGTTGTCTTTCTTGGTCAGACCAGCGACCAACCATCTCAGTACGAGATTTGAAAGTCGATGATTATCAGGCAACATCCCTGCACCACTTGCGCTCCAAATTGAAGTGCTTACCTGTGCTTCTGCTAGTCTGTACTTTTTCACATGTTACCTGGATGAACCTGCTGACGTCCCAACTAAGTTGTCGTCACGGTTCATCAAGAAAAAAAAAAGGATTTTTTTTGGTTCTCATTGCAAAACAAATTTGTGGTCAGATTTTCGGCACACGTGAACCACGTCTGAGATAAGGTGCGGGAACAGGCACTGGCCTGGTTCTGTTTGTTGGTCTGTCTGTCTGTCTGCCTGCCTGCCTGTCTGTCAGTCATTTGGATTTGGATTGGTCTGTTGCCAATCTGTCTGTGTGTATGGGAGTGGTGGTGAGTCAGACAGACGGGACAATATACTTTTCAAATCCTGTTTGGTCTGTTTGGCCCTCACCG
>NC_085877.1:30457264-30479764 GCF_034702125.1 Engraulis encrasicolus | reverse complement strand
GATGTCTGACTGATGTTAAAAATGGCGGACATGGTGAAGCTCCACATACTGTATTTGTATATCAAAAGTGTAAATTACCAAGACATTACAAATTTAGAAAATGGTGGTGGTGATAGGTACACTATACATGAAAAACATTTGGAATTTAACTATTAAGAAATGGCATTGGCTACCACGTTATTTTAAGGGTTCACCACAATGTACTTAACTCATTAGATGCAGTGGGTAACTGGTGTAATAACCAATGCAATACCGTGTACTAGTGTTGTACTTTGTGTGTTTTCTACAAACTTTGTGTTTGTAGCTACAAGCTAGTAGTTAAAATATAAAATATAAATAGCCTAAGTAAATATAATAAAAATACTTCACATTATATTCATAGTTGAACTATGGATGTAATGTGAAGTGTTTTTTTTATGTTAATACTTTGCCAAACTACTGAATTCCTTCAGGGAGACAATTAGTCCAGCGGATGGGACACACAAAAGGGCCTTATCGTGCACTTTTGAGTAAAAGCATGAAAATCGGTACACATATCCTTCTTGATATGCTGATTAATGTTAGCGTTGGAGGCGTCGCGAAAAATGCATCGTTTTCAAGATGGCCGCCAAATTCAATATGGCCGACCCATATTAATGAATCTACCTGATATTTGGTAGTAAAAGCATGAAAATCGGTACACATATCCTTCTTGATATGCTGATTAATATTAGCATTGGAGATGTAGCGAAAAATGCATTGTTTTCAAGATGGCCGCCAAATCCAGTATGGCCGACCCATATTAATGAATCTACCTTACACTTGGTATTAAAAGCATGAAAATTGGTACATATATCATTCTGGATATGCTGATTAATATTAGCATTGGAGGCGTTGCGAAATTTTTTTAGCATTTTCAAGATGGCCGCCAAATCCAATATGGCCTACCCATATTAATGAATCTTCTTGACACTTGGTATTAAAAGCATGAAAATCGGTACACATATCATTCTTGATATGCTGATAAATATTACCATTGGAGGCATTGCTAAAAATGCTGTATTTTCAAGATGGCCGCCACATCCATTATGGCCAACCCATATTTATGAAGCTACCTGAGAGTTTGTAGTAAAGGCATGGACATTTGTGCACAGTTACTTTTTTATATTTTGATTGTTAAAAGAACTCGATACTTTGCAAAAAAAGTTTACATTTCAAGATGGCTGCCATATCAAATATGGCAAACGCATTTTAATAAATCCTTCAGGCACTTTTAGTAAAACCATGGAAACTGGTTTACTTCTTGATGTGCTCATTAATATTAGAAATTGAGGCATTGTGGGGGGGGAAAAAAACATTTTCAAAATGGCCAACTAAGATAGTGTTTGTAAGAAAATACATATTTTTCTACAAAAATATTTAGGCATTGCATATAATTAACACTCACAAAATACCATTGAAAATGATTAAACATTATTGGCATGTTATCAAATGAAGTGATGCATATGTTATGGTTTTACCCAAACTGTGTCTGCCACCACCACAATAGATTATTTTCTGCAATGTGATAACTTTAGAATAGGTGCAAGAGTTTGCACCACCTCTTGTGTTCTACCACTCTATAATAGGTACATGAATTGAAGTGTTAAAGCCTTACACTTTGAAGATTGTTGACTTTGTTTGCATCATAGGTTTTGTACAGATGGACAGATATGTATGAAATGTTCTCTGCTAATACTCTTCAATCGGTAAACTGATTGCATTCTTGAGACCTCAAATAGGTAATAGGGCAGTAGCGTTATGTACAAATCCAAGACTTTTGACGGGCTTGTGGGATGTACAGCACCTCTAGCGCTTAGTGATAACTGCATAGGCCTTGTACAAATTCCAAAAGGGCCAGGATTTCAAGATTGCTAGACAGAAAGTTAACTTGATTTGTTAATTCATGGACATTGTTATGATTGCTTACTTCAAAGAAACTAATATTAGTTGATGACTACTTCTAGCTGCACAAGGTTTTCAAACAAACTGCAATTCTGCACCCAATGCAAGTTGTATGGTAAGCTTATATCTTGCCTGGTTAACACAAGTTGATCTCACAAGTGATATAATCTGGTGGTTATGCAATTTCTCATAGTAAAGTTGTGATTTACGATTGCCCATGGCAGGTCGTTAAGAATGTGGTATTTGGCATGTGTAGCCTATATCCAATCATGTCAGTTGTATCTATTCAAACAAACTGCAGCCATCGCCTTTACACCCCTACTTTTTCTCCTGATTGCACCCCAAGATCTGGTACCCTCACTGAGGGATGGAATCCATGCTACATTTCAGATCAGAACAATTGTGTAAAGTAGTAGGATTTCACAGGTTATGGTATATACTATGGCCAACATCAATCAAGCTGCCAATAATGCTTAATTAAAAGATTGACATAAACTTTGAATAAATGGTGAATGGCACAGTTGGAACATGATGGCCATCAAAATGTCAACTCGGGGTATGTAAAATATAACTTGAGTGAAAAGTTTACATGTACAGTATTAGGATTCATTTCTAGACCAGGATAATGACGTGAAGATTTGGCGTGTGTGTGTGTGTGTGTGTGTGTGTGTGTGTGTGTGTGTCTGTCTGTCTGTCTGTCTGTCTGTCTGTCTGTCTGTCTGTCTGTCTGTCTGTCTGTCTGTGTCTGTGTCTGTGTCTGTGTCTGTGTCTCGCGTGACAACCGGTGCCGTACAGCAGTCTGCACACTGTGCACAGCTGGTGTGTGAATGTGTATGTATGCGTGTATGTCTTTTTTCAAAGCGCTTTGAGTAAACTTCATAGTTGTGATACTGTGCTACATAAATACATATTGCAATGTATTGTATTGTAATATGGGTCAGTCATATTTCATTTTTGTTCATGGCCCCTAATATGAATAAGCATCTAATGTAAAGAAGTAACTATGTGTACCAATTGTCATGCTTTTACCACAAATTACCAGGTAGTTAATATGGGCTGGCCATATTTGATTTGGCGGCCATCTTGAAAACAATGATTTTTTTTCCCCGCGACGCCTCCAATGCTAATATTAATCAGCATATCAAGGACATGTGTACCGATTTTCATGCTTTTACCACCAAGTGTCAGGTAGATTCATTAATATGGGTTGGTCATATTGGATTTGGCGGCCATCTTGAAAACAATGACTTTTTGTGACTCGTCCAATGCTAATGTTAATCAGCATATCAAGAAGGATATGTGGACCGATTTTCATGCTTTTACTACCAAGTCTCAGGTAGATTCATTAATATGGGTCGGTCTTATTGGATTTGGCGGCCATCTTGAAAACGATGAATTTTGCGCAACGCCTCCAACGCTAAACTTAATCAGCATATCAAGAACGATATGTGTACCGATTTTCATGCCTTTACTACCAAGTGTTAGGCAGATAGGTAGATTCATAAATATGAATTGGCCATATTGGATTTGGCGGCCATCTTGAAAATTAATACATTTTTCATGACGCCTCCAATGCTAATGTTAATCAGCATATCAAGAAGGTTATGTGTACCTATTTTCATGCTTTTACTACAAAGTGTCAGGTAGATTCATTAATATGGGTCGGCCATATTGGATTTGGCGGCCATCTTGAAAACGATGCATTTTTCGCGACGCCTCCAACGCTAACATTAATCAGCATATCAAGAAGGATATGTGTACCGATTTTCATGCTTTTACTCAAAAGTGCACGATCAAATCACCCATCCGCTGGACTAAATGGGCTGGACTGAGGCCCAATGCAGCCTAATGCTGAAGTGGATGAATCAGTGTTCCCAAGTATGCTACTCACACTCGCTTTTCAATTGTACATAATGAGTTAAATACACTGTAGCAGTGTCCCCTTTAAAATGAAGTGTTACCACTGCATAGGCCTACTCAACTTTAAAATATTTGGGGGTTTGTTTGGGATTGCTGACGGGTTGTAGAACACTGCACATTTCCATAAAGTGCGACAGGGGGCACCACAGACTAAACTTTCTCGGTACCGAGTCCGTGTAAATACCGCCGGGGTTTGTAGCTGATCTGGGGTCGGTTCTGTGCAGTTGATGACTGCTTCTGACTGGGGAGATCTCCGCTTTGACCTCGCGCTTCGGGTCAGGAAGTTACAGCAGTGTCTGCCTGCGTGCGTGCGTGCATGCGCCCCGGAGACTATGGAAACCTCACATGTAGGCCCAACACTTAATTATCATGTCGTGTTGTTGAGATTTTAAAAGTAGACCTACCCAATTTCATCCCCCCGCAATTGCAAAATGTGTTCCCAAATAGAAATTACTACTTAAAAGTTTAAAAGTAATGGCTGTCGGACAGTATGTTGTCTGAACGCATCCGGGGTGTTTAGCACTTGCAGAGGTGAGGGGTTCCATTCTATTACCGAGGGCGAAGGGATGCGCCGTGCGTGGAACGCATCGCGCGTGCGAAGGCGGGACTTCCGCTCGAAACTTGTCAACAGTTTTGTACAAGAGAAAATAATCATGTAGGTTCTAGCTAACTGGAATTCACGAGAAGGGTGCAAAAATATAGGCGGTGGACTTGAATCCAAGGGTATCATAGGCGCGCGTGTCCTTAACGCCAAATGGCGCTAGCTCAAACAGAAGCTGAAATTTAATGGTCTACGAAGCCGTGTGCGCCGCGGATGGGTTGGTGAAGCTCTGCGCTGAAGTCTGTGGCTTTCCCAACGATAGGGGAAATTGTTTCGGCTGTCAGTCTGACAGGAAGCTGCTCCACGTTTGAGGCAAGCTCGCCCGAAAACCTCACCGACATACCATGATGGTTCGTGTGGAGATTTCTGTTAACATGGTATTGTGTTGAGAATCTCTCCTCGCCGTCGGATTGAGCCTAGAAGAGGTGTGACAGACCAGAAAGTGGTAGACCAGCAGACTGAGCTGTGAACGACATGAGATGGTAAAATCGGGGACAATGGAGTTGGATTAAACTTTTCGCTGCTTAATGGCTATGGTTTGGCAACATCGACACTGCGTAGTCCTGGGGGGCACTGGATTATTTTTCAAACACTGATTCCTTTTTTTTAAAGGTACCCCCCCCCCCCTCCTTCGGACGTGTCTTAGTTTTTTGTGGATGTTAGCAAATTTGGGAACGCTTCTCATCATACCGGAGACTGTATTGGAATGAATATTCAACAGAATGGTCACTTCAACACAGGCGCAAACATTCTGCTGTTAGTCGCGTATTGTGGTGAGTTGCGCGAATGACAGTGGACGAAGCAGGAGGGGAAAGAACTTATTCAGGCAAGAAAATGACGAGTGAAATGTATCACGTCATTCCTCATCGGAATCTAGGTGAAGAGGGCTCGTGATGCAGACTCTCTTGACTCGCAATTCCATTCTGAAACTTTGTTTCTCGGTTAGAGCAGGGAACGGTTGGACGTTGCGCCATTTGCAACAGGTTCCGAACGCAACTGTTACTGAAGTGTGTTTGCTGATCTGTTGCGCGAAATTATAGCTCTAAACCGCAGCGTTCCAGGGTCTCTTAGTCAGGAATCTAAGTTGGCCCCTGGGACGTCAGAGTTTTGGCAGCATAACTCAATTGGATTAAAAAAAAAACTTCTTTGTCTCTGTCCAGTATGTGACCTCTGAGTACCACCTACAACAGAAAGTTGGTCAGCACCGATTTTTCTGAGAAAACCCTGCGCGTAATCCTCCGAATGGATTACCCCTGGTAATCTATAGTTGGACTCGACGTGTTAGATGCCCCCTCCCTCTGCCGTCGACCACGCCTCCACTGTTGCCCGCGGCAACGAAGATAAAACTTACCTGTCAATTTGACAGATTTTACTTTGGAATGACCTAGTCATGGGCTGCTATTAAGACTTGTCAGTAATTTGTTTTTCGACCAGCAGTTCTTTCCTAAACAATTGCTGCTTCTTGTAAACACTGTGGTTATCATTTTTATATGTTTTTTGATATTTGGCTAACTTTTTTTATCTGTAAGTGAAGGCACAAGAGAGGCTCACCCAATCTGACCCCTATCGACACCCACGCTGGAGAGATTGGCATCCCCTTTGGTAGGAATGTTTTATATTGCGCAGGCGCAACACTGTTAAGGCAAGCCGTCTATAAATACAATCCTGCGCCAGGAGGAGGAGGAGGTGGGGGCGCGAGCTGGGGTGCCTCGTTCGTCTTCAGCCAAGTCAGTGCTCGCGCGCCTTGCGCAACCTCCGGGCAGCTCGCTCTCGCAGACAGCTCCTGTTTTTCCTAAGCTTGGCTTCAGTTGTTTTTTCCCTTTTAACTTAAGTGAGTGAGTTACCTTACTTTTTTGAATAAGGTTTCGAAAGTTACACGTGTCTTGTTGATAGAGGGGAGTTTCTGAAGTTGTGGTGGCCAAGGAGGCCTGTCATGAAGTTCACCTGAGGACTGTTGGTGTTTTGCAGTGTGATCTGTGGAATGTAACCAGATGCTCCCCTGTGGGTTTCGCTCATGAAAAGAGACCTTTTATTCTCTCTCTCTGTCTCTCTCTCTTATCCCTTCTTTTGCACATTTTTCTCTTGTCCTCTCTATCTGAATTCAGCTGTTCCACGTTCTTGCATAGTTGACCTCATTCCGTACCTTGTCACAGAGTTGAATTGCACTGTGTGTTGTTTGTGTTTGTGTACCTGTGTGACAGAGATGTAAGCCTTAAGCACTCAGGGGATACACACACACACACACACACACACACACACACACACACACACACACACACACACACACACACACACACACACACACACACACACACACACACCTCCAACTTCCACTATTAAAATGAGTGGGGGAAAGAAAAGAAGTGGCTTCCAGATCACGAGTGTGACGTCGGACTACAGCCAGTGGGGCGGCCAGGCAGACGGAAGGCAATCCCCCTCCCAGAGCGCCCCTGCAGCCGCAGAGGGAACCCCTGCAGCATCAGCAGGGCCCGCGCTCAGCAATGGCGGCCAGATTGACCTGCGCGCCGGCGCAGTCTCACCATCCCTCCCTCACCGACTGCCCACGTCTGAGAAGGCCCTCTCCGGCCATCAGGACATCACCAGCACCCTCAACGGCCCCGCCGCCGGCTTCTTGACCCTCAGCCCCCCCTCCTCTATGCACCTGGTGATGACGGACAGGAGCTCCAGCCAACCGGCCACACCGGTCATGTCCCGGCGCCAGAGCGCCGTGGCCGGCGAGCAGAGTTCCCCGGGGGGCGGGTCCGGTTCGGGCTCCAGCGTTTTGAGCAGCAGCGGTGGGGCGTCGCGGTTCCGCGTGGTGCGCCTGGGCCAGGTGCTGGGCGAGCCGTACAAGCGCGGCCGCTGGACCTGCGTGGACCAACTGGAGCGGCCGGAGCCGGAGCCGCGCCTACGCCGCGTGCTGGACAGCATGAGGCACGCCCACTCGCTGGAGTCTCTGGAGACCGTGGGGCTCGGCGGCGGCGGGGTTGGCGTTGGCGTCGTCGGGGTGGACGGCGCTGCAGTCGGCGGAGCCATCGTGGGCCCCGGTGGTGGTGGTGGTGGAGGAGGGGTGAAGCCTCTAGGGTTGCCCCGGGGTCTGAGAGGGGCGGCAGGGGGTGTCCCCATGGTACACTCCCAGGGTACCACCCACCTCCTCATGGCTCAGCAGCCGCAGCACCAGCTGCACCTGAGGGGGGAGGGCGGGGCGCACAGCGGGCCCCCCTCGCCCACGCACGGCATGGGCATGGCCCACGGCATTGGCATTGGCACTGCCGCCGCCATGGCAGCAGCAGCGGGCGCCGCGGGAGAGCCGGCGCTGGCGGGCCTGACGTCGCCTGGGTCCACGCCCTCGCGCTTGCGCAACGTGCCGCCGCCGCTGCGGCTGGATATGGACGCAACGGGGAAGGTAAGAGTAAAAAAAGACACACGCACAGTGACACACGCAGACATAAACACAAACACACACACACACACACAACACACACACACACACAAACGCATAGTGAGACACTCACACAGACATAGTACACAGATATACAGTGAGACACACATGCATGCATAGAGACATACACACTGAGAAGGTAAGGCCCAACACATACAAAAACCCTCACACACACCTATGCAAAACATGCATACAGAGAGACACTCACACCACTGGGAGGGCAAGGCCAAACAAATACACACACACACACACACACACACACACACACACACACACACACACACACACACACACACACACACACACACACACACACACACACACACACACACACACACATAAGATGAGAAATTAATGTTTTGTAACCCTTTATTTGACATGGTCTATATTAAGGTGTCAAAAGGTATCAAGCTGTCATGAGAACTGAAACATGACACGTCAAACATCATCAGTAATGATGTCATTAATGTTCCTGACATGTGTCCTGTTGCATGACACCCTTGTGTAAATCTCATCAAAGAAATTGCTTCCAGGCCTAACGGTCGAGCACTGGGTTACTACGCCGGCGTCCCGGGTTTGATTCCGGCCCGGGTCATTTGCTGATCCTTCCCCGTCTCTCTCTCCCCACACATTCCCTTTCTCTCCTCCACTGTCCTGCCAAAAATGAAGGCAAAAAAGCCCTAAAAATATAAATTTAAATAAAGCGCTGCCAAACGTTTAGATGGACCCAGCCAAGCAAAATATTATTACTATTGCTAAAACAGGCCATCCGAAGAGCCTAGGTGGAAGCAACTGGACTTCCTCATGCCATAAAATGGTTGGGCACAGAAAAGAACCCAAGCCACAGACAGTATTATTGCTATCGTAGCCGAAAACGGTCAGTCCAAAGAGCTTAAAAAGTTGAAGGAGAGGATTGTGCACATCCCAGGGAAAGGTGCAGGACGAAGGTCGACTGTAGTTTTCAGAGTGAGTAGTCCGCACACTTTGAATCCTTTTTGTTGTGTTTTATTTTTAAATTTTATTTTTAAATAAAACACAACAAAAAGGATTCAAAGTGTGCAGACTCCTCACTCTGAAAACGTAAAAAGTAAAGTGCCACATTGGTGATCAGGAGAGAGCTTAGTCATCCACATCAAATCATCCAGAGAATTGTTGCTGCTGTTTTTTTTGTTTGTTTTTTTGTTGTTGCTTTTTGCCTTTAATGATAGGACAGTCCAGAGACAGGAAATGAGTGTGGAGAGAGACAGGGAAGGGTCAGCATAGGACCCAGGCCAGAATGGAACCCGGGTTGCCGGTGTAACAGTGTAGTGCCCTATCGCTTGAGCCACGGCAGGGCCTCATCCAGAGAGTTAAGTTTAGTTGGAGAGAAGTGATTTTTGGAGCTTGGAAGACATCTCGCTCCTCATCCTAGCAGCTTCATAATTTCTGATCAATGTACCGTTAAGAGATAAGAAAGTTCCCACATAGTTCGAATTAGCAGCATGTATTTGTGATGTTTTGGTCAATTGACCTTCTTCCAGCAATTTAGGTTGAGAGAAAGGTCAATAGACCGAAACATTGCAAGTAAGCGCTGCAAATGTGACCAGTGTGCAGTGTGGGAGCACGTTGGTGACCCAGGGGTTCCCCTCCCATGCACCTGGCCAAAGGAGCAGTGCAAGAACTCTGTACTGTAATGCACTGTAGAAGGGAACACTAGCAACTGGACTTACTCTTGGCGAGCCTGACAGGGGCCAAATTGGGCCAGTACCCCCAGAGAGAGTAGAGAGAGAGAGGTTCCATTGGCCCATTGTTTCCGGGTTCTATTATTGCAAGGGGGAGGGGGGGAAATCCCCCTTTAAGCAGACCTAAGGACTGTTCTATTCAATGCTAGGAGTATTATGACACGCCCCTTTAGGCAGACCAGAAGCTGGTCAGGTTAGGTGCCCATAGCAACCTATTACACTGGCATATCTCTATATACTTAAAGAATCTCTGATACCCCTGTAGATTTCCTCCTGGCCTCGGTTGTGGACCCTGCACTGAACAGCCAATGACTTTATATATTAGAGTAGAGTAGAGTAGAGTAACTTTATTAATCCCCAAGGGGAAATTCAGGTATTCAGTAGCTTACATAAATACACAAATAAACAAATGCCCACATGGACATTTCAAGACACAAATAACACAGGAATAGTCAGGGAGGGGAAAATAAAAATAAAAATAGTAAAGATAAAAAATGTGAAAATGTAATATTTAAAAAATTTAAAAAGGTAATTTCTAACCACGCCATATATACATGTTATACATTCATAGCATAAAAAATGGATCCGCTTTTGCCCATTTATGTGCCCCCCTGAAAAAAACAAATTCGATACTCGATAACAGCATATCTTGATAAAGATATTTCAACGATATTTAGAAATATAGCCGAGTGTTTTTTCTTGTCACTAATTTGACGGTCTGTGTGGGTGGCGTGGCTTTGGTCATGTTGGGCTTCTTGCGCATTTGTTGATATTCGGCTACTGATTGGACTACACAGAAATGTTTTACTCGTTAGCGATAATTCATTCATTTTCGCGATACGCATATCCACACTCTTGATATCGCGACACTGATATATTTTTGGTATATTGTGCAGCCCTACTGGGCTATCGACCTTTCAACCGACCGAGCCCGGAGTGGTGGATTGCACAGGGTGACCTCGGTAACAGAAATAGAAAAAAAAAAAAAAGAACAGTCAATCAAACTACTCTAGCCTTGTGATTGGACCAGACAAAGGGGTCAGATGCCCTGGGCACAAGAAAAGATGGGGCCCAAAATTAAGTCCTCTTTACTTTGCACTGGGAAGAGATGGTGATTGACACAGGCCTGCTAACACCCAGTCCACCCATTGTGGCTGGACTACACATAGACATGCATACTGTACCAGATACCATGCATACTACTGCATACCAGAGGGGATTGATTCATAAGGACTTGTATCAATATGATGTAGTACATCAGCGGTATTCAACAAAAAGTCAATGAGGGCCAGTTTTTCAAATTCCTTCCAGTAAACGGTCCGAACATAGAATCTGCATAGCTGCGAGCAGAATGGTGTCCGAGGTTAGGGTGCGAAACAAGTGGATAGCTTTCCAGACAGAACTCTTCAGAACTTCTGGTGATTGTCTATTTATGCGACCGTTTTAGGTAAGATTTCACTCTCATGTGAATGAATAGGAGAGATCTCCCCAATCTGGAGTGTTGGTGATCACATTTATGCACGGCCACAGAAAGCACACACATATCTTTTCATTTTTTCTGACCTCGTGACAGGCCACAACCTTGCCGTCCAAGGGCCGCATCTGGCCCCAGGGCAGCCATTTGAGTAGGCCTGATGTACATAGTATTTTCATGCATAATGTGTGCATGTCTATTGGGCTGCACCTACGTCACTGCGTGAAGTGAGTGAGGTTGTTTAGACAAACACATAGTACAGCGACGTTTGCACTGGGCCTCGTAATTATGCAGCAACAGCTTACCTTGTAGGCTGTCTGAAGACTGCCTGATTTATGCCACTGGTTTGAACTGGTTTGGACTGGTTAACTAACTTTTGGCAACACCCCCCCCCCCCTATGGAATGTATTTCAAGCACCGTCTGCCACATACAAGGATGAATGAATGTGGACAGCCTTCTCTGAGGAGGACTTTACATGGCTTGGTTGATGTTGGTGAAAACACACAGTTGCAGTCATAACCATGTTGTTGCTACTGAGAGGAAGTTTGCATGTTATATTTGGGAAATATATAGTAACAACAGATCGTAATATACAGATTTGGCATAATTGGGTATATGTGTGGTGTTGGAGTAAAGTAGAGTACTTTTATTAATCCCGTAGTAAATTAAGGTGTCTGTCATCTTACATACAGTTAATATTCACGAATACAAAAAATACACAAAAGCCTAATACACATTATTGTACATTGCAGTAAACATATAGCACACATTTGAGTACAACAGTCAGCCTTACAGCAGTACACACACACACACACACACACACACACACACACACACACACACACACACACACACACACACACACACACACACACACACACACACACACACACACACACACACAGACACACAGTAAAGGTCCTGGTAGGGTAGTGTGTTGTTACACACACAAAAAGTTAAAGAGATAGTGCAGTAAAAGTCTGGGTGATTCCCCCAGTGCAGTTGTTAATAGCTTGGAAATATCAAAATGCAGGTATAGAAAGTAATTACAATGTAACAAACAAGTTATTGAATTACTTTGAAGAGTCAGTCACACATCCTTTGGGTTTTAACACACACACACACACACACACACACACACACACACACACACACACACACACACACACACACACACACACACACACACACACACACACACACACACACACACACACACACTTTGGATGTAGTTTTCACAGATTCTCAGTTGAACAGATCATATGTGGGCCATATGATTCACACTCAATTCACACACTCACACCTACTCACAAACTGCCTTTATCATCACTCTTAAAATCAGTCACACACACACACACACACACACACACACACACACACACACACACACACACACACACACACACACACACACACACACACACACACACACACACACACACACACACACACACACTCACACACACACCTGTATTGTATTACTCACTGGTATGGTGAGAAACTAGTCATCATCTATAGACAACTCACTGTCTGTGACAACAGCATTCATGCCTAAATACACAGACATGCTGCACGTATTAACACATGCATGCATACACACAGACAGACAGACACACACACACACACACACACACACACACACACACACACACACACACACACACACTCACACTCACACTCACACTCACACTCACACACACTCACACTCACACTCACACACACACACAGTGAGAGTGAAGTTAGTAGGTGACTCAGCCGGTTTGCATGTACATTTCCATCGTCAGCTCGGCAGCTTAAGCTAAAGCCGTCAGACAGGAAACAGGAAGTCTAGTCAACAGGACGTCCGTCCGTCTGTCCGTCCGTCCCCGCCGTTCATTCGTTTCGTTCCCTCTGTCAGTCACTCGCTCACCGCAGACCTGGGTATCTTGCTGACTTCCGAGGGAGGGCAGTTGCGACATGACTGTACATGTGTCAACTTGGCTGTGTTTTGTTTGAGACAGAACATCGCAGCTGTATCACAGCAGTTTTCAAAACAGGACAGTTTATTATATGTCAAGTCTCATTTCAGTTTGGTCATTTTCATGTACTCGTAATCCAGCATCATAAAAAAGCCACAACATATTATTCGTTCATTCATTTGTTTATTTGGTTAGGACAATGCATATTAATCAATACATCAGCTTGAGAGCTTCAATATAAACATGCCAGAATGAATTAGCATAGATGCCAAATTTCATCTGATTTCCTATGCAGCCTACTTATAATACAACAAATAACAAAACAAACAGTAGCCTATAGCATGACAGAGGACAATTACACACAACGCAAACATTAGGTGCATAAAAAAACACAAAAAAGTGAAAGTAAAGTAAAAAGTAAATGTATATGTAAAAGTAAAACAATGTTAATTCTAATCATCAATGGGAACAAGTCTGATTTGTTTTCAGCCACTATTTAAGTGTCATTTTGAAGGTGTTAAAGTTGACACACCGTCTGATGTGATGTGATTAAGCAAAACATTGACACTCAACGGCCTCATGTGACATGTGGGAGCAGTACTGTATGAGTACTTACTTGTGTCAGTGTTATGACTGCTAGCTTTCTGCAGAGTATGACTGCTTTCTGATGTTTGTGCACGAGTGCTTGCTTATGTCATTGTGTATGAGTGCTCACTTGTGCTGGGTTTTGAGCAGGATGCCATTTGTTAGGGGGATGAGGGTGGATTGTCCCCCTTCTGGTCTTGATATCTCCACTTTTTATACAGTACATGATTTTAATCACACTTAAATGTAATTCCATTGATATTGCTTAAAATCTCAAACATATCCCCCCTTCTGGTTTTCCGGCAAATCCGCACCCTGGTTATGAGTACTCACTTATGTCAGTTTATGAGTACTTACTTTGTAACTTTGCACTACCCATGTCAGGGTATGACTGCATACTTGTATCAGTACTTCTTTGGTGTGTAAGTGCTTACTTGTGCTTACTTGTGCTAGTTCGTTCCTATTATCTTATGTCAGTTTATGTGTGCTCCCTTATGTCACTGTCGGAGTACTTACCTGTGTCAGTACTTCATGTCAGTTTAGTGTGTCTTTGCCAGTGTACAAGTGCTTACTTGTGTCAGTACTTCCTTGTGCCGGTGTATGAGTGCAGACATGTGTCAGTACTTCCTTACGTTAGTATATGAGTGATATCTTGTGATAGGTTATGACTCATAGGCCTACTCGCTTATATCCATGTATGATTCTCTTATGTCAGTGTATGAGTGCTGTTGGTACTGTACATTAGTGCTTACTTATGCTAGGTTATGAGTGCCAGCTTATGTCAGTTTGAGTACTGTCTCATGCCAGCGTATGAGTACTTTCTTTTGTTAGTGTATGAGTACTGTATGTCATATGAGTATGTATGAATGTCTTATATCACTGTGGTTACAATGAGCATTACAATGACTATGTTATAAATACTGCATCCATAGGCCGTTATAAATACAGGTACAAGCTTCATAGAAAGTCTTACCTAGTTTTGTCAGTGTGCAGGTGCTTTCTTTTTTTAAAGATATTTGTAGGGCTTTTGTGTTAGGATAGTGAGAGAGGGACAGGAAACGAGTTGGGAGAGAGAAAGGGAAGGACCGGCAAACAACCCGGGCCAGAATCGAACCAGAATCGCCGGCATAGTAACCCGGTGCTCTAGGCCACGGTAGGGCCATGCACATGCTTTCTTATGTTAGTGTACAAATACTTTCTTTGCTGCTCATTGTGAACTTCCTTTCACTGAATTCTCTGAAGTTCGTGACCCCTGTAGTATGTGAAGGAGCATGCATCAGCGAGTGAAGGTAGACGGGGAAGGAGCACACCTGTTCTGTTCACGTAGGTGTAGTAGGTGTTTCAAGTGTCTCAGGCGAGACGAAACGAAACGCGACCAGGTGGTCCATCCCATTCCCATGCCTGTCAAACCAGCTCAGGGAAACATGCCTGAGCATATGCATACACACGTACACACTGCTACGTGCGCACACACACACACGCACATGCACACAACTTTTAAGACCTAGTCTACCGTGACACACACATGCACACCTTAAATGTAAGTTACATTTAAGGATTACACTAAAGGTGACTGAACAAAAATTGCACACACTTTCTGTATTTTTAATGGTTTTTACATGTATTTTGATTGATTGAATTTGCTATTGTTTACGGGTTTCTTTTATTGTATCCTTTGAGCAATCAACCATTGTCTTTTCTGTGTCTCCACTTCAAATAACATTGTAATACTGCTTGTGTGTTGTATACTATATTTTTACAGTATGTAGTGCAAAAATACACCAAAAATGTATATACTGTACACATGATAGAACACTTGTCTACATTCTACCATTAGGCTGATCTCACTCACTCACGCACACACGCACGCACGTACGCACGCACGCACGCACACACACACACACGTATGTATAATTTTGCTCTTTTATTTAATTCATTTAATTTTATAATTATTATAATTACTATGATTTAAAAAGGATTAGAAAATCATCCTAATGAGTTATTATGTAGTAACTCTTGTCTACAGAAAATTATTATAGCCCTAATTGTTTGTTTGTTTGTTTGTTTGTTTGTTTGTACCTCTGTGTCCCCTTGTCAGTTCCGTATGACCCAGTCGCAGCCCAGTTCCCCCGGTCCCCACACCGCCGGCAGAGATGGTCTGTTCCACCCCAGCCTCACGCCCATTCAGACGCCCTCTGCGCTCGCCCTGGCACAGTCCATGTTTGGAGTCGGGGGTGCCTTCGAGGTGGACGAGAGGTGGGTATTTCACTGCAGCGCCGGCCACCCGTGTGTGTGTGTGTGTGTGTGTGTGTGTGTGTGTGTGTGTGTGTGTGTGTGTGTGTGTGTGTGTGTGTGTGTGTGTGTGTGTGTGTGTGTGTGTGTGTGTGTGTGTGTGTGTGTGTGCATGCGTGCATGTGTGCGTGCGTGCGTGCGTGTGTTTTGTGGGGTGGAGTTTGGGATTAGGAGGGAGGACAATATATTATTAGACAAATGAAATCTTGTCATTTGTTTACAGATCAATCATGTCCACAGTTCACACCCAAGCGCGAAACCACTTTTCCATTAAGCTTTGCATACGTAATATTGTAAATGGCTCATGACAGTATACTGGCCATCCCCTATGAGAAAATGAATAGATGGTACCCAGACTATGCGCTATAGAGTGGCGACACCCAGGCTAGTCTCAGACTGCTGGATTCTAGTCATTCTACTCCAAACCATAAAAATCATTTAAAAAAACAATTTTGCAAACCTACTATGTATTAGCTAGAATCCGGCGTATTCTTTTGAAAGAGTCAGAGAGCTTGGTGTCCAATCCCTGCGTTTAGTTGGTTTATTTAGCCAAAGCATTCAGCATATCATTGAATGAAATTACAAAATGATTCAAACATAGCCTATGTAGGCTATCTTGATCTCACAGCAACCACAAGCAGAACTCTCTTCATTCTACACAACCTCCTCTAGGTTGCTTGGAATGTCACCTCTTGGTCCAAGGTCCATGGGGATTCTGATGACCTTTTCAGTTCCTAGGTCCCTATCTATCTTCTGAAGTCATTTGATTTGATTAGGTACCCTTGTGACCCTATTGATGTTGAATTAAGATAGAATTAATAGAATTAAGGGTAAGGCTTTACTTTACGGTACAGTTACCATACGTAATCAGGGCTACATTTTTTTCAGTATGACCAGCCATTAGTAGAACAAAATGAATTGGCAATGCTAAACCCCCATTTCACTGGGCATACAATTAATTGTCGTTCTGCAATTGTGGCCCATCACACAATAAAATGTTTTTTAATCTGCGGTCATTCCTTTAACTCCGCTCAGCTAGCTTTCTCCCCCTTCCTCCTTTCGTTGACAGGGCAGCCCAGCCGACATTTCAGAATAGAATGAAGTTCACATGTGCTACCGAGGTGGTGTTCTCAAACAGGGGAGTTTTGAAACAGACGAGAGGGTTACAATCAGCGGGGAAACGAAATCGCTAAAGTAGGCCTATATATTAACCATGGCCAAAAACTGCATCGGCCACTGATAGAATCAACGCGGAAGGGTCAAGCACAGAGAATGGCCTGTTTCAGCCACAGACAGAGCTGGCCAAACAACAGACAGGTCTCTTAGAAGTTGTGAGTTTTTTTAGTTCTGAGTTTTTTGATAGTGACTCCTGCTATCAGTCGTCAAGGCATCGTTCATGCACCTTGAAACAGCACATGAGAGAGAGAGAGAGAGAGAGAGAGAGAGAGAGAGAGAGAGAGAGAGAGAGAATCACATGAAGTTATACTTTTAAGGATTGAAGGGTACTTTTACATTTACAACAGACACATTCACAAGCACACAAGTTTCAGCAATAGATTCAGTCAGTGTAGCTAAGCAAATGATCCAATCAACATGACTACTTTGGACTTTGGTGTCCTACATTTACACAATACCTTGTAGGTGACAAGAGCAGTATTCTTCCTTTCAATATTGTTCATTAACTTCTTCATTCATAGTTTTCTGTGTCAAAATGTATTCTTTATTATTTGATTACGATCTATGAAATGATTTTAATGAAACATTCTAACAAATATATCAATTGTGAATATTAAATTGACCTTCATTCTAATTTATGACTCAAACATCTTCAAGACGAATGCTGCCCCAGGACTGCATCATGAGATAAAGATGAGAATGCCGTGCTGTGGCACAAGAAAGCAAAATGTCAAGAAAGCAAAAAAGGACATAAGGTGGGAAAATGAAGGAGTACTGTGTCAGCAGTCGTTAGGAAAAGAGAAAAAAAAGACGGGAAGAAGGAATAACAAAGAACACTATTAGTCAACTTCCTGTCACACCAAATCAGCCAATCATATGGCAGCAACTCAATGCATTTAGGTTTGTTTTAGGCATGGTCAATACAAGACGATTGGCTGCAATCCAAAACCGAGCATCAGAATGGGGAAGAAAGGTGATTAAAGTGACTTTGAGAGTCGTATAGTTATTGGTGCCAGACGGGCTGATCTGAGTATTTCAGAAAACTGCTGACCTACTGGGTTTTTCATGCACGACACTCTCAAGGGTTCACAGCGAACGGGCCGAGGAAGAGAACATATCCAGTGAACCTGCCTGGCTTGAATCAGCAGTTGAGGCCGGTGGTGTAATGATCTTGAGGATATTTCCTTGGCACACAAGTCCCCGAGTACCGATTCAGCATTGTTGCAATGCCTCAGCCTACCTGGGTAGTACTGCAGGCATTTAAGGCAGTTCTGAAGGCAAAAGTTGGTTCCACACAGTACCAGCGAGGTGTATCTAATGAAGTGTGTGGTGTGTGTAGGTGCTGATGACACGAATGCAGATATTTAAAAATAAATAAATAAAATCTGTTTAGATGTAAATACAACATGTTGAACAGTAAGCCTGCCGCGGCATGTTAGTCTCTGAGGTAATGGTCTATGTGTCATCAGAAATACAGGGCTGATAGTATTCAGGCTCCATGCCTGATTTCAGGTTTGACAGAGTTTGCAAAAATAAAAACATTGATAATAATTAGCCATTAGGTTCTTCTTATCTCAGGAAGTGTTACAGGTTCAGGGTTTTCTTCTACAAAGTACTATCAGGCTTGAATAATGGTCAGACACAGGCTATTAAATGTTTGAATTATGTGTCAAAATAGGCGTACGTTACGTCACTATGCAGTATCTTGTCGGCGTTAAAACAGGGGAAAAAGTTCAGGCTCAGGATTTGTTTTCACTATCACAACTGGAAATAACACTGATGATGGTGAAAGTTCTCAGTGTGTGTGTGTGTGTGTGTCGCCTCTTGTCGCCTAAATCGCTTTTATCTCTTTTCTCACGCACTTCTCTATTCAAAGTCTGTTACTTCCGCCACTGTTGCCGCTCTCGTCTACTGTCTATATTGAAGATGAACTGATGGGTCGCCCTATAAACTGTAAGCCATTCCCTTAGAAAAAAACAAACAAACAAAAAACAAGAGTATTGGCCCCTGGGGGACTGTCGACTCACTGGGAAAATGTCCTGTATACCATCTCTGGGGTGCATTTCTCGAAAGCGTAGTTGCCAACTATGTTAGCTCCTTTGTTGTTTTCAATGCAATATCCCATTGACAACTACCCAAGTTGCTAACTGGCTAACAACTACACTTTCGAGAAACGCACCCCTGGTGTGGATGAAGGAGAATCTTCATGGGCGAGCTATGAGGAAACATCAGACATTGCCTGCGTTTCAGACGAGGGCCAGATGCAGTATGTTTTACAGGAAGTTGACTAATAGTGCTCTCATTTGTTATTTGTTATTCCTTCTTCCTGTCTTTTTTATCCCCTCTCAACTGCTGACTCATTTGTTTCCCCACCTTTTACCATTTTTAACTTTCTTTCTTTCTTTCTTTCTTTCTTTCTTTCTTTCTTTCTTTCTTTCTTTCTTTCTTTCTTTCTTTCTTTCTCTCTACTCTTCTCTTGTCTTGTCTTGCCTTCTCTCTCTCTACATATCGCTCTCTCGCGGCTCTGTATTTGTAGATAGAGAGGGTCGACTGGTTAGTTGAGGGTTGCCAAACACGCACGGTTGCGTATTTGAAGCTTGGTTTAGAATGGGCCACTCTGAAACTACTTTGACACACTGCACCAATGGCTCTTATTCATGTGACAACAGTCACCTTCCAACAATTCAACATCACTGCATAGGCCTACTTAAGTCATGTGTTAATTCACCATAAATCATACATTACTTCCAACATAATTCCAATATCGTTCATGTACCCTTATTGTAAAGTGTTACCCAACAAGGAGCATTTCAATGCATTCCAAACAGGTATGTCGCATTCGGAGGCACAGATGTTCATTAGAACTTCTTGATAAGTGTGTGTGTGTGTGCATTGCTTCAGAGGAGGCCATCTTAGCTCTCAACACCCCCACTTTCAGCTCACATACAGCCACACAACCCCCCCCCCCCCTCCCCCCAGCTTCACAGGACAGTGCGCACAGTCTCAGCTACCATCCAAATACCAGACGCAGACAGACATCCCAGGAACTGTAAACGTTAATGTCCCAAGACAAAAGTGGTTGAGTGGGTGAGATGGAGAAAAGTGATTGGTTGATTCACTGACTGAATGCAGGTGCTTCGCCAATGTCAGCGACCATCCAAATAAGACCAGACACTGTATTCCAGAAACTGTAGACGTCCCCACATTTTAACTAAGCCTGGTTGTCAAGACTTCAAAGCTCTGTGAAAATTTGGTCTGGCGTTGTTGTGTCATTTCTCCAAGGGAAATGCAAAGAGAGTGTCTAGCTCGCTTTCATGAAATGACTCCGTATGCTACTGGTTGAGGCTACAATCGATAAGACTATCAATCCCTTCACTCACCAGCTAACATAACTGGTGTGTCATTGTCTTAGCTGAAAATGCTTGAAACAAAAATGAACACTGTTTGATCCCCTAACTAAATATACATTAAAATGTTGTGGATAGTTTGTGTGGCCAGACTAAATGAGGAGGGAAACTTTGTACAACGTCAAAGTCGGTATGGCCGGGTACCAACTCGTCAATTTCTGACTACCTTTGACCGGACTGCAATTTTTGATGTGGATGGCATACCTGTTACGTCACTTGTTGACTGCGTGGCCAAAACCTAGGCATTTCCCTAACCCTAACCATTAGTGAAGTTATGCTGCCACAAGGGGGCCTTCTTTGAGGCACACCTTACCTTAGACGTAAAAAAAATGCAGTCTGGTCAGAGGTAGTCAGAAATTGACGAGTTGGAATGAGACACTGCATTCTTTTCCAGAGATGTGGACTTGTGACTTGGACTCGAGTCAGACTTGAGTCACAATTTGATGACTTGGCAATATTAGTAATGACTTGTTACTTGACTTGGACTTGCACGTCGTTGACTGGAGACTTGACTTGCACTTGATAGTTTTAGCTTGCAAAGACGTGCAATGGCATGTCAAGTCAATTTTCTACATTTTTACGTGTAAATATTGTATGAAAAAAAGAATATTAGGCCTACTATTTCTGGTAAGATTTTGACTAGCAAAGAGGGACATGCATAGCATTTTGGAGAGTTTTTCAAGATTTCAAGATTGGGTGTACAATACCTGGTGACTTGTTATGAATTTGGTAAGAAAAAAACGAGACTGGACTTGACTTGGTCAAATGTGTCTTAACTTGTGACTTGACTTGGACTTGAGACTTACTTGTGACTTGCAAATGAGTGTCTTGGTCTTCTCTGTTCTTTTTTTTTCTTTTCAGTTGTTTAAGATGGGTCACCTGGACTAACTTTATTTTTCTGAAGAGAGAAAACTTTCTTTGGGTTTTAGTAAACGCACACCGTTTGAGGTGCGTACGGCAAAAAATAGACTCAACTTGAAAAAGAATGGTCGTCGCACACTCAAGACTTCATGCAGTTATATTTAATTCGACCAACGTTTCGGCTTACGCCTTCATCAGGGTCATCTGATGACCCTGATGAAGGCGTAAGCCGAAACGTTGGTCGAATTAAATATAACTGCATGAAGTCTTGAGTGTGCGACGACCATCCTGAAGAGAGAAAACACCACAGATTTCCTGAGGGAACCGGATGAAACCTTTTTGTTGTTCGCTCATGAAAAAAACACTGTCTGTTGAGTCAAACAGCGTGCGGTAGCCCATCTTTAACCGTTCAAGTTTTTTTCTAATCTTGTTGTCACAATGGCATAGTGTTTCTCAATGGGGGCTCTTCAGGCCCCCAGGGGGCGTTAGGAAGCCTGTAGGGGGCGTTTGGAAGGATTCAGCTGAGTGGCGGCGGGAGCATTAGTCTATTTCATTTTTAAATACTAAGGGAGGCATTGACAGACTTATAATTAGGTCAATGGGACGTTGGGAGGTTTATGAAGAGGTCAAGGGAGTATTTGTTAAAAAATGGTTGACAACCACTTCTCTAGCAACTGCCTTGTAGCTGTGAACGGGAGTTTGAACTTTTCTTCTCTTCCCCTTTTGTTTTTTGGACATTCTGACCTTGAACCAAGGAGCGCCTGTACACCACGGATCCGAAGGCATTAAGAGCATGCCATGATCCCAAAACTGTTCAATTAATCCAATGACTGTATACGTGTCAATTAATTAAACCAAATCACACATTCACATACACACACATATACACACGAGGCATACGCATTAGTATATGCCTTATACAAAGTATAATTAGTATACGCAGGTAAACACATTCGTTTGTGCATGGCAACAGACACACCCACTCACATGGAGTGACGCTTTTGTATGGTGTTTATTGTTTGTGCATGAGCACATTCAGAAAGTACACCACACACACGTCCCACACGCACAGACAACAACATAAGCTCTCACTCTCCCTTTCCCTCCCTCCCTCCATCTCTCGCTCTCTTTCTCGCTCT
>NC_085877.1:30387264-30449764 GCF_034702125.1 Engraulis encrasicolus | reverse complement strand
TGGGATTTCCTGCCTGGGAAGCCTCCCCTTTGCTCGGATATCAAACGCACGCACGCACGCACGCACGCACGCACACACACACACACTCACACACACACACACACACACACACAAAAATACAGACAGACATACATACATACATGCACACAAGTAAGTACACTACACTCAGAGTCGCAATTAGAATCAAACATATACCATACACACATACAGTACATGCAAACAGTAGCAGACAGACAGAAGGACACACACACACACACACACACACACACACACACACACACACACACACACACACACACACACACACACACACACAGAATCACACGTAACAACCAGACTACAAACACAAACACAGGCAGACATGCACACACAACAACCACAAAGACACACATACTGAAGTAGACTGCAGTAGGCACACTGACACACACATAAACACACGCGTGAACACGTGATTGCATACAGGCCACACATATGGATAACTTGATGTAACTGAACCCAGGTGTGTGACAGCAAGGCGGTGAGGTCCCGAGTGTGTGTGTGTGTGTGTGTGTGTGTGTGTGTGTGTGTGTGTGTGTGTGTGTGTGTGTGTGTGTGTGTGTGTGTGTGTGTGTGTGTGTGTGTGTGTGTGTGTGTGTTAGTGTGTTAGTGTGTTAGTGTGTTAGTGTATTTGTATCAGTGTGAGTGTACAGGGAAGCTAACAGGTGGGGGACAAAGGGGTCAGTTGTCCCAGGCCCAGGGATAGTGGGGGCCCAGAATTGGGTGCTCATTACATTGTATGTATTGAGTGGAAGAGCCTTTTAGATTCCTTTGTCCGGGGCCCGGCCAAAGCTGTCAGAGGCCCTTGTGTGTGTGTATATGTCTGTGTGTGTGTGTGTGTGTGTGAACATGTGATCTCTCGAAAGCCTGAAATGGATGGCAGGGCGAAGCTGAGCTGAGTCGACACTAAACTGTACGCTGTAAATCAGAGCGGCGACCCACCTGTTGCCCACTGTCTCGCCCTCCTAAAAAAAAAAAACGTGAGCGCACGCTGCTGGAACAATCCGCAACCACCACCTCAGCAGGCTTTTTATAGTGTTGCCTAGGTCTATAAATTCACTTTTTTCATCACTAGCCAATTTGGCTGGTAGATGTTAAATCTTACTAGCCACGCGTTCACTCACTACCAGTCAAAGTGGCTAGTAAGTTTTCTTTTCTACCAGCTGAAAACTGAATTTTCACCAGTGTTTGGCCGGTTGGCTGGTGTTAATTTAGAGCCCATGGTGTTGCCCGACTATTGGGGTCAGAGAGTTGGGTAGTGGGGCTGGGTGGCTCAGGGCACACGGAGAGAGGGCACCAGAGGAGAGTTAGGGAGGAAAAAAAAGAAGTGAATGAGTGAAAGAACAACTACCTTGCCAGGCTTGTTTTAGAGTTGCCCCACTGAAGGGTTTGGCGGAGTGGTGTGGTGTGGCGTGTCTGGGATAGGAGTGATATCAGGGAGCGAGTGAAGAAAAAAAGGTGTTATAGGGAAGAAGGGGTGAGGGAGGGAGGCAACGAGTGAATCAGATCAAGAGAGAGAGAGAGAGAGAGAGAGAGAGAGAGAAAAGCAGTGAAGTGAGGTGAGGGTGGAAAGGGAGTCAGGGGAATAGGGGAGAGAAGGATAAAGAAAAGAAGTAAGGAGGAGGTAAGACAAGAATGAAGGAGTGAAAAGAGGGAGTGATTGAGAGAGAGAGAGAGAGGAGTGAAGGAGGGAGAGAAGGCCGAGAGAGAAAGAGGTGTGAGGTAAGGGGTGCAGAGTGACTGAGTTTTAGACGTGAGGGAGGGAGGTGGGGAGTGAACGATAGGGGGCAGGGGAGTGAGAGAGGGGGTGGGTAGTGGAATAAGGGATTGAAGTGATTGAAGAAGTCAGAGAGGGAAAGAGTGAGTCAGTTTCTGAAGGAGTGAGTGAGTGATGGAATGTGAAAGAGAAAGAGAGTGAGTGATTGACAAAACTGACAAAAAGAAAGGAGAGGGTGAGAGGAAAGAGAGAAAAGGAGTGACTGCCAGATAGTTTTGCCCAAGTGAGGGAGAGAGAAAGAGAGAGAGAGAGAGAGAGGAAAGAAAGGCTTGAGTCAGTGAGTGATTTCTTCTCGAAGTATAGAGTTGAGCAGTGTGTTCAGGAGTTTGTGAGAGAGTGAAGAAGGCAGGGGGTGGGGGGAGCTGTTGGGGGTTGTGTTCGGGGGTGACATCAAGATTCAATATACTACCGGCGCAGCTGCTGCTAGCATAACTCCGTCTCCAGATCCGGCTCCGGGTCTGGGTCTGGTTTACTACAGGAAGTGGTGTCAAACACAAGACTTCCTGTTTCCTGTTGCCTCATTCTGTCCTGTGCTGTGCGGTGCGCTGACTTCACACGGGACATACCAAGCGTGAGCTCATCCACTTCCTGTGTTGTGAGACGTCCTCGCGTCCTCTCGCCTTTTGTCAAAGGGTGAGGAAGAGTACAAAAAACACCAGTGTCAATATAACTCTTCAAGAGTGGTAATTAAATCTGGTTCACGTAGCATTTGGTCCCACTCAAAGTTAGAGTGAATTCTACTCAATATTAAAAGCTGTTACTGAAATGAAGCGGCCACCTGCAGGAATGTACAGTACACTGACTTTTGACTCCACTGTCAGAGTCATTTGACTCTCCACAGTGTTGCAAAGTACTCTAACTGTATTTATATCCATTACCTCTGAAATATTGGCACCCTGTTTTGTACTGGGAGTGGATGACAGAGAGGAGGAGGGGAGAGAGGGATTGAGCAATCAAGAGATTGTGTGAGGGAATGGGTTATTGACTGAATTTGTAAAATGAGAGCGAGTGAGTGAGTGGCAACGCAAAAGAAAGGGGGAGAGAGAGAAAGGGGCATAGAGAGATAGAGTGAATGAAAGTTAGTTAGTGAGAGTGAGTGGTAAAGTCAACAAAAAGTGAATGCGTGTGTGAGCAACTGAACTAGAGAGTGAGTGAGTGAGTGAGTGAGTGAGTGAGTGAGTGAGTGAGTGAGTGAGTGAGTGAGTGAGTGAGTGAGTGAGTGAGTGATGGTAAACACGTAAACAAGACTGAATGTGAGCTCTCCTGAGCGAGCAATTGAGGGACTTCCATAGTGATAGTAAGGGAATTGGAGACTGACTGGTTGTATGAATGCTTCATTTTATTTCTTTTTTGTTTTTTTGTACCTTTGCTTAACCAGGGGAAAAGATAGATGTCTCTTTTTCAAGTGAGCCCGGGCCAAGGCAGAATTACAAGAGACAGGATACATTACATGACATTACAACAGACAGGATGAAAGATACAGAGAAAAAAAACCAAATACGATTTAAAAAAAGTTTGAAACAAACCGTGAGAGACTGAGAGAGAGAGTGAGTGAGTGAGTGAGTGAAAGAAAGGCAAAGAGAGAGAGAGAGTTCATGCAAGGGAAGTGCACAGACCTCAGCAGACATGTTTGGCAGCGTGAAGAAGATTATATCTGCCTTCGAGACACGCAGGCAGGCACGTCCGGTCTCCCTCCCTCCTGCTTCACCCCAACCTCCTCCCTCCTCCGTTGGCTCGTCTGCCTCATCCCCCTCTCCCTCTCCTTCATCACCCTCCTCTTCATCCCCCTCACCGCTGTCATCATCATCACCATCATCATCCTCTGCTGTGGCTCTCTCCAAGGCCTCAGTTCACGGCGGCCCTGTCAATCATGTCTCAAAGCCCGCCTCCCACCCCATCAGGCCGGCCTCCCCCTGTAGGCCTGCTGCTTCTGGTAGTCCCGCCCCTCCGTCTCAGTCTGAGAAGCGATTGGCCCGGCTGTCCGTCCCTCCGGCGGTTGACCGTATCCCGTCGTCCTCTTCCTCCGTCCGGGCCTCTTCTCCACCACCGAAGGTGGAGAGCGTTGCAAAGACGACAGACAGATGGAACGCTGGGCAGGTGAAAGGGGCAGCGGGTGCGGGTGCGGGTACAGACACAGTTTCAGCAACCGTGGGCAGGGTGATCCCCCGGATGCGGGTGCGAGACTCGTGGCCCATTGGCCGAGAGGCACTGGTGGAGCGCTGGGGGCTGTACGCCAGGACTATCCCACTGCGGGCGGACAGGCACAACCAGGCAAGGTGCACCGGAGCCAGCACCAACATCGCCAGCAGCAGCACCACCACCATCAGCACCAGCGCCACAGTATCCAGGTCCACATCCAGCGCCAGGCTAAATGCTAGTGCTATCCCAGGGCCAGGATCCAGGTCCTCCCTCAATGCTGCTGCTGGTGGTGGACCTAAACTTTGCTCTACTTCCACCCAAACTCTTCCTACCGAGCTAATCCTCTGTTCCAGCAAAGGGGTTGTTGGTTCTACTGCTGCTGCTGCTAGCGTCAGTGCACTGAGCTGCACCACGGGGTCAGTATCCACCAGGACGGCTCATTCTGAGACACTGGTTGCTAGTTCTAATCTATTCAACTCTGCCCTGGGGCCTACTGCCATTTCCTCCGTCGTGGGGCCTACTGATACCTCCGCCGTGGGGCCTACTGCCAGCTCTGCCGTGGGGCCTAGCACTGCCATCACCTCCGCCATGGGGCCTAGTGATGTCTCCACTGTGGGGCCTAGTGATGGCTCTACTGTGCGACCTATTCTCACTTCTGCCACAAGGCTCCCTACCACAACAGGGCACATTGTCACCTTTGTGGCGGCACAAGCTGACACCACAGGACAGAGTGTGACCGTAGGACGTCACGTCACCTCATTTGAAGGGCAGACATTCCACTCCGCTGGGCCAGCTGGTGGCATGGGGCGTACCGTTCACAGCTCCAGCGTGGGGCTTAATATCAGCTCTACGACAGGGCCTACCATGGATTCTTCACAGGGTTCCTTGACGGAACCAAACAACATCTCCAGAATGGTATCGATTGCCACCGCAGGTCCAAATATCATGCCCGCCCCCGGTCCTGTTGGGTCTTCCACCACCGGACCTGGAAGTCAATGTCATTCCACCAGGCCCCTCACAGCCACAGCCGGGGCTGAGTCGATCCCTCCGACCCTCCATTCCTCTGCTTCTCCTGCTAAGGTTCAAGCCACTGTGGCTCCATCCCCGGGGCCGGGGGGACTCTCCAATCCCTCCAATCCCCAGAAGGAGCCCCTTTTCCTGGGACACTCTCGGCCCCTTGGCCTGCATGGCCACGCTCCCTTTGGAGCTCCCCAGGAGACCACGACTCTCCAGTCACCACATCCGGCTTCCGACCCTCAGGCCCCGGGGTCCCCAGGCACGGTCACCGGAGGAGCCTCTGTCCCCATACAAACCCATCCAGCTGTGCACAGGCTCCCAATCCAAACTGGATCCTTCTCGTCCACCACCTCCAGCCCCCAGGGCCCAGCACGTCCCTCCTGCTGCCCAGCTTCGTGCACCCTCGCTGGGCCACTTTGCCCTGGTGGTGGCCCGATCCCTGGCCACAGAGGCCCTGGAGGCCATGGAAGGATGGGAGAGACCAAGAGGAGTAGAGAGCAGGGGGGTCTGGCTCTGCTCCCCCAGTTCAGGCACAAGTTGGACCTGCCCAAGGAGGCTCGACGTCGCGTGGGCTCTGAGACAGCTTTTCTGTCCTTGGTGCTCTTCTGTCGAGGGTAAACATGCTTGTGTGTGTGTGTGTGTGTGTGTGTGTGTGTGTGTGTGTGTGTGTGTGTGTGTGTGTGTGTGTGTGTGTGTGTGTGCGATTATGTGTAAGAGTGTGTGTGTGTGCTTGTCGGTAAGTGTGTGAATGTTCGAGTGCATGGGTGTGTGTGTATGGACAGAAAGAAGTAGAGAGAGTGTGTGAGAGACAAAGAGACAGAGGGTGAGAGAGAAAAAGAAAGAGGGAGAGAGAGAGTATGACACCCGGTCAGTAATGAAGTGTGACTGGATGTCTGGGCCGTGTGAGTGCTATGAGTGTGTGAACGAAATATTTTTGGACGTCGACATTCTCGCACCTCTGTGATGTTACCACTGTTAGTTTGAAGAAGGAGCATGTGATTGTGTGTGTGTGTGTGTGTGTGTGTGTGTGTGTGTGTGTGTGCGTGTGCGCGTGCGCGTGTGCGTGTGTGTGCGTGCGTGCGTGCGTGCGTGCGTGCGTGCGTGCGTGCGTGCGTGTGTGCGTGTGTGTGTTTATATCAGGAATAGATGGACCACACAGTAATGTGGACCATGTGCCTCACTCTTTTGAGAACAATGAGATCAGTGTCACTGACACGCACAACACACACACACACACACACACACACACACACACACACACACACACACACACACACACACACACACACACACACACACACACATACACACACACACAGAGAGAGAGAGAGAGAGAAGAACAATACACATACATACAAGAATACCCATACAGACACAGGCAAACGAGTGCGCACACACACAGATGCACAGACGTGGAGAAGAACACATACACACACACACACACACACACACACACACACACACACACACACACACACACACACACACACACACACACACACACACACACACACACACACACACACACACACACACACATGAGCACACTTACAAACACCAAAAGTATGCACACGCACAAGGACAATATAGCTGGCACGCCTTCTCTGTTGTCATTGTCCTGTGCTTGTTCCTGCTTGTATATACAATGGGGACACATGGTTACCCATGGAAACACATACCGTTATGCACACACACACACACACACACACACACACACACACACACACACACACACACACACACACACACACACACACACACACACACACACACACACACACACACACACACACACACAAAACGGGGTTATGAATGTACACAAGCAGCGGGCATACTGAGGTACACTCACATACAGGGAATGTTTGAGTGTGTGTGTGTGTGTGTGTATGTGTGTGTGCCTATAAGCTCAAGAGATAGAATGAGCCTCATCGTACAGACATTGTTTCAGTAGCAAAGATTTTTGTCTGTAAATCTTGAAGCTAACTCCTCTCCCTCGCTCGGGGCACCAGTCATTGTAGGATCGTCACTGGCCACTACCCCATCTCTCACTCCAGCTCACTTCCTGTCTCCTCTCCCACTTCCTGTCTCCTCTCACACTTGCCTATCATAATGAAGACGCAGTAGCCCCTTAACCCTGTAAAGCCTAAGGCACCTGCAAAAAAACGCCTCCTGAATTTTGGGGAAAAGGTGCCCTCTGCCTATTAAACCCTAAATATCTCAGCCTACGAAGCACATAAAACATTGCATTTAAAAGCAAGTTGCATTTAAAAGCTAGGACTCTCGTCTCACATTAGAATGTTGTCATTCAGCTCTAACTTACCCTCATTTTTAATTAAAAAAAAGGCTCAAATCTCAAGAGCCCGAATGCAGCATTTATGTTGCTCCAGATGGCAAAGGTCAAACAACATTTACACAGCATCAGGATAAAATGGGTTGATGCACAATGTTCCACCAGTGGAACGCTATGGCAGTGCACAGGACCTCTAGTTCTACATTACGACAGGGTCATTGCCATTCTGGTAACAGCTAATTTATTATAACAGGGATCATGTCTTGACTGGGTTAATGCCCACAAAAATACTTAAAATACAATAAGTAAAAATGATTCCTTTCCTTTTTTCTGTCTTGTCACAGTGGGACGGGAAACAGTGCAATGGCCATCGACAACAAGATTGAGCAAGCCATGGTGAGTTCCTCTGCCCCTGCATCTAGCTCTCTCGCTGTCCTCTCTCTCTCTCTCTCTCTCCCCCTCTCTCCCTCTCTCTCTCTCTCTCTCTCTCTCTCTCTCCCCCTCTCTCCCTCTTGTTTGTCTAATCTCTCTCTCTCTCTCTCTCTCTCTCTCTCTCTGTCTCTCTCTCTCTCTCTCTCCCCCTCTCTCCCTCTTGTTTGTCTAATCTCTCTCTCTCTCTCTCTCTCTCTCTCTCTCTCTCTCTCTCTCTCTGTGTGTGTGTGTGTGTGTGTGTGTGTGTGTGTGTGTGTGTGTGTGTGTGTGTGTGTGTGTGTGTGTGTGTGTGTGTGTGTGTGTGTGATAGGGTGCGGACAGCCAGCCGGCAGTGATAAGACCTCAATTAGTCCAGTGCGTCATTACAGGCCCATTTTAGTTTTGTTTGCTCAAAACATCTCTGGGTGGGTGCAACTGTTTGCGTACGAGGTGATGAAAGTAAACCACAAAGAAATGTGCCAAACCAAAAAGAATTTAAACCATGAAAGAAATGGAGAATTGGAGCTAAATGGGACAAGTAATTGAATTTGATTCAATTGAATTCAACCAATGCTCGCATCCTAGAAAGGTATTTGATGCAGTTTTTTTTTAAAGAAAAGCTAGATCTACCTTTTTTTAGAGATATTTGTATGGGATTATGTGGTCTTTATTTCAAATAGAGACTGTGAAGAGAGACAGAAAGTGAATGAGAGTGGCGTAGTGGCATAGTGCATTAAGCCCCCCACACATGGGCTTGCATGCTCTGGGTTACCCAGGTTCGAATCCGGGCATGGGTCATTTCCCAACCCTACTCCATCTCTCTCTCCACATTCACTTCCTGTCACTCTTCACAGTCCTATCCGTGCTAAAGGCCCAAAATGGCAAAAAAAAAAGAAAAGAAAGAAAGAAAAGAGAGTCGGGGTAAGTCTGTGAAGTGACCCAACACATGTGACTTCAATGCATAGCTGATATGCCCGGTAAATGACAAAAACCAACAACGGTCGGCGTCTGCGCCTGTACTTAAGATATGTGTATTGCTTGGTGCGTCCACTCCCAAAAAGTAGTAATCACTTTAGATAATGGAAAAAGGAGGTGTACACAAGGCTTGTTTGAAAAATGTATATTGTAGCCGAAAATGTACGTTCGTCTGTTGCTCTAGTTAACCTCTGACTTCTGTTGTAAATTTTCGGCTACAATATACATTTTTCACACAAGCCTTGTATACACCTCCTTTTTTTCATTATCTGGAGTGATAGCTGATATGCCTGCCTTATAAAGTCTAATTGGGATTCCAAATCTTCAAGCTGGTTTGGATCAAATTTGTAGTCGGGATTTGAACTTTTTGAACTCGGGACTGACACATCTCATCTTGGTTGGTGTGCATCCGATTTGAAAGTCATTTTGAGGAAGAGGAACAGCCTGCAGGTTGCTAAGTCTGCTATGTTTTATTTTGGTGGCGACCGGCAGCAACAGTGTGTGTATGTGCGTGCGTGCGTCTGTCTGTCCGTCCGTGTGTGTGTGTGTGTGCGTCCGTGTGTGAATGCTTTTGTCCGTGCGTGCGTTCGTATATCTGTGTGTGTGTCTATGTACGGGTATGTGCATATGTGTGCGCGTGGGTGCAGGCGGCATCCGTTGTTTTATGGCAACCGTGTTCTTGAAAGATAAACAAGCACTTAAGCAGAGCTCTGTAGATTTTCTACAATTACAGAATTGCTTCAACCGTGTAAATAATTTCTTTCATGTGGCTTTCTGTAATTGTTTCATTGTTTTCCATCTCTCTTGTGTGTGTGTGTGTGTGTGTGTGTGTGTGTGTGTGTGTGTGTGTGTGTGCGTGCGCGTGTGTGTGTGTGTGCGTGTGTGTGTGTGTGTGTGTGTGTCTGTGTGCCTGTGTGTGTGTGCGTGCATGCTTTGTCTGTCTGTATGTGTCTGTGTGCATGCGTGTCTGCATGTGTGTGTTGTGTGCTTGTGTGTGCATGCCTGCTCTGTCTGTGCCGGTGTGGGCATGCATGCATGCATGCGTGTCTGTGTGCGCATGTCTGTGTGCGCACGCGTGCTTGTGTGTGTGTGTGTGTGTGTGTGTGTGTGTGTGTGTGTGTGTGTGTGTGTGTGTGTGTGTGTGTGTGTGTGTGTGTGTGTGTGTGTGTGTGTTTGCAGGACCTGGTGAAGACCCACCTGATGTTGGCCGTGCGAGAGGAGGTGGAGCTACTCAGAGAGCAAATCAAGGAACTCACGGAGAAGAACGCCCAGCTGGAGCGAGAAAACTACATTCTCAAGGCCCTCCGAGACCGACACTGAGCACTAAGCATCATGGGACTTGCGGTCCTCGCATAGAAAAACGCCCAGCTGGAGCGAGAAAACTACATTCTCAAGGCCCTCCGAGATTGGCACTAGGCACTAAGCATCATGGGACTTGCGGTTCTTCATTTTTTTCTTTCTTACTATTGTTCACGCGCCACTTTAGATGACAACACACAAACACACACTCTCTCTCTCTCTCTCTCTCTGTTTGGCCTTCACAGGAACCTGAGACTATTGTATTGCAGTACAAGTACAGCTCTTAGTCAGACCTGAAGTGAGACAGGAAACTGGAGAGAGAGTGGACTTCCTCTTTTGCCACAAGGCATTGTGGGTGTTGTAGTGTTTCATCATTAATCCAAAGGCCTCTGGAATAGTGTTCAGGGTGAAGGGATCAGTGAAACAGAAGAATGAAAAGAAGAAAAGAAGAGATGAGGAGCACAGAACTGTAGAAAAGATTGATGAAATGATGGACAGATGGATCGGATGGATGGAAGGAAGGATGGAAGAGGAAATGAAGTGAAGTGGAGAGAGAAAGCAGAACAGAGGACTTGTGTTTAATGGACGGAACATTTATAAATGTTTAGATGTTCACTCGGACCTCACAGCGCCGTGAGTGTAGAATGGTGTGTACCGTAGGCTACTAAGGCTCCTAGCTTCGTTTGCAAACTTCACTTGCCAACACACACACACACACACACACACACACACACACACACACACACACACACACACACACACACACACACACACACACACACACACACACACTGTGTGTATGGAGAATCACTGGCACTTATTGTGTATCCATTCACACACCATACACACACACATGCACACACTCACACACACACGTACGCACGCACTCACACACACACACACACGTACCCACGCACACACACACACACACACACACACACACACACACACACACACACACACACACACCAATTCATTTTCTGTCTGTGTTGCTCACTGCCTGTTACAGCCTCTGTCACACACACACACACACACACACACACACACACACACACACACACACACACACACACACACACACACACACACACACACACACATTTTCCATTTCCACCTTTAGAGGGGCTGCATTAGTTGCAAGTTTTCACTTACACTGTCTAATAGTGCCACGTAATCATTTTCAGGCAAACGTTTGCAGTAATGTGAGTTTAAAAGAATAATAATAACGATTATATAGTAGTGACGATACGATGAGACGAGCGAGAGCTGCAGTACCACATGGGGACCTTTAAATGCCATCTTTTATTATTTATTTTTGAAACGTTTGTTTTCCACCCGAGTGAATGTGTATTTTTAGTGGTCGTTTGGTCAGTGGACTGGACTGGACTGGACTGGACGTCCCACCTGGCATTTGTGTATGGGATGGGATTGTGTGCTTTGCAAGTATTTACAGTATGCATGAACGTGCGTATGTATGTATTGCTTTTGTGTATATGTGTGCGTGTGTGTGTGTGTGTGTGTGCGTGTGTGTGTGTGTGTGTGCGCGCGTGTGAGAGACCGAGTCTTGCTTTCTTTCATGCGTGTGTGTTTGTATTTCTTTCCACAGTTAGGGTGTGTGTGTGTGTGTGTGTGTGTGTGTGTGTGTGTGTGTGTGTGTGTGTGTGTGTGTGTGTGTGTGTGTGTGTGTGTGTGTGTGTGTGTGTGTGTGTGTGTGTGTGTCCCTTTTCTTCATAGAAAGGCCAATGCACTGTAAACTTTGCAAGGGGGTTCATTTAACACAAATTGTGGGACCAAATATCCTTCATAGACGAGCATTAGGTTGGACTGTCTAAAGCTGGTCACCGCTCTATCGACTTTTTACCAAACATCATCTCTCAGAATTCCATGAAATGAACACGGACCATGGTTTTTGCCAAAATTCTGTGGTGGGATCACGGAAGTATAGCCACAGAATTTTTCATCCAGCAGTTGTCGCTATTTCTTTTCTCAAAGTTAGGCTATTTCTGGGTATGTTTGTCAGTTTTCTAATGATAGACTTTACGTAGAGCTGTGGGAACACAGAGGAAGCACTTTTGTGACCCCCCAACACAGGATTTTCACAGTGTCCCAAGTGTCATCAAACTGGATCCGATGAGATTTTGAGTCGGTGGTGAGCACAAACATGATGACCGTGAGGTGAACGTTTAGAGCAGACTCGCATCCTTAAAGGGGTAACTGCATCAACGCCTGCAGTGATGGAACCGCCTTGCCCCGATAATACCAAACCATTTTGATTTGCTCTGATCCAGACGTTGATGCTCTGATTTGCGGACTGATCCAGATGTTCCATCGTAAAAAATATATATTTTTTAAAACTAATGCTGAAAAGTCGGTAGGTCAGAGGCCTCACACTAGATCAGCACTTAACCCTCTGAGGTCCGAGTGCCCTTCAGAGGGCAATGTGTCTCCAAAGATTTGTCTGTAACTCTGTGAGTTTTTGTCATTGAAACATATAAGTCACACCATTAGAAACCTCAGACCTTCCAGGTTCCAAATATATATATATATGAAATGAAAATACTTGAAAATGTCAGGGTGGTGTAAGCAGCCTAAAGGCCTCTGAAAGGCCTTAGACCTCAGAGGGTTAAGCAGTATACACATACACTCTTTTATTATTATTGGTGAATTCGGTCCAACTCTGAGTGTTAATTAACAGTGCAAAGTTTACAGTGTGCTCGCTCTCTCCCTCTCACGCACACAGTTGCCATGTCCACTTCTTTAATGTCAACTATGCAGGGTAACCATGTCAACCACCACCATCACACCACAGGTGGTGCCGCCGTCAGCATTAAGTACAGTAGCTGCCAGTGTTAAGGGGCTCACATAGGGTGGATTCCAATATCCAGACTCCTGTCCTCCCTTGCCCCCTTGGCCTCCTTGTGACCTTGTGATGATGTCACCGACAACAGATTTGTACTTCAATGTCTCACAAAAGCTCAACTCTAATGTCATTTTGTCATTTGAAAACATCTCAGGTGAATGAAGAATAGTCCCCCAAAAGTTGTTGTAGCTAGGCTGACAGCGGGGAAACGTTTTTTTTTCTCCACGGAGGCGGGGCATCAGCGAAATGAGAGGCCACAAGCACAGGCCGAGGATGGGAGTCCACCTATTGGAATCCACCCATAGTCGATGCGAGTGACACAAGGCAACGTACATTAGCTTGCATTGTGAGTGCACACGTTACCGTGTCCTCTATAGTGACACAAGTGTCTCCTCCAAGGACAATGCATGCACAGCCTGATCTCCAAAAATTCTGTGCTCCTGGACACGGATGTTAAAGACACAAAATCCGTGTCCAGGAGCACGGATTTTGCCAAAATTCCGTGCTCCTGGACACGGAATTGTTTTCCGTGCTCCTGGACACGGAATTGTTTTCCATATACTCATAGCACTGTGTTAACTCTATCATTGGAAAATACATAACAAATGCTAATCCTAAGCAAAATAATGCTATAGAAATTTAAGTTGTGCCCTGACCAAAACATTCCCTAACCTTAAGCTGTCATTAAAGACATATTTTTTGAGAAATACATTTTCCAGTTGGTTGATAGGCTATCATGCATATAATGAAAGAAAGAATACTAGCTGTGCCCAGACCAAAACAATCCCTAACCCTAACCTGTCAGTTAGAAATGTTTTTTTTTGAGAAAAAATATTTGACTGAGGTCAAAGACTGTGGAAACATAGAGCTGTGGGAGTATAAAGAGAGCACTTCTGTGTGTCCATCACGGAAAACAATTCCGTGTCCAGGAGCACGGAAAACAATTCCGTGTCCAGGAGCACAGAATTTTGGCAAAATCCGTGCTCCTGGACACGGATTTTGTGTCCTTAACATCCGTGTCCAGGAGCACGGAATTTTTGGAGATCATGTTGGCATGCAACGTGCATCAAGTGTCAAAGAAATGAGAAGGTGCATTTTGCTGCCCATCAACGTATGATGGTGGCTGAAGCATAGCGACGCGTAGTCCTGTTGCAGGCACATGTGCATGAGGATGCATCGACTATGTCAGCCCCCTTAGACCATTTTATTTACTTGTCCTGTTCCTGCTGTTATGGAGTCTTAAGTTGGAAGTAAGGACCCCAGTGCCTGCCCCATGAACTGCCTGTGTGTGTGTGTGTGTGTGTGTGTGTGTGTGTGTGTGTGTGTGTGTGTGTGTGTGTGTGTGTGTGTGTGTGTGTGTGTGTGTGTGTGTGTGAGATGATGATGATGTTGATGATGTGTGTGTGCATGTCTGTGTACACATCAATGTGGATGTACATACACGTGTGCCAGACCCTCACAAATCTGTGCATGTGTGAGCGTGGTGTGTGTATGCACATGGGTGTGTGTGTGTCAGGAAAGGTCTCTTAGCACCATTGTGCCAAATGGATCCTGAATGTCTTACTCTGAAAGCACTGCTGCGCTCCAACATTAGCTTTGTACATTCTTTTCAGGTCGACTCAGTTAACACTTTGTGTGCCGTTTAGTTGCTCCTGTTGACCTCCCAGTTACCTGTAAACATTCAAAAGTTACTTTACAAGAACTCTTCCATTGCCACTGAGTAGGAACACAAACATTCTCTGAGGAAGCTATTATTGACAAATTAGTTCTTGGAAGAATTTCCAAACTCCGTAGAGAACGTTTAGAGGCCCCTCCACACTCCATAATACTTGAAGAACCTTTGGGTTACTGGTGTCTCTGAGGATCCTTCAGGAACACCTCTGGATTCTTCCAAGAACTTATTTGTCATCTATAGGTTCCTCAGAGAACTCTGTGGGTTTCCTGGACAGTGGCAAACGGAAGGTTCCTCGAGGAACTTTATAGTTTTTCACAGTGTCGTGTTGTTTCTCTAGCAAAGGGAAGCAGTGGTACGAAGACGGGAGGAGGTTGGGGGGGAGGGTAATATTGTTGAATTGACTGTTACATGCCCTGGTCCTGAACGTTAAAACTCCATTTAATCTGTTTCTCTAGCTTTCACTCTCTTTCTCTCTTTCTTTCACTCACTTCTGTCTCTTTCATTCCAGCTCTCTGCCTCTCACTATCTCTGTTTTTTTTTTCTCGCTCTTGCTGTGAAGTGCTTTTGTCTGAGATGTTAATTGTCTCAATTGTTGAATGAAAAAATCTAATAAATAACTTTTACTAAAGGTTTCTTTGTTTGTTTTCCCTCCCATTTGTAATCTTTTTGTACGCAGTATACATAGGATACAATAGGATACAATATTACTCCTTTCAAATTGATGTCCCTAAAAGCACAGGGCAGACCCCTTACCATACTTAACTTATTGTGCCTACACAAGTTTTCTTCTGAAATAAGGTACAATGTGCTATCTTCTGGTCTGTACTTTGTAGTTAGGCCTACATCAGTTTGAACAGCAATTTTGCTCTTGAAGACTAATATTATATGTTTTGCCGAGTGTACTAGAAAATAAGTTTCACCTCAATTTCATGTTGTGTACATTTGTTAAAAAGCAGGGACAGCCATAACCTATGGTAAGGGAGGTGATCTTAAGATGGGAGGATAACAGGTTCAAATCCCACCTTTACCTCTCCCTCCCTCCATGGCTGAAGTGCACTTGAGCAAGGCACCTAACCCCACATTGCTCCAGGGACTGTAACAAAATACCTGGTAAATAACTGTAAGTCTCTTTGGATAAAAGCATTAACTAAGAGTAATGTAATCTGTTGTCTAAAAATCTTTTTACTGTAATTAAATTCAGCCTATATCTTCAGGATGGTATAGACTAGTGCTTCTCAAACAGTTTTTTGAACAAATGTCCCTTTGACCTCATCACTAGTATGATGAGTATTAAAAAAATAAAATAGACTTAAGCCCCCTTTCAGCTTCTCAACACCCCTGCCCCCCAAGGGCTCTCTAATCCCCCCTGGAGGCCTGTGTAGAGAGCTCCTTGAGAACCACCAGTATAGAAGACTATCCCAACACACTGCTCCCCCGGACCGTCATGTTGACCTGCCCACTAGCTCATGCCAGTGATGGATGAAAAGCAGGGACAGCCCTTAACCCCTCAACTGCTTTTTCGACAGGCATTTTCTTTGCTCTAACTGGAGGGAAATGTACTTTCACCTCTGAACTTCAACTCCTTCCCCATCATAAAGTACCTCTCTTCAAAGACCAGCAACACTTCACACCCCTCCCTCAGCCAACATCAGTCTTGACCCTTGCCCAGGGAAGCCGACGGGTGGGCAAAGGGTTCAATAGCCCTGGGCCCAGGGAGAGAAGAGGCCCAGAATTGGGGCCCCTGACACTGTATGGTAGGGTGCATTTCAGATAACTTTGTCCTGGGCCCAGCCAAAGCTGTCAGCCGCCTCTGACCCCTGCCACACACTGATATACACAGACACTGATGGATGGCCCAGACATACAGTCCCTGTGTGCCTAGAAGGGAGGGCAGGGGGAGCCATGGCCCCTGTAGAATTTTTCCTGGCCCATGTTGTGGCCCCTGTGCCGAATAACCAATTGTTTCGCCTAAATATGGATTTGTAATGGAAAGGACTGAACATCTGTGGAATAAAATATTGACCAACGTTGCCATTAAATGTTTCCCACTCGTTCGGTCCCCCGTTTAAATGTGGTGAGGAGGGAGGAACTGAATGGAACATCCCATGGAGCAGTTCAAAGGAGTGTCCACTAGAGGGAGACTCCAGCAAGGTATTTTTACTCTTGTGGGCCTACATGACATTGGGTGGATTGATTTGAGTACGCGAACTCTGTCCTCAGTCTGTGCGTGTGGCCTCGCGTTTTGCTGACGCCCCGCCTCTGTGGAGAAAACAATTGAGTTTCCCTGCTGTCAGCCAAGCCACAGCAATTTTTGGGGGACTATTCTTCATTCACCATCACGTTTGGAAATGAGAAAATGACATTAGAATTAGCAGTTGTCTGTGACGTCATCACGAGGCCACGAGGGGGCAAGGGAGGACAGGAGTCTGCATATTGGAATCCACCCTATGTGAGCCCCTTAACACTGGCAGCTACTGTACTTAATGCTGACGGCGGCACCACCTGTGGTGTGATGGTGGTGGTTGACATAGTTACAATGCATAGTTGACATTCTACTACCCATTACAACACTTGGTTGACACTTTTATGATTTATTTAGGCTACTGTCTTCCAGTCTCTCTAGTAGTAGGCCTAGTAGCCGAAGACAACACACTTCACCTTCAATTTGAGCAGAACTCCCAACTCCATATGCAAATCCTCTTGTAATGATTTTAGCTTTTTATGTTGATTCAGGCCTATTTTAACAATTTTAATGATTCTCTCTCTCTCTCTCTCTCTCTCTCTCTCTCTCTCTCTCTCTCTCTCTCTCTCTCTCTCTCAGGCCAATGTGTGTAGTCTTCAAACTTAACCACTCCCTTTGACTAATTCATTTGTTGGTTATTACTAATAATGTCACGAACGGTTCCAAAAAGGGATCCTGCCCTGCACAAAAAAATTATGAAAACGGCATTGGACCTTTAGACTAGTGGTTTTCAAAGTAGGGGCCGGGGTCTCCTAGGGGGCCGCGAAGGAATGACACGGCAGGTTGGAAGGAAAAATATAGTGAAATAAACTGGATGATTTAATAAATTGAATAGGTCTAATTTAAGTCAGAAAAAAGCTAGACAATTCTGTGGAATCATTCTCTTGTTTACAATATATGTTTATATGTAGCCTATTATGATTTCTGTAGTAGGGTCTAGGCCTACTTAAATGGGTTTAGGAATGCATCGACTTCATTGAGTTGTGAAACCGGGTGTACAGAAAACAAAGAGTGGTCATGGCCTATGTTAGGGGGGCTGGAATCTTGTCATGGGGGCTTGTCATGGTTAAGTTTGGGAACAAAAGGGCTGTGCTGTCACTTGGGTCTTGTCCTCCTGAGTTACACCACCACCACTACTAGGCGCTGTGGTCTTCACACGGGAAGTTGACGTTACCATAGAAGAAGAATAGCATCAACAGAAACTTTTTTTCCCGAAGGCGGTGGTAGTGGAGGGAAGTTCAAAATAGTTAAATGTAGTTGATATAAGAACTGGAACCGAATTAAAAGCATGGTTAACACCTCCACGCATTTCCCGGGAGTCTAATGCAACGCGCGTTTGCATGTTATCGGTAGGAGGAAAATGTTTTTCCAGGTAAAACGACGCTTTCACAAACTTGTTAGCAGCTGTTGTTAGCAAGTTACCAAAACACTAGAAACCAACTGGATGTATAATCAGCTGTTTGCAGAGTGGCAGCTATAAGTTGTTGAGACATCACCGCTGTAAAACCCTCCCTGCTGACATGACATGGTGCCCGCACAGATGAAGCTAATACGAATTGTATTGTGCATCAGTAGGCCTAATGTGTTTTTGATGTTTTAGTGGCTTGCTTGGTTTGTAGCCTAAATGACAGCACCATTTCATGTAGTCATGCGATGCTGTCACAACTCAGTAGTCTACATATGGCCCGATGTTGTTCATCATCATCACTCAAGTTTACGTTGTGTTCAATCTGCTTCAGCTCTCGTAAAGCCTGCGGAAGATGACTATGCTGCAATGCCCTTTCGCTGGCTTCAGCGACCCCGACAGTCAGCCTGCCCTGCCACCGGGTCCATCCGCCGCGGGCTACGGCACCCCGCTGAAGAAATGTCCGGAGCTGGACCTCTCCATCACATCCACCCCGGAGCGTCTCGTACCGGTAGACTCCGGCATCCTGCGCAAAAACAGAGGTGTCAAACCGCCAAGTAGACAGGTAAGACTACAGATTTACCCACGTATTGTCTATGCCCCAAAGACAAAGAACATGCACATTTTTAACCAGAACACACAGACAAATAAAGTTTACTGAACTGAACAGAACACACTAAGCTCACAAAAGCCACTGTTGTTAATGGTGGTATGCATGCCTAAGAAGGTAATAAACATTTTTACTCAACATTGATACGGTCTTCAGTCTTGCATTTTCCTGTCGTAAAAAGCTGGAATTGTCAAGCAAGCCAACCAAGTCAAGTCGGCTTAATTGTCAGTTTCTGTATATTCACAGGTCATACAAGGAAATGGTAATTACATTTCTTTCTGTCCCATGCAGACATAACTTATTCAGGACTGACATTAACAGGACAGACTTGAAAGTGCAAGACAGGACCAATAACAGAGTGTAAGAACGAAGTAATAAAACAAGTCATTAACGAGCCAAAAAAATGTTGGATTAATGGTGGTGCTGGTGTGTGTGTGTGTGTGTGTGTGTGTGTGTGTGTGTGTGTGTGTGTGTGTGTGTGTGTGTGTGTGTGTGTGTGTGTGTGTGTGTGTGTGTGTGAACTGTCAGGTACACTTTGAGGAGTTGCCCAAAGGGTGCCGTTAACAACAATTGCCAATAGCAGAATATAACTAGTAATAAAAAAAATAAGTAATGAATAACAAATTCGTGTTGGATTAATCGTGGGAAAAATTCCATGTGTATTGCTCGTGTGTTTGTGTGTGTGTGTGTGTGTGTGTGTGTGTGTGTGTGTGTGTGTGTGTGTGTGTGTGTGTGTGTGTGTGTGTGACCTCTCAGGTGCACTTTGAGGAGCAGGGGTCCAAGGGGAAGGATGTGAGTCCCCAGAGAGCGTGCCCAGTGGAGCGCATCACTGTCCTCACAGTCACCGCACTCGAGAAACCCACCAGCAGTGATCGGAGAGGTGAAGATAGACAGTCTCTCTCTCTCTCTCTCTCTCTCTCTCTCTCTCTCTCTCTCAACCTCAACCAGTTATTAGTTGATGCAACCACTAAAACGATTTCAGGGAAATGCAGATACATACAAGCTCTGTCTTTTTAGTGGGAAATAACAACGGAATGTTACTTTTAAGAAACACTGTTTCTTAGCCTGTGTTCACATTGTTCACTGAACCGTCGATGGTTGACCGTGGATCTTTCTGACAGACTTGGAGAATCATATGCGTGGTCAGAACGGCTGACGGCTCAAAGTTGAGAATTCGAAACTTTCTGAACTCTAAGTTGACGGAGGCAACGACCCCTCCGCCACATTGCATTTCACGCCCACCTATGTAGTCATTGGGATCTTCAGTCAACAGTCAGTGTCAGTGTGGACGATGAGTTATTCTTTCCTCCTTTCAGGTAAGAAAAAAAAGTCCAGCAGCGGCAAAGGAAAGTCAGACCCAGATGCTGATCCAGCAGCAGGGCCCGCCCCGGCCGCCCTTCCTGCCCTGTCATTGGCTGAGCCGGGTGACGGACAGCTGCTGGAGTCGGCCCAGCTGCACTCCACACTGGCCCTGCAGGCGGAGCTGGAGAGGGTGAAGCTGGAGGAGTTTAACCCCCGCAGGGCCATGGAAGAGAAGCTGCAGACCTCCACACACACCAGGAACCAGATCAATGCCAAGGCAGCAGAGGGTACACCACACGCACACACACATATACACACACATGTGTATACACACACACACATGTAACATTTAACATTTAACATTGAACATCTAGACAGAAGATAATATTAATATAGATTGCATGAATGTATGGATACAATCACGGCTCTAAATTAATTACTAGTCAAACACACACTCAGTAATGGCTGAAAGTGGCTAGTAAGGTGGTCTTTTCTACCAGCCAAACTGAAATGTTACCAGCATTTGGCCGGTTGTATAGTCTTAATTTAGAGCCCTGCATACGGTTATAATGATTTGCGTGTTCCAAATCTCGGTAACCCTTTACAATAACCACCCAAAAAAGCGTTATAAACACTTTATTAACACTTAATAATTAACATTTAACAAAGCATTTACAAATGTTTGTAAATGAGTAAAAACCAAAGTACGACTAGTCAAGTCAAGTCAAGTAGGTTTTATTGTCAATTTCTTTACATGCACTGGTCATACAAAGAATTTGAAATTACATTTCTTGCTTTCCCATTAGACATAGACTAATCTAGGTAAGGACATAGACAGTATAGACATAGACAGTACTTATACATGGACTTAAGACAGTATGGACATAGACAGTGCTCATACAGACATTTAAAGTGCAAGACTGGACAACAGAAGACTTGTAGAGGACATACATTAAGAGGTATCTGTTGTGCTTTTGTGCTTTTCCTAAAAAAAGTCCTTTATAGCGTTCTGACATGGTAATAGTAGCATTTTGAAGAAAATAAATATTAAAAAAGGTCTGTCAAGTACACCAGCAGCAGTGTGTGTGTGTGTGTGTGTGTGTGTGTGTGTGTGTGTGTGTGTGTGTGTATGTGTGTGTATGTGTTTAGTGCAGGTAGAAGGTGCGGTGTGCGTCTTGTGTGTGTGTTCGTGTGTCTGTGTGTGCGTGTGTGTGTGTGTGTGTGTGTGTGTGTGTGTGTGTGTGTGTGTGTGTGTGTGTGTGTGTGTGTGTGTGTGTGTCAGTGTGTGTATGTTTGGGTTTAGTGCAGAAAGTGCAGTGTGCTTGTGTCTGTGTGTGTGTGTGTGTGTGTGTGTGTGTGTGTGTGTGTGTGTATGTGTGTGTGTGTGTGTGTGTGTGTGTGTGTGTGTGTGTCAGTGTGTGTATGTTTGGGTTTAGTGCAGAAAGTGCAGTGTGCTTGTGTGTGTGTGTGTGTGTGTGTGTGTGTGTGTGTGTGTGTGTGTGTGTAGTATGTGGTGTGTGTGTGTGTGTGTGTGTGTGTGTGTGTGTGCGTGTGCATGTTTTGAGTTAGTGCAGGTTGAAAGTTCAGTCACGAGTATAGTAGTGCAGGTGGAATGTTCAGTCGCAGATATGGTGGTGGGGGATGGGGGGGGTTGTCAGTGGCCTTGCTGGCTAGAGGCTGACAGTGGAGGGAGAGTGGGTTGAGTGTTCAGCATCTTGATCGCTTGGTGCATTGTGCTGCTCGCCAGCCTGGTGGTACGGGAACGGAGGCGCCTGTACCTCTTTCCAGAGGGCAGGAGGCTGAGCAGTTTGTGTGCAGGGTGGCTTGTGTCTTTGATGATCATCAGTGCTTTCCGGGTGAGGCGTGTGGTGTAAATGTCCTGCAGGGAGGGGAGTGGTACTCCAATGATCTTCTTCGCTGTGTTCACAACACGCTGGAGTGTCTTCCTGTTTTTCTCCGTGCAGCTTCCTCCCCACACTGTGATGCAGTTGGACACGACGCTCTCTATGGTTCCTCTGTAGAATGTTGTCATGATGGAGGGTGTAGCACTTGCCTTCTTTAGTTTGCGCAGGAAGTAGAGACGCTGATGGGCCTTCTTCGCCAGTGATGTAGTGTTGGTGGTCCAAGAGAGGTCGTCGCTGATGTGCACTCCAAGGAACTTGGTGCTGCTCACTCTCTCCACAGCATCGCCGTCGATGGTCAGTGGTGGCAGTTGTTTTTGGACCCTTTGGAAGTTGACAACAATCTCCTTGGTCTTGTTGACATTCAGCAGGAGGTTGTTGTCTTTGCACCATCTGGCCAGCAGGTCTACTTCTTCTCTGTAGTGAGTCTCATCGCCCTTGGTGATGAGGCCCACCAGTGTTGTATCATCCGCAAACTTCACTAGATGGTTAGTGCTGTGGGTCGTTGTGCAGTCGTGTGTCAGCAGCGTGAACAGCAGGGGGCTGAGAACACAACCTTGCGGAGCCCCCGTGCTCAGGGTCAGGGTGCTCGAGGTGTTGTTCCCTACCCGTACTGCTTGTGGTCTTTGCATCAGGAAGTCCAGCAGCCAGTTGCAGAGGGAGGTGCTGAAACCTAGTTTGTCCAGTTTTCTGATGAGTTGTTGTGGTATTATGGTATTGAATGCTGAACTGAAGTCAATGAACAGCATTCTCACATATGAGTCTTTATTGTCCAAGTGGGTGAGGGCTGGATGGAGGGCAGAGCAAATTGCATCCTCCGTGGATCGCTTGGCTCGGTATGCGAACTGGTAGGGGTCTAGGGGGGGGGGTAGGGTGGCTTTGATGTGTGACAGGACTAGCCGTTCGAAGCACTTCATGATTATGGGCGTCAGTGCTACAGGACGGTAGTCATTGAAGCATGATGGTGATGATTTCTTCGGCACAGGTATGATGGTAGCAGCTTTGAAAAGTGATGGGATGACTGCTTGCTCCAGAGAGATGTTAAAGATGTCTGTGAAGACATCCTTCAGCTCTTCTGCACAATCCTTCAACACTCGGCCTGGTATGTTGTCTGGGCCAGCTGCTTTGCGTGGGTTGATGGTGGCCAGTGTCCTCTTAACACTGGCAGAGGACAGGTAAAGGGGTTGATCATGGGGGGGAGGGGGAGTTTTCTGTGGGTGAGTGTCATTTTGTGCTTCAAAGCGGGCAAAGAAACTGTTCAGGTCGTTTAGCAGAGAGGTGTTGTTGTCACAGCTTCGTGACTACACAGTGTTTATAAAGCTGTGAATAGGTAGTTATTCTAAAGTGTTACCCAATCCTCTGTGTGGTTGTATGTAGGCCTGGGTATTGATTGACAATTTTCGGTTCCGGTTCCATTTCCGGTTCCTTCGTTTCGGTTCCGGTACCAGAACGGTTCCATTTTCGGTTCCTAGAAACCCTGAATTAAACCTGCAGTTACCCAAAGTGGCCAGTAGATGGCGTAACGGGTCTGTAAATCATGAGTTTCCCTGCCTGCCACAAGGCGGCGCTCATCGTGACTTAAGCAATGGCGGGTTAAAGGCATTTAATTCTATACAGCATTCATGATTAATTGCATGCTGCAAGTTGTCCTCTCGGCATGGCTTGGCAAGTATAATAAACGGTTTTGATACTGATAAATGTACTCATGTCTGATTAAAATTGTTCTGCTGTACGGTGCAACTTCACTTCTGGTACCAATCCTATGTCAAGCGTGCCTGACATGATTTTTGAATGTAGCCTCTGCTACCCAGTCTGTCGACAGCTTACCAAAACAGAGACCCAAGATTGCCACTTTCTAGTGGTAAAAACAACCTGTCCTTCTCCTACAGACATGTGTTAGGGCTTGTTTGAAAGCTGAGATTCTTAGCTTTTTACAGTTTTTTACGGCACGTTTTTATGTTCTTTCAATCAAAAGTTATTTAACTGTAAGCGGCGCTGTTTCAAGTGAAAAAATAGCGCTTTCCAACCATTTTGTTTTATCTCGTCATTTTTTCCGAACAGCCAGCGATCTCCTTAACATAGACCTATAGACATGTGTTAGGGCTTGTTCGAAAGCTGAGATTCTTAGCGTTTTACAGTTTTTTACGGCACGTTTTTATGTTCTTTCAATCAAGTTATTTAACTGTAAGTGGCCGCTGTTGCAAGTGAAAAAATAGCGCTTTCCAACCATTTTTTTATCTCGTAATTTTTTTCCTAACAGCCAGCGATCTCCTTAACCTAGACCTACAGACATGTGTTAGGGCTTGTTCGAAAGCTGAGATTCTTAGCTTTTTACAGTTTTTTTACGGAACGTTTTTATGTTCTTTCAATCCACAGTTATTTAACCTTAAGCGGCCGCTACTTCAAGTAAACAATGGCGTTATTCTCCAGCCTGATAGAGAGGAAATCTTTTTTGTCGCTGTGTTCTTTGTTCCCTCGAATTAAACCGACGGTCTAAATAGGCTACATTTGTACGTCCCCAACACAAGACCAGTTCTTTCTAAGTTAGCTCTTTTCATAGAAAAACATGTTTCCAAGGAGTCAGAGACATCTTCCTGAAGAGTCGAGGTCATGGTTGAGGTTGACTGTGTTGCCGTTGTAAAGATGCTGCAACTCTCTGCACGCAAGTTAATCGAATGCAAGAGCAGTGTTTGAACAGGTTGGATGTATTGCCATTCTTGCATGATTAGTTTATCGCAGATATTGCAGCGCGCTCCTTCCTTATCTACTTTCCTGAAATATAGCCACGCTTTCGACGGCATGTTTTTGTTTCTCAAGTAGTACAACCAGCTGGTTGAAAATCAGCTGTCTTATCAATCCTTAATGAGGTGCGAAACGGGAAGAGGAGCGTGGTCAGTTTGTGACACTTGTGGTTGGCTGAAATGGCCGCGTGCTTAAACACACATTTGATGGCTCCCTGTGTTCTAATTTCTCTGATGGCTCTGACAGTCAGACTTCAGGAACCGAAACGTGGAACCGATAGACAAGGCACGTTTCGATGCCAAGTAGAACCTTAGCTTTTAATTCGGTTCCATCAAAGAATTGAATTTCGGTACCCAGTCCTAGTTGTATGGCTGTCTGCCGGTCTCTCTGACCGTGTGGATTCATGTTTTTTTAAATCCCTCTGTGGTTGTATGTGTTTGTGTCTGTCTGCCTGTATGGCTGTCTGTCTGTTTTTTGTCTCTACGTCTGTGTAATTATATGTCTGTCTGTATGGCTCTCTGCCTGTGTATAGTTGTCTGACTGTCTGTCTGTCTATGTGGTTGTAGTATAATTGTCTCTGTGTGATTATATGGCTGTCTGTTTGTGTGATTGTATAACTGTCTCTCTGTCTGTATGATTTTTATGGTATCTGTCTGTGTGGTTGTATTATCTGGCTGTGTGGGTGGGGGGCGCTATGGCTGTCTGTCTGTGTGATTGCATCGTAGCTGACTGCCTCCGTCTGTGTGGTTCTATCATGGCTGACTGTCTATGTTGTTGTACGATTGTCTGTGTGTGGTTATAGTGTTTCTCTGTTGTGTAATTCCATCATGGCTGACTCTCTCTCTCTCTCTCTCTCTCTCTCTCTCTCTCTCTCTCTCTCTCTCTCTCTCTCTCTCTCTCTCTCTCTCTCTCTCTCTCTCTCTCTCAGGTGTGAACTTCCCCCAGGGTCAGCAGCTATACCACGGCCTGGTCAGCGTCAGCCTATCGCACGAGCAGCTCATAAGCCACGCCCTCCGACACAGGCCACCGCTGGCCCCACCCATCCGTAGCCACAGCAACAAGGTTGGTTTGTCGCACCAAAAGACAACCTCCCAAATTAAGATGGAATTGTACAAGGCTGTGGGTATCTTTATTGTTCTGCCACTGGGATGTCATTGTATCATTGTGGTGTCATTGCAACCTTGTTCTGCCGTAGTAATGCTATTGTAACAGCACTGTAATGTCATTGTATCTTTATGATGTCATTGTGTCATTATTGCAACGTTGTTCCGTCGTCATTGTGTCATTATTGCAACGTTGTTCCGACGTCATTGTAACGTGGTTGTTTGCTGTCTTGGCAGCCTCCCCAGGCCCCATCAGAGGCTCCCGACCTGCTTGCCTTCTACAGCCCAGGAGAGTTGCTACGAGAAGCACCTCTGTTGCCAGGCAACCAAGTGCCTTTGCCACGCCCTCGGACCAAGCCCCGCCCCGCCCATGCCACCTTTGACCTTTACCAGAGGCAAAGACAGTGGGAGGCTTAACACCCCCCCCTTCATTCTTTCATTACTTTCTTTTCATTTCACAGACTTTATTTTGACATTAGCATTTTTAAATACATAGCTTTGTGTGTGTTTGTTTGCTTGTTTAATTTCTGTATGTTTTTTGTATGTTTGTTTTGTATTGTTGGTATGTTATTTAATGAATAAAAGGTTATCTGACCAAGTGGCTTTTTTGTATGCTTGTTTTGTATTGTTGGTGTGTAGTTTTATAAATTAAACTACCAAAAGGCTTTGTTTGAAATTACTGAATATGAAAATAAATGTGGCGTAGCTGTATTGATCATTGACCACAACAGTTATTATAAGATCGGGGTAATGGTTTAATGGTCCTCCTCTGGGACATGGGGCATAGTTTCTAAATCAGATTTCTTTATCCTCCTCACTTCCTCTCCCTATCTGTAAATGCCTTGGATCCATTCCATTATCTAAACTTCCGTTCTTGACTTGTGCTTGTAGCCTCGCGCTTGCTTCGTGGATGCCCTCCTGTCAAGCTAGGCACAACAATTTTTGAGGGACTTTTTTCTCCATTCAACATCCTGAATGCAAATGACAAAATAACATGTGAATTGCGCATCAACAAGCTCTTCTATTACATTTCTAATGTCAATGATGTCTAGCAACATCATCACGAGGCCACAAGCACAAGCGAGGACGGAAGTTTGGATAATGGAATGGACGCTTTTTGACCACATCCACTTGTTACTCAATAATTATCAGCATGGTTGGGGGTTGTTTACTCTCATTGCTTTTCCATTATTATTAAAGGTGCACTGTGTAATATTTTTAGTTGTACTGTAGTAGTAGTTTATTTATTTCAAGATTTCATGCTGCCCTTTCACAAATGTTACCTCTTTCATGAATAGGCTACTTACCACCACCATCAAATTGTAAGTATTTATTACGACTGGGAAAATTGCACTTTTTCTACATGAAAAGGGGATCTTGTCCATCGTTTGTTTTTTGTTTTTTATCTTTACTGCCAGGGAGTCCTGGTCTAAATGCACAAATGAAGAAAAAAAAACTTACAACTGTCAGCTAAGGCTTATGTGGAGTAACTTTAAAAACAATTATCTGCCATTTTTAATTTCCAGAAATTGACATTTTTAGCTGCAAAACTTACTGTACTTTGGTCATATTAGTAAATGCTAGTTTATTATTTTAGTAAATATTAATGAAAAGATACAATTTAGCGGTAGACGGCACAGTTTCAATGAGCAGCACAGTTGCAATACATACTCTGGCCACCACTGTGCGCCCTACACAGTGCATCTTTAAAATAATAAAGGCAGTATATAGCCTATATAGAGCAATATACTCATAAAGGGGATGGATATTGCCTTTATTGTGCAGACACCGTAGCTGTGTCCTCCCCGCCTCACATGCGGTAACCAGGGGTAACGTCTCTTTTGTCACCCCCTACTCCCCTCTCTCTCTCTCTCTCTCTCTCTTGCTTACCCTCACTCTCTTTCTTGCACACACACACACACACACACACCTTCAGTGATGCTGTTTTGGTTTAGTGAGCCACTCTATCTGCCTTACTGTCTGTGTGTGTGTCTGTGCTTTCTGAGAGAAGCGGACCCCTGCTGTAAGGTAAGGACCATTTTCATATTTGAGAGTTAGTTCCTGAGTATGTGCCCTGAGGGAGGTCTTTGAAATAGAAATTTGGGAATAACTAATACAAAAAATGAAAAAGGATTGAAGAAAATGTTTTGTGAATGTCTAGCACCTTAGTCGTGAGTGCGATTTAGCCTTATGATGTTCCCACGTTGTCTTCAGTCTAGTGAGTAAAAAGCCTCCGTTTGTGAATGGTTTGTGTTGTCATATTACATCCTTACATATTGCATTATATGGTATGGTATGGTATGATATGATATGATATATTATATTGGGCCTATATTAAATTGTATTATATTATATTATATTATATTATATTATATTATATTATATTCATTTTTGCGCAGTTTTGTATTTATGAAGGTGTGTTAATGAAACCTCTGGACGGCAGTGGTTTGTAGTGTACAGGGCCAGGCAGAGGCACTGGCAGACAAGGCAGTCACCAAGAGCAACACATGTCTTGTTGAGGGCACCAACAGAGGTAGAAAGAGTACATAAAAATGTACTCAAGTAAAAGTATCATTACTTTGCCTAAATCCTACTCAAGTAAAAGTAAAAGTACCTAAAAGTAAAATAGATAGTTCACTTAAAATGTATTGAAGTAAAAGTAGCCTACTTAGCTGTAATAAGCTCTAGTCTCAAGAATTCAATGTGTCCTTTTCTTGAATATCGTCCTCCATAACCTCCATCTCTTGCTTGGCACCTGCCATCATCCAACACTTTGATGCAGGATAGGTAGAACAAGTAAAGTGGAAATGCTGTGTGCGATCCTGTTTACCCTTTAATTTCTGCCAGATTGTTTTATTATTTTGCTTGCCATTTTGTCTCTATCTGTCTATTGTTTTACACTATCAGTTTTTTGTTTACTTTTTACTCGCATGTGGGTAGTAGATCAGCTGTGCTAAATCAGATGCACGCCGGTACCGTATGTTTACAGATCCCAATTTCTAAATGCACAAAAAGGGAAGGGGGTCCTTGCCAAGGCCTGTGCATGTCAGTCAGTGTGCTAACTGAAGTTGCAGTTTAGTAAGATGAAGACAAGCTGATTGATCGGTGATCATTGAGCAGCGATTGATCGTTTCCTCTGAGCTCTCCGGCTCGGGGTCAATTCCCATCGACCTCGGCCTCACCTTCAGTCTCATTAACGTCATTCACACACGCTCACGCTCATGCTCACGCTCGCACAGACACACACACACACACACACACACACACACACACACACACACACACACACACCTGGACTGGTAATCTGGCACACACACAGACACACACAGAGACACTGTGCATCCATGATGTAGTTGTTGGCTGAATGGAAGTGGATTAGTTTGTTAAAGTACACGCTTGGATCGTATTTATTGTATCATAGGTTCTCATTTTGAGTTACAGGCCCTCCTTTCATTCATTTGTTTCCTACTTCCTGTGTTCTACTACACCCACTTCCTGGAACAGTGGATATAGAACTATGCCAGTGTTCCTCAAACTTTTTCAGACCAAGGACCACTTTGTCCCAATTTTTTTCATCTGGGGACCACTTTTCAGCGCATCATCAACACCCCCACCAGGGACTGTGTGGTGCACTTATACCTCACAGGTGCCCCCTTTATTAGAAATATCTGCTATGATTTATCCACGTAGTGCCCCCTAGCTGTAAATGGTTGGTCCCGCTGCTGGCCCTTATGGATGGTGCCACTGGGCCTTATGGATAACCCCCCCCCCAATTCAAACACAGACACAGACATACACAGAGACATTTTTGTAAAGTTAGGTAGGCTATATTTAATGGGAATCTTGGCCAACTATTTACAAATGCAATGAATGCCTATCCTAAAAGGCAAAGTATGGAGGTTTAAAATTTAGCAGTTTTTCAGAAAAAAGAAAAAAAACTGTCACCATTTTTCAAAATTAGGAGATGCATGAATGAACTGAATGAACAAAACTAATGTCATATTAATCGTGCCTGTTTTAATGGGAGGAGTGGAGCTGGTGCACACTAAGCATCAGTGTTTTAATATCTGGTTGCAAGCAGGACAATTTCAATCTCAGATTGGGGGCCACATTGACCCTGTTTCGCTTTTTGGTTTTCAACCCAACTAGTGCAGAAAACCCAACCTCGCACTTGTAGGTGGATGCAAATGGCATGAGCGTTTTCAGAGCGCACTCGGCGAGTTTGGGATGCTCTGGCTGCACATGAACCCAAAAATCCGGGAGGGTTTTTTGCCTGAATGCCATCTTTAGGGTGCTATCCACGGCAATGTCGACCAAGCTGTCAAGCTCTCTGGCAGACAATGCCGAACCGATACGTTCGATGTGGGCTTCGTCTCCGAACGGATTTCTGATCCACTCAAAGTCCGTCTCTAACTCCGGGAAGTAGCGTTCCAATTGCGAGTGAAGGCCACGCAGGTGCTCTTTGAAAGCGGTGATGGTGTCTGTGTCCACAATCTCATCAGCTGTAAGAATGAAGTCTGCCAAAGTTGGAAAGTTGTCGAACTCCGATCGATCCAGGCGTGTGCACCACAACTGCAGTTTCGTGCGCGCAGCTTTGATCTTGTCCTGCACAGTGAAGATGGTGACGGCTGCGCCTTGAAGCGCCAGGTTCAATGTGTTGAGGAAGCTGAAAATGTCAGCAAGGTATGCCAACTTCGCCAGCCATTGAAACTCATGCATTTGGTTGTAGAGCTCCTCGTTCTGGTGCATGAACAACCTCACTTCCTCACGCAGCTCAAAAAGACGCGTTAAAACTTTTCCACGGGACAACCAACGTACCTCCGTATGGAACAGGAGTTTCGTGTGGTCGCTCCCCATCTCCTCGCATAAAACTTTAAAAATGCGCGTATTCAGTGCCTTGCCTTTTATTCCATTGATGATTTTGACCGCCTCGTCCAGGACAGATCTAAGACACTGAGGCATTTTCTTCACTGCCAGTTGTTCCCGGTGAATGCAGCAGTGCGATGCTGCTGCGAATGGAGCTACTGCGCGTACGCGCACAGCCAGGCCTTTGTGCTTTGCGGTCATCGCAGTTGCACCGTCGGTGCAAATACCGACACACTTCTTCCAGTCCAGGCCATTCTTGCAAATGAAGGCGTTCAAACAATCAAAAATCGCCTCTCCTGTGGTGTTGGTTTGCAGGGATTCACAAAAAAGGAAGTCGTCGTGTACAGCCCCATCACAGATGTATCTGATGTAACACAACAGATTCGCCTCGTTGCCAATGTCCGTGGACTCATCCAATTGTAGAGAAAAAAGTGGACTCTGGCGCACTCGTGTAATCAGCTGTTTCTCCACATCTTCTGCCATGACTGCTATGCGCCGCTGGACAGTGTCAGCGGAGAGGGGAACCTTTTCTATGGCGTCGCATTCTTTCTCTCCCAGCATTACGCTATTCATTAATTTCGCTGATGGTTTGATTAGTGTTTGACCAATAGAGTAAGGGTGGCCCGTTTTGGCTATGAGCTCAGAGACCAAAAATGAGGCTTCTGTGGCCTTGGCATTTTCCCCGGGCACAAAGAATTGCTTCTTGTCCTTTTTCATGTGACATTGAAGCTCTTCACACTTTCGCTCAAAAAACGATAAGGGTTTGTCGATGCAGTCCTTGTGCTTTGACTCGAAGTGGCGTTTCAGTTTGGCAGGTTTCATCGCCTCGTTGGACAAGATATCATAGCACAGGACACAGTGGGGACTGGGATCCTCTTGATCCCCAGCCCAGAAAAATCCCATTTTCAGATAGTCACTGCTATATTTTCTTTTCACCTTTGCCGTTGGCCGATGTTGTTTTTCCTGCCCTGTCTGTGGTGTTGGCTCATCTTGGTTATCTTCTTTTCTTTTCTTGTTTACGTCATCTGCAGTGTCCGTTTTTTTCCTCTTTAGGCCTAACGTCAGCCACTTCTCCATCGTTGTTTCGCTCAAAAAAATTATGAAAAAATAATAACAACGCGAATGCTGGTTACTGTTAGCTTGTGCTGATTGTTGTTGTATTAGCCTACTGTTTAGTTAGCTTATTTTGACATCTACCAATAAGTTTGCTAGGTCGTTGCCTAGAAACGAACGTTCGAAAGCGGTCTTGCAATGCATTAATGCAGAATGATTTTAGAAAACATATTATATTAATTATTAATAATAATGAGTGTTTAATTAATGGTTGAAAGCACAGACTCGTTTTATTGTCGTTGAGGGCAAATCACTGATAAATCTAGCCTAATGTTAAACATACAGCTTTTGTACGAGAGATTTCAGAAAGACTGGCAGGTCGCCTCGCGGACCACTTGGGGGCTCTCGCGGACCACTAGTGGTCCGCGGACCACACTTTGCGGAACACTGAACTATGCCGATGGGCCAAGGCGATCTGTGTGTCAAAGGCTCCATGAGCCGCCACTGCTGTGTGGAGAAAAAAAAAATGGAACATTAAAGCCACTGGGATTGGCTGAACTTTTACTTATATGGCTCTGGGTAGACCAAGATACTGTAAGTTGTAGCACGCGTCACAACAGTGTTGCCAGATGTACGATAATCATCGTATTTGTACCATAATTTTGTCAATTTTGACCTCTGTACGATCAAATAAACCATGACATACGATCATTTCAGAGTTGTCATTCAATTCATTTTGATGCCTTGAAACAACAACCTGGGTCTTGAACGATGATTTCGTCCCAAAAAGCCCCCAAAAACAATAATTTTGAGGTTTTGGTACGATAATTCAGCATTTTCCATCTGGCAACACTGCGTCACAAATGCAACAAAGGGGGATCAAATCCAGTCTCCTAAATGGCCGTGGACTTTCCTATTGAACTCTTCTCCTATACTCCTCCTATAGTCCTCCTATACTTATCCAATTCCAGCCTTATCTCCTACAGGGCAGTAGCGGTTCTACTCATTTGGTTGGCCTTAGGCAAAATGTTGACATGGGGCCCTTTTGAATTACTTTTGCTGGTATTTACCACGACAGGGCTGACTGTTGGCGGGCCCCTACAGAGGGCAAAATTGGTGGGGCCCAAGGCAACGGCCTGGTCTGCTTATTGGTAAACCCGGCTCTGCTATACAGTAGGGATTTACAGTACAGCTTTACGTCACATGGATCCCCTAACTGAGGGGTTCCCAAACTTCACTATGACAAGGCCCCCCATATACCGGTAGATTACATTCAAGGCCCCCCTAGCATTGGTTGTGCCGCACTATTTTTCCTCTGCACCCTGTTTTATATCCATAGTCTAAGACTGTGAGGCAGTGCCCCAACTCTCTATGAATCATCTCTACCCTATAAAACCCCTTGGTAATTCTTCGTAACTCTTGGTAATTCCTGATAGAAGTAGACCTATTTTCAAGCGGTAAAGATGTTGTGAAGGAGACGGTTCCTCCCTTCGCACATTGGTTGCCAGGTGTCTTTTTAACTAGTGTCACGATAAAAAAGGGTGTTAAAATAATCCCTCTCATCTCCATCTCATCTCATCTCATCTCATCTCATCTCATCTCATCTCATCTCATCTCATCTCATCTCATCTCATCTCATCTCATCTCTACTCTACTCTACTCTACTCTACTCTACTCTACTCTACTCTATCTCTGTGGGGCGGTGGTGCCTCAGGTGGTAGAGGAACAGTTCGACAACCAGAAGGTTGCCGGTTCGAGCCTGACCCCATCGATGTGTCCTGAGCAAGATACCTATCCCCTAGTTGCTCCTGGTGGCAGGGTGGTATCCTGCGTGACAGCCACTGTCACCGGTGTGTGTATGGGTGACTGTGAGGCATACAATGTAAAGTGCTTTGAGTGCTCGAGGGGGTGGAAAGGCGCTATATAAATGCAGTCCGTTTACCATGAATTCATCTCTGCTCCAGGATGGAAGCCGCACTAGAGCCTAGCAGCACCGGCTCCGGGTCAGCCTGCCAGTACTCCGCCAACTCCGGCTGCTGGAACTCCTCCTCCTCTTACTGGGAGTACTGGAATTCCTCCTCCCCTGGCTACTGGGAATACTGGGACGAGGACGATGACTACTGGAGCCAGTCCCAGTCGCTCTTCAGCGACACGGAGCTGGTGGTGGTGACGTCGCTGTGCGTGCCGCTGCTGCTGCTGGGCCTGGCGGGCAACGCGCTGACCATCCTGGTGGTGTGGCGCTGCCCGCAGATGCGCAGCACCACCTACCTCTACCTGGGCAGTATGGCCGTGTCGGACATCCTCATCCTCCTCCTCATGCCCCTCGACCTCTACAAGGTACACTATACTATGGGACATACAGTATGCCGCATACTGTTCTACTGTATATGACACTGCAACGTAGACAACAACAGAAATAATAATATCAATCATTACCTCCACCAAGGATGGTATCGTGTTGGTTTGTCTGTATGTCTGTCTTGTCTGTCAGCAGGATAACTCAAAAGTTCTGCACGGATTTTGATGACATTTTGTTGTTTGAAATGACAAGTGATTAAAATTTGGTGGTGATTTTTTTTTCGGAAAAAAAGATTCCTCGCCATTGCGGGATAGAGCGAATTTTGACATTCCAGGGCAGAAAGACAGAAAGAAAAATAGGGTGTAACACAGTCAAATGTTCTATCAAACAGCTTCCTTGTCGGAGGTCTGCACTCTCTGAGTGCATTTCTAGTTCTCACCTGTGGTGGCGCTACCGTCCGTGGTTACTAGGCGAGGCGGTGTACAAGCTGTCTATGTTTGGAAGTGTTGGGCAAGTCACTCAAAAACTGTAATGCATTACTGATTACATGTTACTGTCTTTCCAAAATAGTCCCTTACACTACAATATTACTATATTTAAAATGTATGGCATTACACTCTACTTTTGCTTTACTTTAGTTACTTTCGCCAAAAGAACTGTAGGAACTGTATGGATCTGGCAATTTATTACAGTGTAAATCAAGGTCATGAGTCATGACTTATTCACCTCCAATCCAGGGGGTGTTTTTGGCAGCATGCAGACTAAAAACGACCAGGTTCAGGAATAGCTTCTTTCTGACCCACCACACTGAATACCACTAAAATCCAGGTCACAGTAATGCATTTGTAACTTAAGTTATTTAGCATTGTAACTAAGTCGATATTACAGATTTTTTTGCCCTGTAATGCCTTACATTACACTCGCCTCCAAAAGAGTTGTCGCCTACCCATCTGTTTGGAATAACAGCTAATAACCTGACTTTCAATTAATCCCTTGGCTTCAGAAGTCACTCATATGAAAGCTACAACCCTCTCGAATGAAAATGTATTTACAAAAATAAATTTCATGCACCAAAGAAAGATTGACCCTTTAATGAGCACAGACAGGGCAGATTTTGACAAGACAATAGTTTTGTCGCCTATCGAACATAATGTGAAAATGAGCAGATAAGTCACTTCAAAACGCTTCAAATACGCAGATCGGGTGTCATACTTAATCACTGATTCACTCACACCTCTCCAGAAAATCAACTTTGGCCTTAGGTGTATGTTTAGGGTCATTGTAATCATGGAAAGCAACACAATGAAAGTCAATGGAGTTCAATGGGAGATGGTGACATATTTGCTATTCGTAGAGCAATACATTTTTAACTTCATGATGTAATCAATGATAAAAGCCCTCACACACCAGCAGCATGCATGCTGCTCCACATAAGAGCTGTATCCCTCCCATGTTTGACTTTAGGCACCATGTATTTTTTCCAAATTCTTCACCTTTAACACCAAAGAAGTCTCTCCCACTGTCCTGTCTCAAAAAAGCCAGCCAAGAGTATGTCAGGCCTAATTCTGACAAAAATGAAGGCTAATGGGACTCATACTCTGAAGTCAAGATCCCAAGATCAACCATTTTAGAACTGATGGCATCAAAACGATATGGTGTTGGAGATGAAGAATATGAAAAAAGAGAAATGGTGCATAAAGTTGAAACATGGTACAGATACAGCTCTTATGAGGAGCTGCATGCATGCCTCAGGTGTTTGAGGGCTTTTATCATTGATTAAATCATGAAGTTAAACATGTATTGCTCTACGAATAGCGAATATGTCACCATCTCTCATTGAACTCCATTGATTTTCATTGTGTTGCTTTCCATGATTACAATGACCCTAAACATACACCTAAGGCCAAATTCGATTTTCTGGAGAGGTGACAGTGATTCAGTGATTAAGTATGACACCCAATCTGCGTATTTGAAGTGTTTTGAAGTGACTTATCTGCTCATTTTCACATTATGTTCGATAGGCGACAAAACTTTTGTCTTGTCAAAATCTGCCCTGTCTGTGTTCATTAAAGGGTCAATCTTTCTTTGGTGCATGAAATGTATTTTTGTACATACATTTTCTTTCGAGAGGGTTGTAGCTTTCATATGAGTGACTTCTGAAGCCAAGTGATTAATTGAAAGTCAGGTTATTAGCTGTTATTCCAAACAGATGGGTAGGCGACAACTCTTTTGGAGGCGAGTGTACTGCATTACAGCAAAAAGTAATGCATTACAGTAATTAACTACTTTTGTAATCCATTACTGCCCAACACTGGCGGTGTGCAAGCTGTCTATGTTTGGAGGTGGGAGCTGCACCTTCTATTAGGAACAATAACAACAAAAACAACAACAACAACAACAATATTTTCTGCCATCTTTGTCTCCCAGCTGTGGCGCTACAGGCCGTGGTTGCTAGGCGAGGCGGTGTGCAAGTTGTCTATGTTTGCCAGCGAGTGCTGCACCTTCTCCTCCATCCTGCACATGACGGCGCTGGGGGCGGAGCGCTACCTGGCCGTCTGCTTCCCACTCAGGGCCCGCCTCCTGGTCACCAGGGGGCGTGTCCGGGTGCTGCTGGCCGGCCTGTGGGGCGTGGCCATCGCCTGTGCCGCACCCGTACTGGCCATGGTGGGCGTGGAACAGCTGGAGGTAAGCGGGCATACAGGTGCACATAGGTTCACCGTGTTTGTAAGCACCAAATTGTGAGGAATTTCTGACCGACAGCAGTTTCCAACAATCAGAGATTGAGTTGTGCACAGTCAGGGGAAAACAAAAATTTAGAACCCATGTGTATTTATAGTTAAATTATACTAATACTACTACTGCTAATAATAATAATACATAATAATGCAATAGTAATAAAGACAATGATGATAATACTACTACTTCTACTACTACTGCTGCTACTACTAATAATAATAGTGATTATTATTTGTTTCATGTGGCTGGAGGTGGGTGGGGAGGAGGGAGGGGTGGCGGAGTATCGACCTGCACTTCCTCCAATACTACTACTTCTACTACTACTACTACTACTACTACAATAGTAATAATAATTGCCATAATCTTAATAGTATTTGTTTCATGTACGTAGCTGCAGGTGGGTGGGGAGGAGGGAGGTGTGGGAGAGTCGTGTTGACCTGTACTTCCTCCAATACTACTACTACTACTACAATAATAGTAATAATAATTGTCATAATAATAATAATACTAGTGATTATTACTCGTTTCATGCAGCTGGAGGTGGGTGGCGAGGAGGGAGGGGTGTCGGAGTGTCGCTGTACCCAGGAGGCAGTGGACTCGGGGCTGCTGGTGGCCATGCTGTGGCTGTCTAACCTCTACTTCCTGGTGCCGCTGGGCCTGCTCTCGCTGCTCTACGGCCTCATCGCGCGGCGCCTCTTCCTGCGCAGGCTGACGCACCGTGACCGCGGCCATCGGCAGACACTGAGGATGATGGGTGAGAACCAAACAGAACCAAAAAAAAAAGAAAGAAGATTCACACACTGTTTACTCTCTGTGCGTATCTTCTTTCTGTTTTGTCTGATTGCGTTTAGACCGGCACCTGTTTACTTGGATGTGCACACACTCCAACTGCTTACTGAGTATCAAATAACACTGATTATGTGTTGCAAAATAAAATAAAATCCATTGTCCAGGGGCCGCTGTGGCGCAGCGCGCTAAGCCCCCACATCTGGGCTTGCATGCCCATGGGGAAACAGGTCTGCCCCTCGAGTCATATCCCAATCATACCCAGTATCTCTCTCCCACTGATTTTGTCTCCATCTTCAACTGTCCTGTCTGAATAAAGGCTAAAATGCCTAAAAACATTTTTTTTTTAAATCCATTGTCCATTTACTAACCCCTCCATACAAAGTGTCAGACGCTGAGGATGACGGATGAGAATAGGCCAACAAGAGGCCAAAATGAAATAACAAAGTCTGATGTCCACATCGTAATGTGCACTATTCTGCCGGTGGAACGCTGTATTAGTCATTGAAAAGACTACCATGTGACAATAATATATAGCCTCTATGGTAGTGTTTCTCAACGGGGGCACTACAGCCCCCCAGGGGGCGTTTGGGAGCAGGCGCAAGAAATACAGCTGAGTGTGGGTGGGGCTTCGTTCCCATTCGGGGGGCATTAGTGTATTTTATTTTTCAATACTAAATGGGCTTATGATGAGGTCAGGGGGGCGTTGGGAGGCTTATGATGTGATCTTGGGGGCGTTTGTTAAAAAAAGGTTGAGAACCACTGCTCTATAGCATGATAAGGCAGCTGGATGTTCCACATGACCCCCACCCTCCTCCCCCTCGAGCACCTGCCCCTCAAAATGTCTGTGCATGCTAATACTGTATACTGGCTTCCACGCGGGCCGTGCTAAAATATGTGAAAACGACGGCTCAAAATGTGGTTGTGTAGTGGTGATCGTCGTGGAATTTGCCCTGTGCTGGCTGCCGTTCCACATGGGCCGTAGTCAAATGTGTGAACAAAGGCCCAAAACAACACCCTGGTTCTGTCTGCTTCCCTGTAGTTTGTTGTCTTATTATTGCCAGACTATATTTTCTCGTAGTGGAGGTGGCCCATGGCCAATCATGTCAGTTACATAATTACAGATTACATAAAAAGAGGTCTGTTTAATAAAACTTAAAATATATATATATTTTAGCTCAAACATTTAAAATCTATTACCCTCATCTTGCATTAGAGTTTGTTTTTAATTTAAAAAACCCTCAAATCTCAAGAGCCTGAATGCAATGTATATGTTGCTCCAGGTGATAAAGGTCAAACAGCGTATACGCAGCATCGTGTTGCCTCCTATTCCACATGCGTCAGACCAGCTTCATCGCGAATATTTTATTTTGCATTTAGTTTGCATTTTAGTTTCCATTGACGTGTGAACGAGACCGAGAAGCCCAAGCAGTCTAATAAAAGAGAAGCTTAAACTGAAAGTCTAAAAGTGGGTAAACAGGGTGTTATTCGAGAGATGTGAGACTAAAAGGGATTTAAAGGTCCATAATCCGGCCCTGCTGTGTCCAACCGGTAGGGAACTCATCTGCCATGCGGCTGACCCGGGTTCGATTCCCGCCCCCTGTCATTTGCCAACCCCTCCCTGTCTCTCTCCCCATTCGCTTCCTGTCCACCTCTCATACTGTTCCGTCAATAAAGTCGAAAAAGACAAAAAAAAAATCTTTCAAAAGTCCATGATCCATTCCTCAAGTATGAACGGGAGCTTAATCTAACATCTCCATCTCCATCTCTCGGTCTTCCCCTGTCTCTAGTGGTGATCATGGTTGTCTTGTGCTGGTTCCCACTCCACATGGGCCGCTCTCTCTTCACCATGAATATACTGTATTTGAATTTGTCTTTATGTGTGAATGACAAGCCCAAATAGTCTGAAAAGATGTCAGGTTAATAAAATGTCTAGACACGTATATGTAAACGGGGCCTTAGTCGAGAGATGTGATATGAAAAGAGATTAAAATGAAAGGTCCACCATCCGTTCCACAAAACATTCCGACTTAATCTAACATCTAACAAGACTTGATCTAACACAGGGATGGGGAGCCTTTTTCATTCGAGGGTTCACTTCAATTTCCACCAAGTCCTCCAAGGGCCACACTATGAACACAAACCAGGATTTCCCACTGCACTTAGGCCTATATTGAAGGCAGACACCTTTAAAACGACCTCAAGGGCCGTAAACAATCCTCGAGACATAGGTTGCCCACCCCTGGAATATAACATCTCCATCTCTGTTTCTCTGTCTCTCCCCCTGTGGCTGTCTGTCTCTAGTGGTTGTCTTGTGCTGGTTCCCACTCCACATGGGCCGCTCTCTCTTCACCATGAATATACTGTAGGCCTATTTGAGTTTGCGTTTATGTGTGAATGAGAAGCCCAAACAGTCTAAAAAGAAATACAAAATAAAATAAAATGTCGTAATAAAATGTCGTAATAAAATAACGTTAACAGTCCTCGAGACATAGGGTGCCGACCCCTGATCTAACATCTCTATCTTTGATTCTCTGTCTCTCTCCCTGTCTGTAGTGGTGATCGTGGTTGCCTTTGTCCTGTGCTGGCTGCCGTTCCACGTGGGGCGCACCCTCTTCACCATGTCGTCCGACTCCAGCCCGGAGCTGTACAGCGTCTCGCAGTATCTCAACCTGGTCTCCTTCGTGCTCTTCTACCTGAGTGCCGCCATCAACCCGCTGCTCTACAACACCATGTCGGCCCGGTACCGCGCCTGCGTGCGGGGCTTGCTGGCCCTGGCACACAGCCCCACCGGAGGAGGTGGAGGAGGAGGCGGAGGAGGCACCTCAGAGGGCACCAGCAGGGGCCTGGGCATCACCACCCGGAGCCAGCTCACACCACAACACTCACACTCCAGCACACACATCTAGAGATGAGAGGAGAGAGAGAGAGGGAGAGAGAGAGAGAGAGAGAGAGAGAGAGAGAGAGAGAGAGAGAGAGAGAGAGAGAGAGAGAGAGAGATACAGATAGACAGACAGAGAAACAGAAAGAAACAGGAGTTACAGAAGGGCTACTCTATTACATGTCTGCTGAGAGAGAGAGAGAGAGAGAGAGAGAGAGAGAGAGAGAGAGAGAGAGAGAGAGAGAGAGAGAGAGAGAGAGATTTAGGATGGACAGATAGACAGAGAGCAACAGAAAGAAATAGGAGTTACAGAAGGACCGCTACTCTATTACATGTCTGCTGATAGAGAGAGAGAGAGAGAGAGAGAGAGAGAGAGAGAGAGAGAGAGAGAGAGAGAGAGAGAGAGAGAGAGAGAGAGAGAGAGAGAGATTTACTCCAGACAGAGTAAATAACCAGTGCTCTTCCCCATCCTCCTCCATGACTGAGGTACCCTGAGCATGGTACCGTCCCGCCACACTGATTCCTTGGGGTGCCATTGGAGGCTGCTCCATTGCACGGGTGAGGCATAAATGCAATTTCGTTGCGTGCAGTGTGCAGTGAACACTTGTGTGCTGTGGAGTGCTGTGTCACAATGGGAGTTGGAGTTTCCCAGGTGGGCTTTCACGCTTTTCAGAGAGAGAGAGAGAGAGAGAGAGAGACAGACAGACAGACAGACAGACAGACAGAAAGAGAGATGGTGGAAAGGGCTATTCTACAACACCAGGAGAGGTGGGACAGACAGAGACAGATGTCAAAGATGAAAGATGGACGGCTGTAAAACCCCACCGCACAAGTATCCCGGAAGAGAGAGAGAGAGAGAGAGAGAGAGAGAGAGAGAGAGAGAGAGAGAGAGAAAGAGAGAGAGAGGGGGGGAGGGAGGGAAAGAGAGAGAGAGAGAGAGAGAGAGAGAGAGAGAGAGAGAGAGAGAGAGAGGGAGTGGAGGGAGAGAGACAGATGGGGGAGCAGGGAGCAGAGATAAACAGGGAGAGCGAGAGAGAGAGAGAGAGAGAGAGAGAGAGAGAGAGAGAGAGAGAGAGAGAGAGAGAGAATGAGAGAGATGTACACAGGGCTAAACAGAAGATGAAAAAGGCAGTGGCAACAACAGATTAAAGGATCAAGGGGGACGGGTGCTTCAAAAAGAAAGAGAGAGAGAGAGAGAGAGAGAGAGAGAGAGAGAGAGAGAGAGAGAGAGAGAGAGAGAGAGAGAGAGAGAGAGGGGTTAATGTTCCACGGCAAATAAAAGAGTCATCTTTAGAAAGAAAGGAACAGATAGAAAAGAGGAGGAGGGAGCCTTTGCGAATGGACATCTATTTCCAAAATGGATGCCGTTATTGCTCATGCTCTTATTGCTGTATCATTATGTTATCCACACGCTCAGCACATTTGGTGAAATGAAGACATATGTGGACAATTGAGTTGAAGTGTGTGTGTGCATGTGTGTGTGTGTGTGTGTAGCCTACTGCACCAATCTACCATCGTGAGGCCACTGTTATTGGATTCACACCAACAAGGTAGGGCCCTCGCTCCATGTGGGGCCCAAATCCTGGACCGCACATGTTTTGAACCTTTTTGCAGGGGTAGTATTGCTTGGAAATTGTGTGTGTGTGTGTGTGTGTGTGTGTGTGTGTGTGTGTGTGTGTGTGTGTGTGTGTGTGTGTGTGTGTGTGTGTGTGTGTGTGTGTGTGTGTGTGTGTGTGTGTGTGTGTGTGTGATAGATTCTTTATTGAACCCAAGCTGGAAATATGAGGGTGTGTGTGCGTGTCACAGTTACAGTAAGCCCAAGCTGATAAAATTGAGGAAGTGTGTGTGTGCCTGTACGTGCGTGCCTGCCTGCATGTGTGTGTGTGTGTGTGCATGTGCGTAAGTGCATGAGTGCGAGTGCGAGTGTGTGTGCGTGTGTGTGTGAGTGAGAGAGAGAAAGACAGAGAAAGAGAGAGAGAGAGATAGAACAGATTCACTTTATTGCACCCATCCTGTGAAAATGAGGAAGTGCGTGTGAGCGTGCGTGCATGTGTGTGTGTGCATAGGGCCCTGTCTCACCTCCGCTGGAGAGTCTCCATAACTCTGCATCAGGGTGTGTGTGTGTGTGTGTGTGTGTGTGTGTGTGTGTGTGTGTGTGTGTGTGTGTGTGTGTGTGTGTGTGTGTGTGTGTGTGTGCGTGTGCGTGTGTGAGAGAGAGAGTTTGTGTGTCCGTGTGTGTGCGTCCCTTCATTCAATCTGAAGAAGAGCCCAATGATTGAAATGTAATTGACTAAATGGACTAATGGACTAAAACTCACGACCAAAAACAAGGATGTGCTGGCCTGGCCCTACCATGGCTCTAACGGTAGGGCACTGGGCTGCTGGCCTGATTATCATCGACGTTCAAATCTCTTTGAGACTTGGTCTGACCAAGAGCATAACAATTCACATTTCCCAAACGACATGGTTGACCCGCCTCCCTTGGTTTGCCTATGGTTGTTTACTTCCTGACAAAGTGAAAGGAGTTCCCGCATTTTCAGGAACTCAGAAAGTACTTGCATTGCTCTTGACCTGACTAGTTGCAACGCCGTCGTCGTCGCTGCCTGGCTACTGGGCTGCTACACTGGCAACCCGGGTTCGAGTCCAGCCTGTATCTCTCTCTCTCTCCTCCTTTGCTTCCTGTCTGCCTCTCTTACTGCCCTATCTTCAATAAAGTCAAAAAGACAAAAAATGACTTCTCCCTCAAGAACTCGAATCAGCCTTTGTCCTTCCTGCACCTTGACCAGGGACGTGCGCAATCTTCCTCGTCCCCTGAGCCACAATGGACACACATGCAGCTTCAACCTGAGCCCTGATTTCATTTTTTTCCATCCATCGCCTAGAGCCAACATGGAGGCCAGGTGGGGAGCCGGTTCCTTTATGCCTGCCTCCAATATGTGCCGTATATGTTGCGTGCGCCACAGGCTACAAAGAAAAACCCAAGATATTTATTTATGTTGCGTGTTATGCTCTGTCTCAAGAAATATTGTCATATTAAGTTTTGAAAAATATATTTAATAAGTATATGTTTTATATACTATTTATTTATTTATTTAAAAAGAAAAATAGCCGAAATGTGGATGTAGTCTGTCCCTTCTTGAAAGTATAGGGTTTCTGCCTTGTATACAGTAAATATAACTAACTAAATAAAATTGCAAATGTGAAACAGAAGTGAGATGCACATAATGTATTCATGCTGCAGAGTAACCTGGTTGCACTGAGTAAAATAACAAATGTGGTAGTCACACTGAGGTTTGTGCAGGTCAGGGCTTGACATTAACTTTTTCGCTTGCTGGCCACTGTGGCTAGTGGTTTTCCCGAGTCACTAGCCATCCAGCTATTGTACTAGCCACAAATTAGATTTTTTTTTTTGTATCATGCCGCTGCACATCTAACCTCAGAAGATGAGGTGCTTAAAGCAAGAAGATGAGTGCATGGTGTTCCACATGGAAATACAACAAACAAATAGAAACTGAGTAACTGAGCTTTTTCTTGACCTTTAAGTCAAACAATTCATACACACGGGGCAAAGTGCAGGATATAGGCTATTCTGGTATGTCATACCATAGGATAAGCTACCTGCCAAATTGGCTATTGACACTGAAAGTGTTACCAGCCACAGCCAAGTTTCACCAGCATTTGGCCGGTTGGCAGGTGCCAGTGTCAAGCCCTGGTGCAGGTACTGAAACATTCAGTGTTGGCCCAGCCGTGGCTCAAACGGCTGGGCACTGGACTACTAGATTTGTTTCCGACCCGGGTCCTTTGCTCATCCTCCCCCGTCTCTCTCTCCCCACTCATTTCATGTCTGTCTGCACCCACCATCCTGACTCAAAAAAGGCACCCGCACACACACACACACACACACACACACACACACACACACACACACACACACACACACACACACACACACACACACACAATTGCAGTGTTAATTCAACACTCGATTTAACCTCTTTTAGAGTGTATTTGAGCTTACATATTTACTGTGTAAATATGCAGATTTTTTTTTTTTGGAAAAGGAGGATGAACCTTGCATAAATTGTGTTTTATTATTACAATTATTACAATGCACGATGCAACATGAAAAACTGAGTTGAACATTTGGGCCAACACCCTCACAGTCTCTAAGTATTATAATGCCTACTCCAAGCTGAACAATATGTAGATTAGCCCATAAGGGAACTATATATGAAACTTATTTAGGGCCTACTTTCATGTGTACAATAGGCTACATTTCTTATGAACATAGGCTACTGTAAAAACGGTCCATTCCTCATTTTCCTCGGTATACAGTTTAAATCATTGTACAATCAGTGGGTATCATAATACTTGTAATTTCCAAAGTGTAATAGAATTTACATATTTGCATATTATATTACATTTATATTATATTACATTTAAATGTGTTGTTTTGTTCTTGCTTGTTCTGAAACTGATGTCTAAAGTCTACACTAGACCTACAACAGTCACTGAAGCTGCATGCAGCCATTGAAAGTGAATGAATAAACATAGACAATCACACACAAAATAGACAACCGTCTGTGATTTGCAATGGTGCAATGTCACAGCAGTGCATGGTGTCAGTTTTAGAACAGGTGGGGACAAAATAAAAGACCTTTATATGATTTAAAATGTGTAAAAAAAATTGGGACACCTTGGATAAATTTACACTGAAACATTGACACACTTTGAAGAAGGGAAAATAAATCACTATCATTAATATTGATTATGTCATTATTTGTTCTTGTAAAATCCAATACTGATCGGTGCGAGGATGGCCCTGAAGCAGGATAATCCAGTATAAGACCAAAACGGAGTGTAATTATGAATATTGAAAATAAGTGCCCATGGTTTATTTCAAATGATTTAGATTACAATCAGGGCCACAATATAGATTCAAGCACACACTGGGTACACCCTTTTCTATTTTTATTAGTAACCAGTGGGTTTACAACATTACAGTGAAGGGATGACTTTAAAAGGTGCCTTCACATGAGGTACAATAAGCGACAAATATATATATAAAAAAGGACATTCAACATTGATGTTGTTCATCACTTTACATGAGTTTACAAGAAATGATAAAATGAAGAGAAGACAAAATGAGCTTCCTTAAAAGTTATGCAAGGATGTCAATCCATTCAGTTTCTTCTCTAGTACAGTTTTTTTTTACCTACTGTCTATTGAAGGCTTTCTGGTACCATCAACAAAACTATCTACAGAACTGGGAGGAATAGCTCTATTAGATACAAAAAAAGACAGAAGGGAAAAAAGAGAAGGATACTTCAAATGAAGTCAGGACGTTGGGATCCTATGAACAAAACAAATCTGTTCCAAATTTTGACGCATTCTGAGTGAATATGTCAGTCTCTCCATCTTGTACACATCATATACTATATCTATCCAATCATCCACTGAAGATGGTTGGGGCTTTAGCCATTTACGGGTAATTGCCTTTTTACATGCAGCTAGAAGGATTGGTATCAGCCTCGCATCACTGGGGTGGAGTTCTAAGTCATGTGGGAAATTACACAGATAAAGGATGTCAAATCTGAAAGGAATAGTAATTATCAAAGAGTCCTGTATGATCTGGTGTACCTTCTTCCAATATTCAGCGAGAGATGGGCAGGGCCAGAAAATATGATAGTGGTTTGCCTCAGTAGTAGGGCACTGCCTCCAACAGGCTGTATTATAAGTGTTATAACTTTTTTGTTTAGGGGTAAGAAATAAGCGAACCATATTCTTCCAACTAAAATGTGGAATAAGGGTCCCTGTTCTAAAGTGATGCATTGCTCAGCCCAGATGGCTTAGGGCAGTGTTTCCCAACCACTGTGCCGCGGCACACTAGATCGCCAGGTATGCCGTGGGAAATTCTTGTTTTTGTGTGTGTGTGTGTGTGTGTGTGTGTGTGTGTGTGTGTGTGTGTGTGTGTGTGTGTGTGTGTGTGTGTGTGTTTTTTTTTTTTAACGAATTCATTATTATCAGCAAATGCCTATCATTAGTGCCTGCTGTTGACTGCTGTTGTATGTCCTAATCATATATAGGCCTACCGTAGGCTATGACTAGGTGGCAGCAGGTAGCGAATTGCATTGGAGTAGCAGGGCCGTACACACACGTCGCTGCTAGTTATTCGCTCAGCGAATGAACTCAATTGAATGTCAATGTGTTCCAGCGAGTAGGCGAGTACTGTAAAAGCGATGCGATGTGGGCGGATCCCGAGTTGAAAATATTTTATCTTCGAGCGAGGCGAGTAAGCGAGTAACCAATTGGAAGGCAGAGTTCGGTACTTCTCGCCTGTTCATTTGCAGTTAAAGCCGTGGGAGCTTTCAGCGAACGTTCCATGATAGAGTGGCGAGTAGGCGAGCAAGCTAGAAGCTAGTAAATAGCAGCGATGTGTGTGTACGGCCCTGGCCGTAGGCCTACCATAGCCTGTCTACCTACCATAGCCTGTCTATAAACCCTCCCTGGCCGTACACAGACATCGCTGCTATGTACTAGCTTCTCGCTTGCTCGCCTACTTGCTACATGCTACACGGATCCATTGACTTTCACTACCTTAGCGACATACTCCCTCTTTTAACTTGTCTTAAAGCAAGACAATGCTTAACATGAAAAATAAGACACTTTACCACCTTTATAAACCCCGACCTTTCCTTTGATCATTACCTGGATTTACTTTTTTCATGAAAATGTAATGGATTTTCAACAGAATTAGCACTTTTGTAGCTGGTACAAGTTTTTGCCAAACTTTCAAGAATTTTGATTTGTTACAGTATGTCACATAAGTTATAGTCTAGGCAGGATTTCTGAAAAGGTGCTTATTTAAGGTCCTGAAGGCAAATCATGTTAATTTTCGGCATACAACTGATTTAGGGGTATTCAAGGGTGCTGAATCCAAATCTGCCGTATGCCGAACGCAAAAATGTACCGAAATGCCTCAAAACGGGCAAAATCCAATATGGCCGTCGCCACCGTGTTAAAATCCTGCAATCACTTTTCTTTTGGACTAAATAAGGTATGAATTTGAAAATAGCACTTACTTTTATGTTTTCAGACATGGGGAAAGCCATTATGTCATCAGATTTAAGCTCAGATTGGAGGAAAATGCTTATGTCATTGGCTGGCAGCCATTTTAAAAGCAGAGAGCCTCATATTGTCAACGATTTCTAACATTTTTACTAATCTTTCAAGATCCACAGAAAAAAATGCTCTTTGTCTCTGTGAACACAAATACTACAGAAAACTGCACTGAACTGTCTACTTTCACCTGAAAAAAGAAGGTTGTGTCTACCTTTTTCCATTCTTTAGTTATGGGCAGTAGAACATGGGATGACACCACAAAAAAACACAGATTTTTGACCCCAAAATACTGCACTTCTCACTGCCCATATTTTTGCTTTAAGGACATATTGTCTTTGATAGTGTTCATGTTTGATATACAACATTTTCAGGGGGTTTGAAGGGTGCTCAATGCCTTTAATTCCCATAGTACATCAAAATGAAGGAATCCAATATGGCCGCCGTCACCAGTCTACAGTGTACATTTCTTTGATTACACAAGGTAAACTCTTAAGTACATTATGTAGCATTAGGCTTTCATACAAGGAGAATTAATTTCCATACTCAGATTTAAGATAGATATCAAAGGAAATTATTTCAGTGTAGACTGAATTCATGTTTGCAACAGGAGATTACCTTTTCCATAAATTGACCATTTGTATTTAAATATCTCCCTATTTCAATTACACTTTTAATGCATTATACCATGAAAAATGTTCCCACCTCAAACCACCACACAATGTTTCCACACCTCTTCACCAATAAAAAATAAATGCACACAAGAGTCTGAAATCGAATATTTTCTAATATTATCCTTTGTACAATGGGAATTACTTCATGTTTGCCGGTTTAATTGCTGTGCTCAGATCACTGTATATCTAGGCCTATAAAGGGGATCAAGAGGCAGACTGATGTGAATAATATGTAGAATAGAATAGAATAGAGTAGAATAGAATAGAGTGTACAGATAAGTGTGTGTGTGTGTGTGTGTGTGTGTGTGTGTGTGTGTGTGTGTGTGTGTGTGTGTGTGTGTGTGTGTGTGTGTGTGTGTGTGTGTGTGTGTGTGTGTGTGTGTGTGAGTTATTGCAGAGATTGTCTTGCTTAATGTACATATTTCAGCTGAGATGGCCACACAATTATAACCATTAAATTACAAGGCTGGCCTTTGTTCTGTAGTACGGCAAGAATTCAGCTCAACACATTGCACTGTATCAATTATTTCATTGAATTATGGAAGGAGATCAGGGGAAAAAGAGATTGTAATGAACAGTCAGACAGTCCATGTGTGTGAAATGTGGTTTTAGTCTTTGGTCCATACTTTGATGATACATCTGTAGTGCCAATGATACATCTGTAGAGACCCAAGAAGACCCAGGATAATGTCCAAGATAATGTTTTAGCTATGTGACAGTGGGAAGTTCAGAGAGGGCTAGGTCTATTCTCGCTATAGGTGTGCCTCCTGAAGACAGCAATGTTCTCTTTGGTTTTCTTTTCATTCAGAGCTAGAGAAATTTGTCTCGGTCTCTGTACACCAGGCTGCCACCTTCAGTCCCTTTTGCTGAACATGCTGCAGTCATGGACGGATAGACTTTAGATGGGGGCTCAGCATGCAGCCATGTGGGGATCCAGCCCTGCTGAACAGGGGAGCAGGAGGAAAAGAGAGTCTTTCTGTTATCTTCTGTTGGTAGAATTGTGCAAGTATAGACTTTAAATTGGCCTAGTTAAAATATACTGGAATGTACATCTGCAGTGTATCAATAACGGTGCTCAGCTGGAGAGAGAGAGCCAATGGCAGGCAGAAGAGCAAGTGGTAGTTTTAAGGTGCCTAGGCACAGAAATGGGCACTTCCCTGTCTTTCCCACAGCACATGAACACAATATTCAAAAATGGACTGCTGATTAACCCATTTTGTCCTAAAACCCTTTTTGGGAAAGGGTGCCCTCTTCCTATTAAATCCGCAATGTCTCAGCCTCTGAAGCACATACAAACATGAAATGAGTTACATTTAAAGCCAATACCCTCATGTTCATTCAGCTCTAACATACCCACATAGTTAATAAAACAGCTAAAATCTCAAGATCCTGAAAAACCTATATGTGTTTCCAGGACACAATGGGTTAAGTTATACGAGGAGGAGGTATCAAAAATCAGAATGTCCTTGCTGACTTGGAATGTCCTTTTTTGAATATTGTGTTCATGTGCTGTGCGCCTTGCGCACCATCCTACGTATTTCCGCCAAGAGACTTGACTCCACACTACTTCTGAAACCAGTTTATATATATACCAAATATATATGCACATACAGTCACCCTCCTCTACTCTAACCAAAATTGTTTACTTGGTATACTAAGTTAACCTATTCCTAATCACCCCTCCTGGAGTTGCTGAATTGCAGCAACTGCTTGACTCCATGTACTCCATGCCACTTCTTGCAGATGCAGTGTTGGATGAGGCAAGCACAAGTTGTGATGTCTTTGTGTGCCTTGAGAATACATGGGTTCTAAATTTTGTTTATAACCTGACTGCGAACCATAGCCGCGCACAACTCAGCCTCTGATTGTTGGAAACCGCTGTCTGTCAAAAAAAATTAGCTCACGTGGTTGGCTGCCAGTGTCTTGCCCCTCTTCATAACATTGTGTTGATAAACAATGAGAACCCATGTATAAGTGGCAGATACAGGACCAGTGGGACTAAAGCCCTGTTCAATACCACCCATCCCACTTCGGTGACTGGCAGGAGGATAGGAAGGGGTATGTGGGCCTGACTCAATATAGAGATTTGATAATGTGGGGCATTTTATGTAACCATGTGACATCTGAATTAGATAGGACTGATCATTGCAAAACGTCATACTTTGCTTTTGTTGCATTTGCAGCAAAAGTGCCATGCAGTGCATGATATTGTGTGTCCTGCCAAATCACTGGAGAGGAGGAGGTTGATAGGCCTAATGGTTGGGAATGAGTTAACATATATCAAGTAAATTCCTCACAATAACATAAACTGTTTTGATCCACGTTTCACCTTTCCACCATTCAAAGATATAATGTAAGCACCGCAATAAAATCGGCAAACAATGAATTCCTAATGCACAAAATGTAGATGTGCATATTATATTTAGGCACATTCAGACGTATGTGTGTAAATTTGTCTCATAATGGAAGAGGTGGATTGAGGTGGACATATTGCATCATGTTATAATAAGCATTAAAATAAAAGTGGAAGTAGAGAAAACATTTTCATTCAAAAGAACAGCTTATTGACATGAAAGTCAACTGTCACTTGTAAACATGAATTCAACCTATGAAATCATGTCCTTTGATTCTAATCTTTAATCTGAGTATGGAGATGAATTCTCCATGTATGACAACCTAGAGCTACAATGTAATTAAGAGTCCACCTTGTCTGGTGATGGCGTCCATATTCGATTAATTCATTTTGAGGTAGGCCTATTAAAGAGGTTTGAGCCTAATACACAATAATTGAATTAAGCACCCTTCAAAACCCCTGAAAATGCTGCATATCAAACATGAACACTATCAAAGACACTTTGTCCTTAAAGCAAAAATGTGGGTTGAGACAAGTGCAGTATTTTGGGGTCAAAAATATTGTTTTTTTTTGTGTCACCCTATGTTCCTGTTGCAATCATGAATTCAGACTACACTGAAATAATTTCCTTTGATATCTATCTTAAATCTGAGTATGGAAATTAATTCTCCCTGTATGAAAACCTAATGCTACATAATGTAGACTGGGGCCGTCGGCCATATTGGATTCCTTCATTTTGATGTACTATGGGAATATACATTTATTTATACATCATATTGGCATTAAGCACCCTTCAAACCCCCTGAAAATGTTGCATGAACACTATCAAAGACAATATGTCCTTAAAGCAAAAATATGGGCAGTGAGAGGTGCAGTATTTTGGGGTCAAAAATCAGTGTTTTTTTGTGGTGTCATCCCATGTTCTACTGCCCATAACTAAAGAATGGAAAAAGGTAGACACAAACTTCTTTTTTCAAGTGAAAGTAGACAGTTCAGTGTAGTTTTCTGTAGTATTTGTGTTCACAGAGACAAAGAGCATTTTTTTCTGTGAATCTTGAAAGATTAGTAAAAATGTTAAAAATCGCTGACAATATGAGGCTCTCTGCTTTTAAAATGGCTGCCAGCCAATGACATAAGCATTTTCTTCCAATCTGAGCTTAAATCTGATGACATAATGGCTTTCCCCATGTCTGAAAATATAAAAAACAAGTGCTATTTTCAAATTCATACCTTATTTAGTCCAAAAGAAAAGAGATTGCAGGACTTTAACACGGTGGCGGCGGCCATATTGGATTTTGTCCGTTTTGAGGCATTTCGGTACATTTTTGCGTCCGGCATACGGCAGATTTGGATTCAGCACCCTTGAATACCCCTAAATCAGTTGTATGCCGAAAATTAACATGATTTGCCTTCAGGTGTCAACTTTTTGGAAAAATGACCCTGACTATTAGTACACCCCTCACATTTTTGCAGATTTTTAAGTGCACCTTTTCATAGGACAACATTAAAGAAATTTCACTTTGACATAATGATTGTGGCCTGTTAACAACATATACAACAGCTTAAATTCAAAATCAGCTATTAAAGGACCAGTTCAGTCAATTTCAACATGCAGTTGTAATGCTCACACTACCCTGGACTTGTCAGTACCCGAGATTTGTTTTTCTTCTTCTTCAGCCTTTTCCGAGATCCTGGTCATTGTAATGGGGGTGGCACTTTGTTTACATTTCAAAAAACATTTTTATTTATTCTCAAAAACATCCAAAAGGTTATACAACATCAGCAAACAACTAGCAAACAGCGGTACCTTTTGGGAAAATATTTAGAGTAGGCCTATGTTAATTTTTTAAAAATGTAAACAAACGCTGCCCCCATTAGAATAGCTCATATCTCGGAAAGGGGTGAGCCGAAAAATTTGGCATCACCGGGTATTGACAAGTCAAGGGTAGCGTGAGCAATACAACAGCATATTGAAATTGACTGAACTGGTCCTTTAACGTTTGACAACATGTAACAAAAGTGAGAACAGCCCAGGTTAAAATCCTAGAGAGTAGGCATATCTGAGAAGGGGTTGTGTTGGCCCGAAACGTTATCCTTGCCTTACATTGAACTTTTACATTTTCAGTCTGCACCTGGATAAAATAGATGTTGACATGCATGCTTGACTTGACCGATGGTACACTTTTTGGTCAAATGTACTTGTTTACAACCACACTGACACCATCCTAAGCAAATTTGTTTATCTTGGTCTCATCAGACCACACAAGTGTTCCAGTGATCCATATCCTTAGTCTGTTCATCTCTCTTGAGTTCATCTGTGTGTGTGTGTGTGTGTGTGTGTGTGTGTGTGTGTGTGTGTGTGTGTGTGTGTGTGTGTGTGTGTGTGTGTGTGTGTGTGTGTGTGTGTGTGTGTGTGTGTGTGTGTGTGTGTGTGTGCGTGCGTGTGTGTTCATAAGAAAGTAATATTCAATTAAAGAGAACTGCAAACTGGGATCTCATGTCCTTTGTCACTGAATCTTTCTGCAGATGGAGTCACAAAATTCGTCTAAAATGGAGGGGCATTACAACGGGAAATTCTGGCCTTACCTGGACACATTCAACGGTTCTATCCAGGATATACATAGCTAGTCTTACGAGCCCTACAGACTGCGGTTACAACAGTCAATATCATGATCATGATCATGGCCAATATCATGAATATCAAGATCATGATCATGAGTTCCATAAAATCCCATTAGATTATGCAATGTTCCTAGTAGCCTATATCTCTGGGCAATTGCCTTAGTTGTACTTCCTGCAATATGCTTTGCTTTGTATAAGCTATGCTCTATGATTAAATCTCATGGCGTTGCTCCTGTGTATGTCATAAATATCCTAATGTGTGACCTGATTCAAATCTCTGCACATAGACTACAGTTGGAGCGACAATGGATACGAAACTAGACTTCCTTATGTAGGCCCTACCGTGGAAATTACGCTTATGATGTGTTCACATTCGCTGCACTTGTAAATGTTTGCTTCATGATGTGTGTGTCTGTAGAGAGGTACATTGTAATTGCTCATGCTATCTGGTACAGGACAGTCCGAGAGGTTCGGACAAAAGTCTGTGTGTCTGTAGCTATTTATATATTCTCTACTATTCTCGCTATCATACACTACTTTGTTGCTGCACACGTAGGCGTATTTTACTTTTTGTCATGTTTTTTGATTGTCCCTTACATTTTGATTATGTTTGTTTCTGTGGGAACGTGGAGGGCTCTTTCTCGTTCATTTTTACCTCGCAATGACCAGCGGCGCATTTTGGCAATCCTGGCTGTAATACTTGTCACGTATACCATATGTTTCCTACGTCTCAATCTGAACTTCCTTCTGCTTGTCTCTTCCAATTTTAATTTCGATAATATAGGCTTAATTCGTGTAACCACTTCAGTGCGTATCCTTACCACATTGAATCCCCTCTTTGATCTCATCCTTTACGTCTTGATAAGGCCTGATGGTACTGACCTCTGCAACACTGTTTTCTGCTGGCTTTGCAAGAGGCAAAGAGGAAATACAGCTGAGCCCAATGGGGCTACCACAGAAAAACCCAATGAGGCTACCACAGAAGTTTAATCTGTTAGACCAGTTGTGGGCAAAATTGATTCTTTGTTTATAATCCAGTGCCACATGTTCCAAATGACTGGTTTTACCTGTCCAATTCAGCAGGTGGTTGGCTGTTGAATGTTCACCTGGTTGAATCGGGACAGGTAAAACAATGTCATTTGGAACGTGTGGCACTGGATTATAACTAATGAATCCATCTTGCCCACTACTGGTTAAGACAGGGGAGTCAAACTCAAAATCACAGTCATCGGCCAAATTCAAAATCTGGGACTAAGCCTCTAACCTGGCCCTCGCCAGCCAGATCCTTGTTTCCGCTCAGCTTTGGGAGCTACTCGAGCAAGACTGAGCCCATTTATCTGTCGAGAGCCTGGCTACTAAGTCACAGGCCGAACTCAATAACACTCAAACATGGAACAAAATTGTGGATGCATGCCCCTACCAGTAATACTCAAAGCCAGGCAAACTTCATAACCACTCTAATCATAGGGTATTTCAAATGTGCCTGCACATATTCTGTTGTCCTCTAAATATGCATGGGAGATATCACATACGGATGAACTTTATACCACTTATTTATACCACTTCATCTACTGTACTATCACACCGGCCTGGGCCCCGTCGTAAATTATGTGGATGTGATGACATTTCGTTTTCAAGTCGTGTTTCATGTCATGTGAAGTCATTGATAAAGGTGTATGTGTGCCAACAGTGCCAACATGTTAGAGAAGTGCAGCCATGTACACTGATTCTGCCAAAATTAAGCATTTGATATAAAAATGCACATTTCAAATGTCTTTTCAATTTCCTGTATATCATTCATTGTCATTTGCATGTTTTTTTACATCTTAATTCTAAAATACATGTTTTATAAAAAATATATTCTATAATATAGAATCTAAGAGTTTTAGTTATTTTTTGCCTCTTTGGTTATAGTATAAAATATTTTGCTATTTTGTACTCATGTAGTTGTCTACTGTCAGGTATTTGTTATTCAAAGTCTTGTCTTGGTGTAATAGAAGTCTTTTCAAATGTCTGACATTCTAATTTCCATATATCTATATATAGGCCTATATTTGTTCTTACAGTTTTCATGTAGCCTACTACTGTGTTTCATAATGTCTTATTCAATATCAACAAATATTGTATGTGATTTTATCACATTTATTTATGAAAGATTTTGATTTATTTATGCCTTTTTGCTTTGTTGTGTAACTGAAGGTAAGCTGTGGAAGGTAACACATTTCGTGGCCATACAGATGGGGAACTTTCGCATGAAGTCTTTTCAAGGTTCATTTTTGTTTTAGTTTATAATTGTTGTTATTTTTTTACATTACATCACATTATTACATTTTTACACACTTTTACATTTTTACATTTCATATTGTGCTTGATGTCATGAGTTGGCAACTGTCAGTTACCTAAGGTTAACAGTTTTATTTGTTTTTGTTTTTGTTTTTGGCTTTTATGTCGTCATTATTCAGAGGACAGTGAGAGAGAGGCAGGAAATTAGTAGGGAGAGAGAGAGATGGGGAAGGATTGGGATTGGGAGGTGACCTTGGGTCAGGATCCTGCCCACGCCTCCAGTGTAATAGTATGGCGTTTTTTTGTCATGTTCTTGTTGACACAATTTTTTAAAAAATTAAAAAAATTAAACAACATTTCATTTCAGTTTTCATAAAGAAAGCAATTCAGCGGTTTGAGATTATTCACACCTCTCATGATCATTCTTCTCAGCTTCAGGCTTGCTAATGTAGTCGATTACATAGGCTACAATAGGCCTAACATGAAAATTTTACATAGTGTGCCTTGAAGAAACCACATCATGGCAGGCTTGGTTTCCACAGTACTGCAGGTATTACAGAGGATTCAGAATAAAGTCTCTTCACAATGGGGGACGAGGACACCCTTTCCTCCGCCTGGAAGATAGACACACAGACTGACAGACTGACAGACTACGATTGCCATAGGCCTACCACTGTCCAAATCTGGCCCGGGACAAAAATGGCCCACGTGTCCTAGACCAGCCCCTTACATAGACCCCCTCAAAACTACTGACAGTACATTGTCTATGCACTAAAGATGCACCTATGAGTGTCCCCATCTAAATTGTGGGCTGCAATTAACGAATTAACTAACGAAAACAACAAAACCCAAAAGCTCCTGAGTAGAGCATGACACGGGAGTGGATTTTCACTCCCGTCCCATCCCGGTCCTAGAAAAAAAATCCCATCCCGTCCCGTCCCGGAGTGGAGTAGAAGAAACAAATCCCATCCCGTCCCGTCCTGAAAAGAATGTCTCCCAATCCTGCCCACTCCCACTCAAAATCAATCCCACTCCCATTTCATAGGCTTTTTTAATGAAAAAATAAGCAAGCATTCCCGCTCTCATTCATTTTTATTCCCGCTCCTGCCCGCTCCCATTCATCTTTACTCCCGCTCCTGCCCGCTCCTGTTCATCTTTAAAATTTTGACTCCCATCCCGCGGGAATCCCGCAGGACTCGCGGGAACCACGGGAATTCCTGAAAAATGTCATCCTCTACTCCTGAGGTCTGTGGACCCAACAGAAATACGCCTTGTATGCCAGATGATCAGTCCAGCCTTAACCGAACAGATTCCATAAACCAGCCACAGAAGTTATAGGATGGGACAGGGGCACACTTTTAGGCTTGCCTGGTCTTTCACAGTTCAACAAAGATGACCAAGGGTTTTTGTATTGATGTCGACAGGCCAGACATTTTTGAGGAAGGCTTGTAGTGTTTTGTGAAATTGACTGCCGCCATCTACTGGCTGCTGTGTGTATTGTATACAAGTTGCTTCAATTCATCTGCATTTGTAGGAGCAGAATGACAAAATTCTAGTACCTTTCCATCATCATGATTATGTTTCAAATACCACAAGGAACTCATATAATTGCTTTTAATATTCAAAAGCTATTTTATGTATATCATCCTTTTACAATCTTTAAAAAAATAGGCCACTATTCACTCACTGAGGTATTATTACTGTGATGTATTTGTAAGTGGTGACCGGTGCTCCCCTACCCTTTCCTGCTCCCGTGCCGTGCTCGCTTCACTGTCACGCGCACAATCCGTCTCATGACACAAGCTGACGCGAAGACCCAGCTGACAACTGGGCACACGAGGGTAGGCTGTGTCTATTTACCACGTCAACGGGCTCGCCGAATCGATGGAGCTACGCGGTTAACAATTTCGGATTCGGTCTGGTATCATCCTCATCAAGGGGCGCGTCACGGATAGCCCCTCCAACCTAGGCCACTGGCATTTCACAAAGACGGAAACAGCTGGGCCACTGTTTACATGTTCAGTGATGCTGCGCGCGTGATTCCTTTCCCGACAAGTGTTGTCATCTACCAGCTATATTCCTCCTCGTGCCTGTGGTCCTTCTGAATGGTTCGTCCGTCAAGTCCCACGTAGATTATTCTACAAATCGACCCAAACAAGAGGGGGGGGAAAGAACTACGTTGCCGGGAAATTTCTTTTAAAGAAAGTCAAGACGCCCCGACGCACCAAGAAGGTGTCAGGTAGGCGACAGATTCCACATGTGTGCTCCGCAGAACCGAGGCACCTTGTAGCTCGTTAAACGCGCAAAGTGTGTCATAACCAAGTAATTACAATTCTGTGATAGAAACCTTAAAGCTGTTAGGCGTCACAGCCTGCCTCAAGCCGCCCCAATTGAACTTCTTCTCAGTGTGAATAAAAACAAATTGAAATTCATTCTGTCCGGCGACCGTGACGCACGTTATTGTGATACAGTCAGCAATATTCACTTTAGCTCATCGCAGCATTGCATTGCCTGGAGCATATACTTGGCTACACTAATATAGCACTAGCAACGACCTTTTATTTCCGCGTCATGCATGCCGCTAGGCCAGCATCCTTTGTGTGCGTGTCTGGATGTTGTAACTAGGCACCCGTCCTCGCTAACGCTAAGCCTCTCAGCATCCTTCCGGGTTGAATAGGTTATGTGCAGTCACATGGACTCCCCAACAAGTCGACAGTACAGCTTATTGATCGGTGACCGTTGATCGGGAACAACAGGACTGTCCGTGGATTTTGGCACTCACTCTCTGTATTTCTATTTGTGTGGATCTACACTGTATTTTGGCACGGTGGCAAGCAGGCAGGATAAAAAAAAAGTGTATTCATGTTGATGCAGGTTTCATCCGTCCATCTGTGCCCGGCTGTTCAGAATGCAGTGTTTGCATTTTTGGCAGTGCAGTTTTAGGTCAAGGGCGTCACGATGACCAAGGGGCTATAGTAGCTTAATGTTGAGCGGGCTGTGGTTGATGTGCATTAGATATTTAACTGTTTGACTCTGCCTCTGCCATTTTACCCCCAGATGGTCACCATAACCACCCAATCTGACAACACTGCCACCAACACTTTCAACTCTTTAAGAGTTACATTAACACACTGGTATTATTTCTGTTACAGACAGCCGTGCCATATGAGAACTCCCTGCTCCTGACATGTGGTCTCTCCGGCTTGTAATGGATGCCAACTAGCAGAATTCGGCAGTAGAACATTAGTAAACCTCATTCAATATCGGCAGTAGAACATTAGTAAACCTCATTCAATATCGGTCTGTATCTTTAGCTCAGCGGTAGCGTGCTGTGCCTCCCATGCTCGAACTGGAGCATTGACTGGTAGGTGGCGGGTTTGAACTCTGAGTGGCAAACTGGCGCGGATCACCTCAGTTATACCTGCTGTCTAGTCTAACCACATAGAGCAGGGGTGGGGAACTTTTTTCATTCGAAGGGCCACTTCAAATTCATCCGAGGGCCGTAAAAGTCCTCCGAGGGCCATACTATGAACACAAACCAGGATTTCCCCCTGCACTTTAGGCCTATATTGAAGACAGCCACCTTTAAAACAGACCCCACCTTGTCTAGGTCCCCTGAATGTAACTTAATTGTATTGCAAATGTATTTTCTAAGATTCCATTACGAAATATATCAAAATATATCAATGATATAAATATATAATTCATGTGAAGTTGCATAGCATTAAAATTATATCAGGGGCACAAACGGCCCTCGAGACATAGGTTCTCCACCCCTGACTTAGAGCCACCTGCGCCTCCACTTTCAACTCTTTAAGAGTTCATTATTATTATTCATTATGACATTACACTTACCTGACGCTTTTTTTCTAATCCAAAGCGATTTACAGATATTACGGGCTATTGGTTACAGTCCCTGAAGCAATGTGGGGTTGGGTACTTTGCTCAATTGCACTTCAGCCGTGGATGGAGGTGTAGGGAGTGGTAAGGTCAGGTTAGGATACGAACCTGTAACCCTGTGATCTACAGTTCAACTCCCTAGCCTTTACACCATGGCTGCCCACAAGAGTTATATGCAGTACATATTAACACTTTATGATAGACTTTTTACTATTCCACACCGCCATGCCTTATGAGAACTCTCCGCTCCTCACCTGTGGCCTGTCCGGCCTGCTGTCCAGTCTGACCACCCACCCACCGCCATACTGACTTTCAACTCTTTAAGAGTTGTATTAACACTGGTATTAAAATTGATATTGCTTGATGTTTTTATCCAAAGCGGCTTTCAGATATTACAGGCTATTGGTTACAGTCCCTGGAGCTTGCTCAAGGGCAATTCAGCCATGGGCGGAGGTGTAGGGAGTGGTAAGGGCAGGTTAGGATACGAACCTGTAACCCTGTGATCTACAGTTCAACTCCCTAACCCAGTGGTTCCCAACCTATGGGCCGGGTCCCACTGGTGGGCCCTGAAATAATTTCCCAAAAATAATACTCATATTTTGGTGTGTTTGGCTGTTGATTTATTTGAGTTTTATTCTTAATTGGGTCAGAGGTGGGCCCCGAACATTTTTGACAATTTCGAGTGGGCCCCAAGTTGGAAAAGGTTGGGAACCCCTGTCCTAACCTTTTTACACTATGGCTGCCCACAATAGTTATATTAACACTGGTATTAACACTGATATGAGCACTCTTTACTCTTCCAGACCGCCATGCCACATGAGAACTCTCCGCTCCTCACCTGTGGCCTGTCCGGCCTGCTGTCCAGCCTGACCACCCAGAGCCAGCGCGACGGCCAGGAGGAGCCCTTAGATGTCGGAGGCGGCGGTGGCATCGCCGTGGGCAACAGCGTCAACATCGACGGTAGCCATGGCGACGAGTTCCACCTGGCCACCTCCCCCTCTCCGTCGGCGTCCTCTGCGTCGGCGCGGAGCCTCAACACCTTCTTCGGGGTCATCGTGCCTACCGTGCTGTCCATGTTCAGCATCGTACTCTTCCTACGCACCGGTGAGGAGAGGCTGTGTGTGTGTGGGGGTGGGTGTGTGTGTGTGTGTGTGTGTAGGGGGGGGTGTACTGTTAAGATCATCTGCGTGTGTTCCCGTGTGTGTGTGTGTGTGTGTGTGTGTGTGTGTGTGTGTGTGTGTGTGTGTGTTTGTTTGTGTCATCGTGTCCATAGTGTTGTCCATGTTCAGCATCGTACTGTTCCTAGGCACCTGTGAAGAGAGAGAGAGAGAGAGAGAGAGAGAGAGAGAGAGAGAGAGAGAGAGAGAGAGGGAGAGAGGAGAGAGAGAGAGAGAGAGAGAGAGAGAGAGAGAGAGAGAGAGAGAGGTGTGTGTGTGTATGCGTGTTCAGCATCATACTGTTCCTGCACACCGGTGGGTGAGAGAGAGAGGAAGAGCTGTGTGTGTGTGTGTGTGTGTGTGTGTGTGTGTGTGTGTGTGTGTGTGTGTGTGTGTGTGTGTGTGTGTGTGTGTGTGTGTGTGTGTGTGTGCGGGTGAGCGTTTGAGAGAGTGTGTGTGTGTGTGTGTGTGTGTGTGTGTGTGTGTGTGTGTGTGTGTGTGTGTGTGTGTGTGTGTGTGTGTGTACTGTATGTGTGTGTGTGTGTGTCCATGTTCAGCATTGTGCATGATGCTGTTAGACTTCTGTTTTATACCTGATCGTTTGCTTTGGTCTGCCTGTGATGTACTGACTATGAGGTCATCCTGTGTTCCAGGGTTCGTGATTGGCCACGCTGGGCTGTTCCATTCCCTCATCATGCTGGGCGTGGCCTATGTGATCATCGCCATGTCCATCTTGTCCGTCTGTGCCATCTCCACCAATGGGGCGATACAAGCGGGCGGGGCTTACTGTATCCTTTCTGGCACTCGATCGGTCCACGCAGGTTATTTACCCCACCACATTGGTTCATGATTTGTATGTAAATATGTTGATCTATGGTATGTGTTAGTAGTTTTGATGCACTAGTCTTCACCTTTCAACAAATACAGAATGATGTCCATGCCTGTAGCCCTTTCATGCAGACAGGATCGCAGGCGGTCCCATTCACTCTAAAAGCTTAACTACATCGTTACAGCCTTGTTATGACATTTCTGAGAGGCTAATGTAACACCCTTTTTGTTGACAGTAAGGTTATTACAGAGGCTCTGCATGAAAGGGTTTTAACCCGTTAAGATACAACCTTATACATTTGCTCTTACCAGAATGGCAATAACCAAGTCGTAGTGCATTACTAAAGGCCCTGTGTTGTGTCATAGTACTGTAGTACCATGGTAATTAACTTTTCAATAACTATTACTGTATACTGAATGAGGTACAGTGTGCATTAAAGGGCTACCTAATGAGCCAGTTATGATTTTAGCCATTCTTTCGTCTTTGAGTTTGGGGGCGGCATTTGTTTTTCGTTTTTTTACGTTTTAATTAAATACTGTAGAGATCATACCATAGGATCTTTCTCCCTGTAAAAGAGTGAGTCCAAGATTTGAACTAATATTCATTCAACTTGAATATAATCAAATTTAACACGCTTTAAACTGATGTTGTGGTTATGAGCAGCTGTTTTGTGGGCCCAGAGTTCTGAGGCACTAGCCTTGAGCATTAACTTATTAGACAGTCGTGAAGTACACTCAAAGGCAATACATACACAATGTCCCAAACGAAAACAAACAAAATGGTGTCCATTTTCCTTGTTTCTTTGCTGCCTTTATTTGTCAGGACAGTGGAGAACACACAGAGAGTGGTTGGGAAATGACCCAGGGCAGACTCCAACCTAGACATGTAGAGTTGACAAGATTAGGCTTTCCGTTTTCTTGGGCAGCATTGGTCTGACACTGACACTTGCCTTTGAGCAAGCACACAAAATGGCGTCTATTTCTTCAACTCCTGGTGCAGTCATGATCAGTCGGTCTTTGGGTCCGGAGTTTGGGGGCAGCATCGGCCTGATGTTCTACCTAGCTAACGTGTGTGGCTGTGGAGTCTATGTACTAGGACTGGTGGAGGCCATACTGGACTCATATGGACAAGAAGCAGGTGAATAGATATACACACACG
>NC_085877.1:30324764-30379764 GCF_034702125.1 Engraulis encrasicolus | reverse complement strand
TATTGTGTGTGTGTGTGCGTGTTTGTGTGGGAAGCGTGTGTCAAAGTCAGATGGTCAGATGTGTGTGTGTGTGTGTGTGTGTGTGTGTGTGTGTGTGTGTGTGTGTGTGTGTGTGTGTGTGTGTGTGTGTGTGTGTGTGTGTGTGTGTGTGTGTGTGTGTGTGAGAGAGAGTGTTGACTATTGTCTGCAGTTGCGTATGTAGGTGGGTTAAGTTCTGTTTGATGTTTGATGTGAGACTGAGAGGGCCCGTTTGTGAGGTTGTATTTTGTGTAGGCCTTTTGTATTGTGTTGGTACAGCAGTTTCCATGGTCTGCCACTAGATGGCCCTGTACACAACACATTGGAAGTGCATCATCATCATGCTGAGGACAAGTGGTCATATGCTGCCTTCATTTTGTGGTCATACTTTCTATCATCTATTTAATGTGTAACATAGTACTAGTACTTTCTAATTTGTAACATAGTGTGTTTGTGTGTGTGTGCGTGCGTGTGTGCGTGGTCGTGCGCATGTGAGAAAGAAAGCCCACCTGGGAATCTCCCATTGTCATTGTGACACAGCACTCTACAATGCACAGTGCTCAGTGCACCCAGCAAAATTGCATTTATGCTTCACCCGTGCAAGGGGACAGCCCCCAAGCAGCGCCTCAAGGGAGCAGTGTGGCTTGACAATGCCATGCTCAGGGTACCTCAGTCATGGAGGAGGATGGGGGAGAGCACTGATTAATTACTCCCAGTCCCTAACCCACCACCACAGTGGGTCGAGAGTCGAACTGGCAACCGTTGGACTTGTAGTCTAATGCCCTAACTGCTTACTGTACTGTAAGACTGGAGGAAAAAGATCCTTTATCCAGACACTTCAGTTGATTAATGTAGGCCCCAGGGCCCATATTTACCCATATAATAAAGTTAGGGTTTTTTTATTACATGAATCAACTGAAGTGCCTGGAAGGATGTTTTTGAACATTGCATTCATGTTATTGGAGTGCATTCGCATCCCCACTTTTGGGCTCCACTTCTACTGCAGACAAGTGTGCAAGAGTGCAGCAGAAGTAAACATTTTAAGAAATGAAGAATAAAGATAACTCATTGAGTGTGTGTGTGTGTGTGTGTGTGTGTGTGTGTGTGTGTGTGTGTGTGTGTGTGTGTGTGTGTGTGTGTGTGTGTGTGTGTGTGTGTGTGTGTGTGTGTGTGTGTGTGTGTGTGTGTGTGTGTACACGTGTGTGTACACGTGTGTGTACACGTGTGTGTACGTGTGTACGTGCATGTTCTTATACGTGTGTGTGTCTGTGTCTGTCTGTGTCTGTGTCTGTGTGCAGGTCGGCTCCTGGCCCCGGCCTCCATCACCACTCAGGCAGGTAACCCCTGGGTGGCCGTCCTCTACACCTGGGCCCTCGTGCAGGTGAGTTACCATCTGAGGGGAGCTTGTGGCTAGTGTAACTTCAAAATAATAGTGTTAATATATATTTTATTGTACTACTATGTGTCTTTGTGTGTGTGTGTGTGTGTGTGTGTGTGTGTGTGTGTGTGTGTGTGTGTGTGTGTGTGTGTGTGTGTGTGTGTGTGTGTGTGTGTGTGTGTGTGTGTGTGCGCGCGTGTGTGTGTGTGTTGATCAGTGTGTAGTGTTTGCGGGCCAGCTAAACTCCATAACCAGCCTGGTGACGGTCTTCTACCTCCTGGCCTACGCTGCTGTCGACCTGGCATGCCTCGCCCTGGAGTGGGCCTCCGCACCCAACTTCAGGTGAGAGAGAGAGAGAGAGAGAGAGAGAGAGAGAGAGAGAGAGAGATTTTGTTTTGGTTTGGACAGCCGTGGCCCAATAATGAGTCGTACACTCAAAAGGTTGCAAATGTGAAGCCTATGTCATCCATTGTTGAAGTGTCCATGCGAGGCATGTAAGCACACCTTTATCCAAGGACTTTCACCAATGTTTAAGTCAGTTAAAGTCATGTTTTGCTCTCCACATTGTTCTTCTTCTCTCCTCAGGCCGACGTTCCAGTTGTTCTCCTGGCACTCCTGCTTGCTGGGCATTGTGGGTAGTGTAGTCATGATGTTCGTCATCGAGCCCCTCTTCTCCTCCGCTAGCATAGCGCTGCTCCTGCTGCTGCTGCTCTTCATACACTACAGATCAGCCACCAGCAGCTGGGGCTACATCAGCCAAGCACTCATATTCCACCAGGTATGCAGCACGCATGCACACACACACACACACACACACACACACACACACACACACACACACACACACACACACACGCGCGCACACGCACACGCACACACACTACAGATCAGCCAAGCACTCATATTCCACCAGGTATGCAGCATGCATGCACACACACACATGCACGCATGCACGCACGCACACACACTACAGATCAGCCAAGCACTCATCTTGCACCAGGTATGTAGCACACGCACACATGCTCGCACACTCACACTCACACTCACACACACACACACACACACAGGCACACACACACACACAGGCACACACACTACAGATCAGTCAAGCACTCATATTCCACCAGGTTTGCAGCAGGCACTGCCCTCACGATTCGATTCGATTACGATTTGGTAGGTAACGGTTCGATTCGAATCGAATCGATTCAGTCTGATTCTACGATGCATTGCAGTGCATTACATTTCTACTGAAAGCAAGGGAAATTTTTCATTAGTCATGAGGCAATATCAGCAGTCACCTACTAAACAGCATTGTATTGGCTGTTTGTGCATCAGTCCTGCAGTTTTCGATGCTCTGAAATGCTTAATTTAAAGTTAATTTGCTCCGGAAATGGGCACGGAAGTAATTCAAACTTGCTGCATCAATTAAGGCATTAGCTGAATTGGTTATTGAATTGCCCCAGATTGCGATGCATTGCTGAATTGATAATTGTTGTCACCGCTAATGTGCAGTGTGTGTGTGTGTGTGTATGTGCGTGTGGGTGTGTGTGTGTGTATATGTATGTTTACAGGTGCGTAAGTATCTGCTGATGCTGGATGTGCGTAAGGAGCATGTGAAGTTCTGGCGTCCTCAGGTGTTGCTCATGGTGTCCAACCCGCGCTCCTCCTGTCAGCTCATCTCATTCGTCAACCAGCTGAAGAAGGGCGGGCTCTTTGTCCTGGGTCACGTGCACCTGGGGGATCTGGGTAATGCGGTTTTTCATTGTCTTCATAAAGAAGTAAACTTTTAGGGTGTGTTCGGAATGGAAGGCAGTGACTTGATGACTCCCCTCCTACATAAACAGGTCTCTGATCAGATAGGTGAAGTTAGCTGGTGAGGCGGTTGTTACGAACGGCACTAACGAGTGCGCTGCCCTGCGCATTTGATGTTACGGCGATTCTATGGCGGGAGTAACGTTCATCACGTTAGTGCTCAGCTTACGCATGCTATTTGAGCGGTGAATGACCGCCAGACAGCGGAATCGTAAAATAGGCTATAAATAGATATAGCGACCGCATATTTAGATACTACAATGTTGATTTATCACTTCGATTCTCATTATCTACATACGTAAGTGTCATAATAAAGAGCATTATAAGGTAGTAGCTTTGGTGGTAGCCATGTTTATTTTCAGGTACCCTGTTGAGAGGGATATGGCGCACAGCATTTTGGGTATAAGACAGCACCAAGTCAGCATCTGGTGTTACCAGAGAATCTCTGGTGTTACCAGAGAACAGGGAGAATGTTCACACTGATTGGTTCCCATTGTAGCCAGTTAGCTTTGCATGCATACTGCAGTTCCTATTGAGTGTCCACTAGTTGGCGAGCGTCTGTAAGTCTTTCATGTGGGAAAATGTATGGAATGGAAAGGGGAAGCCATATGCTAAACACATTGCTACTGCGATTTCCAGTCACACATATCATCAACAAAACATTGCTGGTAAGCACTATGACTGGTGTTTAACAATAGGCTGTATTGACAAATCGTTCAGGTGTGTAGTTTTACAGCAGGTTAGAAGATTTCGACCTGTACTCGCTAGCATCCCGCTAATGTTTATGGGTTTGGCCTCATAAAAATTGAGCTTTGTGACCCAGTATATAATGATCTAGTAGTGCAAAATAAGCGAAATGCTACTCAAATGGGGTCTTATTATATCTAACTTTGAACTGAATATTAATATTTCAGGACAAAAAATATAAAAAATCACAAAAATTATAATGGTAGAAAAGTCCATTGACACCCATTCATTTTGTAGGATTAGGGTTGGCCAGTTGTGGCTAGTAGCTAGTTCCGTGAGGGAACACCCCCTGGTGTTACCCTCAAATATCCCTGTTACGCCCACAATTGCAGTGAACTGCCAAGGGAGGAAATAAAACAATTTTTCGTTTTGAATCACACTTAATGACTTGATGTCCAGTCAGCTCACTGGAAGGACAGCTGCCTTTCCCCTTTCAAACGGACCCTTATTGTCAATTCTACCATTTAGAAAACAAAAAAGCTCCCTTACACTGTCCTCGTTTGCAAGTGAAGAGTTTCATCGCAAAATGGTGTAACTATCCACCATTTTTTACTTGCATTTTTTTATTGGAAATTACTGTTCAGAAGTCATATCACTTACCTATGTGTGAATTCTTGCCATTCAAATGTTTTGAGAACACACTTTTTAATCCTATATATGCAATGAAATGCAATGGAATAAAGCTCTTCAAGTTTACTTACAATATTTCAGTGACCTTCTTCAAGCAACTACACAACACATATCGTTTACATTTGATATTTAATAGTAGCATAGTAAACCAGCGCAACCCGCTGGATGCCAAAATGTTTTGCTGCGAGTAGGTCTGGCCTCGCATCGTTGTAGTGGTATGCCAGGTTTGCGAAGAATCTGGCAAACCAATCACAACGCAGAGATTTGTTTTGAATCAAAGCGGGCGGGGTTTTGAGAAAGTGGCAACAAAGCTCGCAACATCAATGAGAAAGATTGCGCTGATTGGCCAGAGCGCCGGCCTTTAGGCACAGGCACGGTTTGAAAAACAACGGGTTGTTCTCATCAACAATTTTCGGATGTACTATTCATCGGGGCCAGACTAAATTACACATCCACCTCACATTTAGGCTGGTTTATCAGGCTAATTTAATAGTTCAGTATGAAATAGAGCAGTGCTTCTCAACCGTGTGCCGAGGCACCCTGGGGTGCCGCATGCCGCCCTCAGGGGTGCCGCGGCTGATGGTTTGTGAAATTGACCTAAATAAATAAATAAATAATGTAATATAATACATATTCTAATTAATAAATGAATGCTTAGTCAATGGAATCTTTCATCCACCATTTACGCACAATAAAGTAAATTAAGGTCACCCCATGGCCTACACATAGCCTGTCTGAGATAAAGCTGCAATTTCGAACGTCTCCGAATGTGTTACTTTTCTAAACTTGTGTGGTATCGGATGCAATACCATGTTACGACTTGTTGGTTTGGGGTGCCTTGAGATTTTTCATGAATTGAAAGGTTGCCTCGACTAAAAAATGTTGAGAAACACTGAAATGGAGGGAGATTTCAGATATACAACATGCATAAAATAAGCATAAACATACATGAAAACAAGGTTAGCTCTCTCTGTCTGTCTCTCACTCTCTATCTCTCTGTGTCAGTAATGTTCTGAATATTCTCCCCATTTTGCTTCAAAGTGCACAATTATGTCGTAACCATTCAGACTCTCTTTTTGTCTCTGTCTGTCTGTCTGTCTGTCTCTCTGATGACCGTCCTGCAAGCTCAGTAACAGCACTGAAGTACACCTTTACTACTGTATGTCTTAACCCATTTAGACTTCTCCTCTGCTCTCTCTCTCTCTCTCTCTCTCTCTCTCTCTCTCTCTCTCTCTCTCTCTCTCTCTCTCTCTCCGCTACTGCAGACACTATGACGACAGACCCGGTGCAGGCCCAGTACCAGCACTGGTTGAGTCTGGTGGACCTGCTAGAGGTGAAGGCCTTTGTGGACCTGACGCTCTCCTCCTCCGTACGCCAGGGCACGCAACACCTGCTGCGCATCACGGGCCTGGGTGAGATAACACCCGCACACACACTTGCACACATACTTACACACACATTCAGTACATGTTTGTCAATTTGCACAAATGGCCATTTGGAAATTAAAAATAAATCAAAATCATTAAATTCAGTTACTCAAAAATATTGAAAATGTGTCTGGCAATTGACAATTAAGTGTGTCTAATTAAATATGTCTAATAATTTTCAAACATAACAGTTACATAAGATATAGATTTTTTATTGACATGGCATTGTTTCGCCTTTATTAAAAAATCAAATGACAAAATGGCATTTCAATATTGAAATGCATTACGTACGCACATCCGCTGATCACAAAGCACGTCATACACCATCATCCATGTGACCCTCTGATGAAGATGGAAGACACTGTATCGAAGCATGTCAGGTAAAGGAAAGTTTTACATGTCTGAAACAAAAGAAAACTTGTTGTTTTGCCCCCCCTGTCCACAGGAGGCATGAAGCCCAACACGCTCATCCTGGGTTTCTACGACAACTGCGTCCCGGACGACTACTTCCTGCAGAACCCCGTCTTCTACGGCGGCGGCCATCTCACCGTGGGCTGCAGGGGCATGCTGGGGGGCGGTAGTTGTGGCCGCGGGAGCAGGAGCAGGGGCGGGGCTCGCGGGGGCGGGGGAGGGGACTTGAACGTGGACCTCCCCTCCCTGCAGGCCCACTTCCCGCCCGTGCGCAACCAGGAGTCGCCGTGGCGCCTGAGCCCCGAGGAGTACGTGGGCATGGTGCGCGACGCCATCAAGATGGGAAAGAACGTCTGCCTGGCGCGCTACTTCCACCAACTGCAGGTTAATATTTATTTAACTACTTACTTAGTTACTTACTTACTTATTTACTTACTTATTTATTAACTTACTTACTAACTAACTAACTAACTTAGAATGTCTGCCTGACTCGCTACTTCCATCAACTGCAGGTTAATATTTATTTAACTACTTACTTACTTACTTATTTATTAACTTACTTACTAACTAACTAACTAACTAACTTAGAATGTCTGCCTGACCCACTACTTCCATCAACTGCAGGTTAGTTAGTTAATTACTAATTGCTTACATAATTACGTACTTACTTACTTTCTAACTAACTAAGAATGTCTCCCTGGCGCGCTACTTCTACCAGCTGCAGATTAGTTAGTTAGCTAGGTAGTTAGTCGGCTAGTTAGTTAGTTAATTAATTTGTTATCAGTGTTGGACAAGTTACATTATTGATTACATGTAACTGTCTTTTCCAAATAAACCCTTACATTAAATTAAAATGTAAGGCATTACACTATTTTTGCATTAGTTAAGTTACTTTGCCAAAATAACTGTCAGCCTATGTATGGATCTGGCGATTTATAGTGTAAATCAAGCTCATGAGTCATGACTTTTTCACTTCCCGTCCAGGAGCTGTTTTGGGAGCATGCAGACTAAAAACTACAGGTTCAGGAATAGCTTCTTTCTGACCCACCACAGTGAACACCATTAAAATCCAGGTCACAGTACAATGCATTGTAACTTCACTTACTTAGCATTGTAACTAAGTAAATATTACAGATTATTGCATTACAGCAAAAAGTAATGCATTACATTGATCAATTATTTTTGTAATTCGTTACTCCCAACACTGTTAGTTAGTAAGAATTTCTCCCTGGCGCGCTACTTCCACCAGCTGCAGATTAGTCAGTTAGTTGGTTGGTTAGTTGGTTAGTTAGTTAGTTAGTTAGTTAGTTAGTTAGTTAGTTAGTTAGTTAGTTAGTTAGTTAGTTAGTTAGTTAGTTAGTTAGTTAGTTTGTTTGTTTGTTTGTTTGTTTGTTTGTTTGTTTGTTTGTTTGTTAGTAAGAATATCTGCCTAGCACGCTGATTCCATCAGCTGCAGGTGGTGTCTCTCCAATGTCAATAAGGGCATTCACTCATTTCACTCTTTGAGTTCCTGTGAACAGCCAATGTCCAGGTGCTGGAGATGTGCTGTCAAAGTTATAAAAAACTAAGAAAATTACCACACTGATTTTCTTTGCTTGACCCAGTAAGACACGACCCTTGTTATAAATTATCTGTTAGAATTCTAGAATGCAGTGATCAAGTATTGTATTCTAATGTATTGGGCTACGGAAGGCCCTTTTCACTGTCATAGTGGTGTAGTACTATGGCGGTCAAGTTTTTTCAGTGACTTTTACAGCGTTCCACTGGTGGGGCTACCGGTTATTTTCTTCACCTGCATTTTCCCCGCTTTTAAGACGTTCACTCATATTCACCTTACTGAAATCATCTCACATATTCACCGTCATCACTCACACATTTTCCCTTTTTGTCCACATCCCACCCACCCTCCCTCCCTCCCTCCCTCTACATATCCCTCTCTTTTCCTCTCTCTCTCCCTCCCTGCAGCCCATCCCCTTGGGTGGCAACGGTTGCCTAGCGCCGCAGCTGATCGACGTGTGGCCGCTGAACCTCTTACGTCCAGAGAGCGGCGGCTTCGTGGACGTCTGCAGCCTGTTCCTGCTGCAGCTGGCCTGCGTCCTCAACATGGCCACCGCCTGGAAACACGCCCACATGCGCATCTTCCTGTGCGTGGAGCCCGACTGCCAGCAGGGAGGAGGGGGCGGAGGCGGGTTCGGGCAAGGGGGCGTATCCGGCTCCGTCTCGGGCTGGCTGCAGAAGGAGGCGGAGTTGCGCGAGCTGCTGCAGAAGCTGCGTATCCGGGCGTCCATCCAGGTGGTGACGTGGGAGATGGGGACTATGGATACGCTGACGGAGGAGGAGGGAGAGGCGGGCGGAGGGGTCAGGCGTCGCGCGGGAACCCCAGGTGGTGGGGACGTCGGCGGTGGCGGCGGCGACATAGGCGCGGGAGACGGAGCTGGGGCCGGGGCGGGAATGGGGGGCTGGGCGCGGACGGCCCCTTGCCTGTCGCAGGACTTCCTGCTCTCGGTCAACGACATGCTGCGCGAGAACAGCGCCCAGGCCGACGTGCGCTTCCTCTACTTGCCCCGCCCGCCGGCGCCCGCCGACCAATCACAGGCCTACCTGGCCCAGCTGGAGGCTATGACTCACGAGCTGGGGCCCACGCTATTGGTCCATGGCCTCACGCCAGTTACCTGCACTGAGCTCTGAGGACGAGAGACACAGAGAGAGAGAGAGAGAGAGAGAGAGAGAGAGAGAGGGGGGGGGGGTATATAGGGATTGATGGAGATAACAAGGGATGTACTGTTGACCATAACCAAAAATAGTGCAAGTACAGTGTGTAAGATGATGAATATGAGATCAGGTGAATCAGGTGAATATGTGTGAATGTCCTATTGGCATTTGACCTGTCCTGAGGGCAAGAGACAAGGAGAAAGGGAGGGTTACAGAGAGAGGGAGGGATCAAGGGATGCAGACAAAAAAAGGGAAAAAAAGAGTGCGTGTCTCTGTGTGAGTGTCAGAAGATGAATACAGTATGTTAGATTATGCGAGTAAGATAAAAACAGTATGTGTGAGTCCCATTGACATTTTACCTGCCTTGTATGGCTTTGCATTGTGTGAATGAACGGTGGGATTTTTTGTGTGACTGCGTTTGTATGGCATCACAGTGAGTGCATGGAAGAGGGAGTCAGACGGTGACAAAAAGGGAAAAGAATGTCAGTGTGTTTGCGTGTGTTTATCAGTGTGTTTGCGCGTGAATATTTGTTTCTGCTTATCGACACTTCCGTGAATGGTTTTGCACATACAATATGATACAGTATGGTACAGAATGATGTTTTTTTGTGTGTATGGTTTTACAGAACCTAATCGTAATGGCCCATAAAAAGATGTAGCCTGGTTCTCACTGAGAGTGCGCGTGTGTATACAAACTACCGTCTGGTAGCACTGCCGCTAACATACTCTTCTCGAGTCAGAAAATGAATGGTGCATTTATTGCAACTCACCACCAACAATTTCCTCCAAAAACGTTTTCTGTTCATCTTTAAAGAGTCAATATACGTAGTCTAGAATATGTCCTGTGACTCATCAATGCGAGCTGCCGTTGATATTTAAGCAACAAATGCTCCGTTTACTTTCTACTCGAGAAGAGCATGTTAATGGCAGCGCTACCAGACAGTAGTGTGTGTAGCTCCGCTCCACCAGGGGGCTCTGGAGTTACACGCACGCACCGTCGGTGAAAACCAGGCTGATAAAGATGTGCCATGAGTGAATCTGGTGGTTTGCCAAGGTGCATTTCACACTAGCCTTCTCAATATGTCTCAACTATTCACTCTCAATTAGATTCAGTTTTACGCCGTTAATAATGTTCTTACAGCAGTGTCTTTTGGCAATGTTACGTAATAAATACATAGAGGTAAGAAATAGCAATTCATTGTTCCATTCTGACACCTTGAAGGTCAGCAGCTTGTTGCGGCCAATCAAAATGACTGAAAACACTTGTGTTGTGAATCCGATTCACCCAAGACACGTTTCGACGAGAAGTGTACAGATTGTTTGTCCATGTGTGTGTGCGCTTTGTCATGTTTGTACATACAGTGTGACCAGTGTTGTGTGCTGTTGAGAGCGTGTATGCTGCACTAAAATGCACTAATCAGGACAAACTTGGGCCTGGCGAACAATAGTACTATGAAAAGGGAATCACGAAATTGTAACAACTTCCCAGACTCCCTCTCTCCTCTCCCCTCAGTTGTGACTAGTGAGCACACTGCTGCAAAAATGGAATTTGCGAAATCGCAACGTTTCCGCAGACTGACTCTATCCTCCCTGCCCTCACTTCAGCTGGGCAAGAGCAGCACTGCGAAAAGAGGATACGCAAACTCGCAACGTGTCCCTAGGCTGCCTCTGTCCCCCTGCCCTCTCACCCTAGACTGCCTCTGTCCCCCTGGCCATCCCCCTAGACTGCCTCTTTTCCTGGCGCTTTCCCCTCTCCCTTCCCCTCTGCACTCTGCACAGCACAGGGCCTTCTCTGCTACTGCATTAGCCTCCACGCACATCTTTGTCTTCGTCCAGCTTTCTGGATCACACAGTTGCTAACACACACACACACATGCACACACACACACACACATACTCACACGGTTGCCTGCACGTGCACATGCACACACACACACACACACATACACAACATACACATCCTCGCATGCACAAACAACCACACACATACACACAAACACAGACACACACACACACACGCTTGGCATCTGAACTCTTGGCCGAATATGACACATTTTTACTGTGCCTCCATTTTGCTCCAAAGTGCACCATTATGTCTTAACCAATTTAGTCTGTCTCTTTCGGTCTCTCTCTCTCTCTGAAATCCTGTACATAGTTGTATATCGCTGTCGTGATTTTGTAAGTTTAGTTTGTTAGTCCATAGGCTTTCACTCTTTAACTTTACCTGTGATTATTATACAGTTATCATGATACAGTTTTAGTAACTGCCCTGCAAGCCTTTTCTCTGTACTCTTTTTCTCTGTTGCTGTAATCGCTCGCCTTATCTACAGTCTGACTTCATGTGCGCCAATTCACCGTAGTCCTCCTCAAGCTTTCTGTTTGTCACTGCTTCAGGATTGTAGTAATAAATGATGTATTGTGAATAATTTCACATTATCACTTTAACAATTTCACTGTATTACCTTATCAAATTGACCTGAAAGAACACACAGGAAACAGAGGTAGCATTTAAAATCTGCGAGCAGATTTTATTGTTTCACGGCCGGAGGAGTTACTGCGTGGGGAGTCACCCAGCAAGTCCTGAAGTGTATACAGAAACAAACTTATTTAAAACAGTCCCAGTCCCACCAGTCCATGACATCATCTTTCCTATCATGCATATGTAAAACATAATATGATGAACATATATGGTCGCGTCTCCCCCCGGTTCCGTGATGGGCTCTTAGTGGCGTCTGGCATGTGACGGATAGCTTTTACCAGCCTAAACAGGTCATAGTTCAACTCCAAACAGGACGAGAAAGGCAGAGATGTTTTCCTTGTGGACCAGAGATGTCACATAACTCAGAGCAAAGGAGAGGGAGAGAGCGAGACAGACAGAGAAAGAGGAAAGAGAGAAAGAATAACAGAGGATACCAAAGTATAACCAATAAACTCCTAACGAAAGGTTACACTTTTATCACATTGTATATTTTCAATAATACATGTATAAATTTATTAACATGTATACTACTGTACTCTACTCCCTTTCCTCTCTCTCTCTCTCTCTCTCTCTCTCTCTCTCTCTTTCTCTCTGTCTCTGTCTCTGTCTCTGTCTCTGTCTCTGTCTCTCTTTTCTCATGGCCTTCTGTAGTGTATGTCTTTGGTCTCATGCGCAGAATGTAAATTACCCCACGCTTGGATAATCCCCTGCTATTCCAACTCTGATATATAACATAACATGACTCTCGCCAGCCGGTATGTTTTTCGCCTTCGTTGTCACTATACCATCTGGGTATCCTCCATAGCCGGCACGTTTTCGAATGATGCTCCTTATCACAAACCCTTGCAAGGGATTGGATGAACAACCCGTCCTCATCTTTACTGACGTGCCACTTCAGCCACTTGCATTGAACTCGACCAGTGACGCAGTGGAGAACGACAGGACGAAAAGCCATGATGCCGCCCATGTATGGAAAATCCCTCCCTGCAATCCTGATTGGCTCATTCGTTCATGAATGATTCTGACTTTCACGAGCCTCAGATGGTTGCAGCATGAGGAAAACAGAACGCCCTCATGTGTAGTTTGACGAAACATAGTCAGATGGTGAAAGTCAGGTTAATACATAGTATACAGTGCCACGCTCAGGGTACCTCAGTCATGGAGGAGGATGGGGGGGAGCACTGGTTGATTACTCCCCCCACCAACCTGGCGGGTCGGGAGTCGAACCGGCAACCTTTGGGCTACAAGTCCAACGCCCTAACCGGCGCTTACCCATGACTGCCCATCATGTGAGCCTGTCTCTGTGCTGTAACAGTCAATGCCCCACTTGTACTCCCACACACACAACCCTAAGCTTCACATAACCTCTTCGCTTGTTTAGTACACCAGTCAATCATTAGACCAACGCTGTTATATGATGCCCACCAACTGACTTAGTAACCTTGCAATGACTCAACAATGTATCACTCTGTGGTCTAGTGGGGGACTTTATTTATATGGTATAGCCTGTTGATAAAGACTGATTGCACTCAACGACATCGCACTGTAGTCGATACTTTTTGGGGGGCTTGCTGGCCTTTATTATTACAGGACAGTGTAAGAGTAGACAGGAAATGATTGGGAGAGAGAGATGGGGCAGGGCCGGGAAATGACCACGGCCGGACTCGAACTGGGGTCCCCGTGGGCAAAGCCCACATGTGGGGGCGCTTAGCGCGCTGCGCCACAGCACCCCCGTAGTGGATGGGTTTACAGCTACGGTACGACGTACTCATGAATACTGATTAGAAGCAGCCATGGTGTAATGATTAGGGAGTTGGACTGTAGAACACAGGGTTGCAAGTTCAATCCCCACTCTTTCCAATCCCTTCCTCCCTCCATGGCTGAAGTGCCCTTTCTTCAGCAAGGCACCTAACCCCACACTGCTCCAGGGTCTATAACCAATGCACTCTAATATCAGTAAGTGACTGACTTTGGATAAAAGTGTCAGTAAGTAAGTAGATGTAAATGTAATGTAATGTAATGTATTAGGACTGACATTCTCAGGGCCTCTGGCAGCTTTGGCCAGGCCCGGAACAAAGTCACCTGAAAGGCCCCCTCCTCCGAATACATACGATGCAATGAGGAAGACACAATTCTGGGCACCTCCTCTCCCTAGGCCTGGACAACTGACCCCTTTGTATTGAGCATAAACTGAGAAGACAATCTACTAAATGTATTAATTTATATAAGCCTGATGTATTTTAATGTGTTAGCTGTTTGATTGTTGCGTGTTTATTTATTTTGTTTCACACATGTTCTGACTTCCACCACCAGTTCCTCATAGGTCTACATGGTGGACTGTCCCTGCTAAAATACAAAAGAACACATGCTTATGTTAAAATGTACAGTGTGTGATATTATTGTTCATTAACACACATTTTTGTTGTACATTCTCAAACGTGTCCTCCTTCATGTATTTTTTCCTACCACCGGTGTCCATTTCAGGCATCCTTATTGGGTTTTAATGTCACATTTGCAATTCTCCAACACCTGTTCATGCCCCATTTTGAACAAGTGTAACATTACTTCTATAATTTTCACTCTGCGATGTGATGAACTTACAACAGCAGTGGGTAGGCTATAGTAGTAACACTTGCAGCTTTGGCTGGGCCACGGGCAAAGTCATCTGGAAGCCCCCCCACTCAATACATACAATGTAATGGGGACCTAAATCACCATATTAGACTACTGCTCTATTACAACTCTCAAACACCTTCAATGATTTTAAGTGTGTATTTATGGACACCATACTATAGAAATGGGAATGTACCCTGTTACTAGACAATACAAGGAAGGACCCCTACTTTTCATCTGTCAGTTCTGGGGCTACATTACAGAAACATCTCAATAGAGAGTGCCAACGTGTTGTCATTGCCCTCACCACATTTACTTAGGCCTATAGGTCTGCAGTTTCCTTATATGTAAACATGACTAGGATTGGCAGACACAGGCTACTATCTGACAGGTGTCACAATTTGGTTCACTACATTGAGGGCAAAAGGTGTTGTCGTCCCAATTGGTCACTATCTTGGCAACCTGTGTTTTATCTTGGTCACTTTATTCACTCCTCAGCTGCAGTCAATGCCTGGTGTCAGTAGCCAACAGAGTTCAACAGAGCGGCTATCTTGACACATACACCATTATGTTGTGTGTAGCCTATAGCATGTTCTTTTGAATAATAAAAAAGTTTTTTTTCCCCAATGAGTAGCTTTGATGTTTTTGTTTTGGTGATCCTGTTTAAAGAACAGAAAATTCTGAAGCCATTGATACCAATTCTGCTTTATTCAAATCAAAATAATTAAACCTTTTACATAAAACACTTACTCAAATACATCTCAACTGAAATATCAACTCACAACACAGCAGGCCTACAAAACTACATTGCACAAATTGACACACTGCCATAAGAACAGTTTTGGATGCATAGGGAACTACCCTCCCTAGTAATCCAACCCATGTCATTTCTCACCATGGTCGCCAAACTCCTGTATCACCGATTCCAGGTTGGTGTTCTGTTTTCTTATCTTGAGAGGCCATTTGGGCACCTGTTTCTCCTCTGTCTGTATTTGATACAGGTAGCTGTCCATTCTGCAACACAGTGGGGCACCACCGAGGATTCGGCGCGGAACTGAAATGGTTTCCTGTCACCCCGAACGGAGGCTTATACATTGTACACAGTGCTGGCGTTGCTGGAAAGTTCGATGGTGACCGCCGGTTATGCAAACAGGCGACGTTTACATTTCCTGTATTTGAAGTTGTATTGTCAAGATCTGAAGGGTGAAGATGAGCTGTAGACCTCGACGGATATCTGGTGGAGACGCTCAGGAAGCGACTCGCCTCGCGCGCGCAATCCCTGTACCCGGAGTAGAACTGGCCCCAATGAATCGCATCTGAGACAGAAAGTTACCCTACAGTTAGACTTGATATGCTGACAATCAGTGTTCGTTAATAAAGGCCTACACACGTTTTGATGAAAGAAAAAGGAGCAGGTACCTTACCTGTCTTTTTGGAGGTGAGTGACTTTATGTGGCGAACGGTTAATTCGAGGATGTCAGCTTTTTCTAATCTTGAACGTCGACAAATCTGTAAATGGTGAAAAATTATTTTAGATTGAGGGTCTATTGAAGACGTTATTAACTCAAAAAGAATAGCCTAACCTCTTACCTGCATAGCACGAGCCTGAGTAAGCAAAGTGTGCAGTTGTGCCAAGCATGCGTTGATGCGCGCGCGGCGACGGCGCTCCATTGCCGGCTTCGACGACTGCTGGAAAGACATTAAGACAAACACCAAAGTGTAAAAAATACTTGTAGTTTTAAATAAATTAAAACGGTCTGAGCATGTCAAACTCATGCCAAAAGTGCCTAAATTGACAAATGACGCCATAGCCTACCTTGCGCTGCGCGCGCGGCTTCTGCTTCATTGGCACAACTGAACGCATGTCGGTGTAACTCTTGTCAAGTTTAGATGAATTTCCTCTTCAAAGCACCCAGACGCTGAACTGATAACATGCACTGGCATAAACGTATTGACGTGACCCAAACGAGTTTGTTCAGTGCACACAGGTTGGCAATCCTTGAAGAAGAAAAAAGGCAAATCATTCAGAGCCCTCCACTGAGTTGCCTGTGGTGCACAAGTGATCAGTGAGACACACAAGTGCATCACTGCTGAATTTATAGCGGATCAGTAAGAGAATGTGTGTGTGTGTGTGTGGGGGGGGGGTTGGTAGGTCACGGACAGACAAGGGGGAAGAAAATGAGGGAAAGGGACGATGGATGGGGAAGTGAAAGCCTTAAGTCGTTACATCGGGCTAATGCCAAGAGATCCTGGAAGCATGGGTGGCAAGTGGCCTGCCCGGCCAAAGTGTGTGTGTGTGTGTGTGTGTGTGTGTGTGTGTGTGTGTGTGTGTGTGTGTGTGTGTGTGTGTGTGTGTGTGTGTGTGTTGAAAGCTCAAGGCTTGTTTAATTCATAAGTGTGAAGTGTCACTTAACCCCCCTCCCTTCACTCCGCTGCCCCCCCCTTCTTCTTCCCATTGAGGGATTAGGAATGGTGCCAAAAAGATTCCTCTGCTGTCCGTCACCACTGATTGACAGCTGGGAAGAGATGCTGATGAGAGAGAGAGAGAGAGAGAGAGAGAGAGAGAGAGAGAGAGAGAGAGAGAGAGAGAGAGAGCTTGTCATCTCTATGTCTCCCATACATTTACTGCTGTCTTTCAGAATCAGTGGTGTGATCACTTGCATTGAGAAACTGATGCTGCTGAGAGAGTGAGTGAGTGTTGGAAATAAATGATAAAGGTCCACAACACTGATAAGTGCTTTGTTTTTACTACATAAACTTCATTTTAGGAGCATAAATACAACATGCAGAACAATTGAACAACAGAACATTGTGCAATACAAAATTTGGGAGGTTGTTGACCTTTATCATCCTTAATCTTTTCAGTTTTCGTCTGCTTGCTTTAATAATAATAATAATAATAATAATAATAATAATAATACTTTATTTTTATATAGGGTAGAATGCCCTAAAGTGGGACGATGCCTAATGTGGGACACCTTAAGGTTTAAGGGGTGTAGCTTTGCCCCAAGTTTATAAATGTTTACAAAACTATAACCAAATAAAAGCCCTATCATCCTGTTATCATAATATCATGATTTAGTAAATGTATAGTAATACTCCAGGGAGGGGTTACAATTAAGAAGAAGGACCCTGGGTGAAGTCCCTCAAATGGCAAATCACATAGCGTTTGGCCAAATCTGTATTTAGGGTATAAATCAATTCCAATCAAAGCAAAATTGACAATTTTTTGATAAATATGTTGGGTAGGTATATGTTCATCAGAAAATAATGTGTGGTGTATATAAAATAATGTAATATTTTATTTTTAAACCATATTATTAGTGTCCCACTTTAGGATAGGTGCGTCCTAAAGTGGGACACAAGATTTTCCTAATGTGGGACAGTTGTAAAAGTAGTTATTTAATAAGTCAAACAATTACTATGAAGTCGAACACCATGTCCACATAAGAAAATGGATATCTAAATCTATATCAAAGGTGTATTTCAGTCTTTCTGGCCTAATCTACTGGAGCACAGCTATCAACACAACATTTGGGTACAAAAACCGGAAGTTCTTTCCTCAAATAGAGCTGCCATGCTGAAGTGACCAATTGTGTGCAATGGGTTCAAACAGTCACAGTCATATTTACCAATAAAAGAAAGTAAAATGTATTCATAAAACATGCTCTAAATGTGTAGCTGATATGTCTTAAAGAGTGGCAGATCACATTTTGAATTAATATTTTACATAAACATGTTTTAAAGACCTTTTAATATACACTGTCCCACATTAGGAAACCGATTGTCCCACTTTAGGGATAACCATGGTTTTTGACCAACTTACATTAATATCCAAATTATTCGAATTAGAAACACTTAACATCTTTTTAAAGGTTTTATATGATTAGAGCATAACTAGAGGATGAAAAGGGTGTAATTTGTTTGTATTGAAATGTTGTCATTAAATTTTAATAAACCACCAAAGTTGAAGTGACAAAAATTGTCCCACATTAGGGCATTCTACCCTAGCGCTTTTCAAAATACCCAAAGACGCCTTACAAACCATTTAACACACAATAAAGACATACAAAGACTCAAAAAGACAACAAAAGTAAACTGCAGTGGAAGAGAAATGTCCATGTTGATATGGAGCTGTAGGTGTGAAAGTTATGAAAACCCACATCGGGGGCAGCAATGGAAATGGGGATAGGAAAATCCCAAGCCTCCTAACGTGGCAGCAAGTCCGGTTTGGGGAAAGCAGCCGAACGAGCAGGTGAAGTTCTTTGAGTGGCGGACGGAGCCGCGTAGAGCACGTGCTGTAAAACGCCATAGCCGAGAGACGCCGGGTCTTTGCACCATGTCTATCGATGGAAAGAGCATGTTGTATTTATGCTTCTTAAATGAAGTTGATTTGGTTAAAACAAACATGCAACGTTTATCTCCCTGGATGTTTATCATGCATATCATAATGTCTCCCATCCGTTCCCTGCTCTCTCTCCTCCTCTTTCAGCATCAATGGTGGGATTATTTACAGTGAGAGACTGAAAGGGACTGAAATAGATTTTTTTCTAGCCTTTTTTTTTCACTTCTTCTTCTTCTTCTTCCTCTTTTCATCACTGTCATTATCATCATCATGATCGATCATCATCAGCAGCATCATCACCATCTGGGCTCTAAACGAATTGGAATTATACATTCAAATAGAGTTGAAAAAAAAAAGTTGAACAAAAATGTCACAAAACTTCGCAAAGAAAAAAGCAAACCTAAGTCACTCCTATTATGCGAAATTCATTGCCACCCTTGGAGCGTGCAAAAATCTCAGACACCAAAAGGACACAGCCAAATATAATTTTAATATTATTAAAAGGGTTTTTTGTCTTTATTTGAGACAGGGATGGGCAGAAAATGACCTCGGGCTAGAATCGAACCCAGGTCCTCGACGTAAGTGCAGCGCTGTAGCCGCTTGAATCACGGCCAAGGCCCGCCTTTTGATTTTTCTAATGACTCCATGGCCAGATAACTGACAGGGCCTATGGACACATTCTGCCATCAATAGCACTTCACAGCAGATCAATAGTATCAAATAGTGTAAATGTGGTTTACAAAAGAAAGGGGAAAGCAGAAAACAAAGGAGAAAGGTTTTTTAAAGCTGAAAAGTGTAATATTACTGAGTCTTAACACTGTGTCTCTCAGGGTTAAAATTACAAATTGTTTTACAATTTACAAAATCTTTCAGGGTTTAGGTTTGAGGTGTGTGTGTGTGTGTGTGTGTGTGTGTGTGTGTGTGTGTGTGTGTGTGTGTGTGTGTGTGTGTGTGTGTGTGTGTGTGTGTGTGTGTGTGTGTGTGTGTGTGTGTGTGTGTGTGTGTGTGTGTGTGTGTGTGTGCTCTGCAAGCCACCAAGCCTGTGTGTGGCCTGTGTTTCGCCATACACACATGTGTGTGCTTGTGTGTGTGTGCGTGTGTTCCGGGTTGGAGGGGGATTAGGGGCATGTTTGAGGGAAAAGGGACAAGTGTTGTTCTTTTCCTAGCCAGGCCCTGGGACAAGGGCGCAGGGTGGGAGACAGAAAGAGAGGGCGTGTATGGGGGAGGCCGAGGGAAAAAAACAGAAGGCCACAGAGGCGAATAAAGGAACGAAACACAGCATAGGAGCGGAGTATGTTCTCTTTCTCTGCCTGTATGCGTGCGTTCCCACCCTTCTGCTGTCCCGACTGTGTTTTACACGCCTCCAGTGTGTGGGCTTGCGTGTGTGAATGTGTGTGTTCCCTGGTGCAAAGTTCCCACTCTGAAACATCCTCCACACAGTGCAAACAAGTCAGAATGGTGTAAAGCTGGTTGAGCAGAGCAGCAAGAGTAAGCACACAGCAATGAATTTATATAACACATAGCCTATGAAGAAAATAAAAATGCTAAGAGTAAGTTTTAAGTTTAGTAATTGTAAAATAGATTAAAAAAAATAGATGGTTAAAAAGAATGAATAAAAACAGGCTATTGGGAGTGCATTTGTTAGATGTGTATAGCGACTGTGCTTACAGTACGTGTCAGCTCTCTGATTGATAGTCAAGGGTGAAGAGGAAGTGCATTGACGAAGTGCAAGATGGAGAGTGTTTGGGGCCCAGCACACTGACGGACATGGCGTAGTTGTCAGTGGCACATAGGGGTGTAAATCACAGCCTCCATGACGATACAATTCAATATCGATGTCTTATTATTCGATGCGATTCGATCATTTTCGATACTTAAAGGGGAACTTCACTATTTTGAACATTGCGCCCCTTTTCTGAGTCCCCCTCACCGTTCGTTTCATATTTGCTGCAGTCTCTGTTATTTGGATAATTTGGATTTTATCTCAACCAGATTTAGAATGGCCGTCTATGGGCATGTGCAGCTCTGTTCTTAAAATAGCCTTTAACATTTGTTTTGGAAAGTCTACAGCTCACAAAGCGGTTTGGGGTGTTCACTAGCAGTCTCTAACAAGTTTGAAGGCGGAACATGGCTTCTGTCATTTTTTATTTGCCATTTTGTGAAAGAAAGTGAAAGTGAAACTTCATTTACAAAATGCTACATAAAAAGCCATATTTTGCTACAAAAATTGTTAAGGAACACCAGTCAGTACTGCTGAACACTTGGTGAGTTGCATATTCTTGAAAACAAAAGTTAAAGGTGATTTTAAGAGCAGAGTTGCACATGCCCAACGACGGCCATTCTAAATCTGGTTGAGGTAAAAGCCAAATTAGCCAAATGACAGAGACTGCAGCAAACATGAAATAAACGGTAAGGGGGACTCTCAAATCTGGCAGACAACTCAGAAAATGGCCTTAATGTTCAAAATAGTGAAGTTCCCCTTTAAGAATGCCCCAAGATACGATACAATATGATTCGATTCAAAATTTTTCCAATTACTTTCCCACTTCTATTATGTTATGGCGCTAGGGCATTGGGCAGGGGCCAGTGATTCAATTATTTTTGATACTTACGAATGCCCCACGATACGATGCGATTAAATTCAATCGTCAGATTATATCGCGATATATCAATACATTTTAATTATTATTTTCACCCCTAGTGGCGCACCAAGTCAGATATGGGCATAGGTGTGCACAGATAGGGATGAGATGGTGCTAAAGCATCTGCCTCTGCCCTACTGGACAAAAATGCCCTTTTGAAAGTTCTCATTTTTGTCACAATGTACTGTGGTCCATATTGACATGATTTACAATGTCAATTGTAAATGTTTCACGATCAAAAGCATGCCACAATGTAATATCTTCTTTAGTCTCGTAAGGCAGCCCACCAACCCCCCTTCAGCACCTGCCCACCAAAATATCTAGGCACGCCAGTGGTCATGGACCCTGGTGCAAGTCACCACCATAGCCCCTCAGAGGTTGTCGCCATTGTAGGATATTTCACACACCTGGAAATCAAGGTTGACATTGACTGCAGAAATGTAATGTAATTTTTGATGACTTATTGTAGTTGAAACAGGCCAATTCTTTTCTCAACCAAATCAGAATTGAATGAATTCCTCATTTTATTTTCATTTTGGAGATGGTGACGACTCCCCTGGAGGTCACAAGGTTTGGTGCGACCACACCTGCTGAACCTGCTAGTTACACCAAATCAGGGGTGCGTTTCTCAAAAGCGTAGTTGTTAGCCAGTTAGCAACCTGGGAAGTTGTCAATGGGAAATTGAATTGCAAACAACAAAGTAGCTAACGTAGTTAGCAACTATGGCTTTGAGAAATGCACCCCAATTGTGATTTACTAATATTGGCATGGTGAGTTTGTCGCAGAGCCAGCGCTTGCACTGGGGAGGAGCAGCACAGCCTGACACAAAATAAATCTAACTGAAAACACTTTTTAGGAAATAGACAAGAATTTGTCCATGAATAGAAGCTCATACCGTAATTGACAGTTGAACGAAATCCAACAGACTACCGTAATTCCTTTGGTAGGCTACCTAATCCATGGTCCCAGACCCAGACCCAAATGCAATGGCATCCAGACTAATGGGCAGACCCTCATAAGAACACCCCTGGCATTCCCCTGATGTGGAAAGAAAAAAAGAGAAAATGCTTGGGTCACATTTCACACACATGTGAAATGTAAAGCTTCAAATTGATGCTGATCTTAAATATTAAAACAAATTTGGGAACACTTAATCCAATTCAATCCACCAAATCCACCAAAATCCTGGCCATGGGGGCCTGGTTTGTTACCTCCACCAAGGAGGTTATGTTTTCAGTCGAGAGTTTGTTTGTCTGTGCATCTGTTTGTTTATCAGCAGGATAACTCAAAGAGTTATGAATGGATTTTGGTGAAATTTTGAGGAGCTGTTGGAAATTAGAAATGGATCCAGGATTTAAAAAAAACAAATCTTCACTATTGCGGGATACGGTGAAATTTGAGATTCCAGTTTCTAACACCACAAAAACAAGGAAAAAAGTCTTGAAAAAAGGGAGTAGCATGGTCAAATGTTCTATCAAACATCTTCCTTGGTGGAGCTCTACACTATCTGAGTGCATTTCTGGTTTCTACATAGCCTATGTTTATATATATATTTTAAATGTCCTAAAGGTGTCCTGTGTAGGATGGTGGCCAGAGTGGTATTGCAACTATGGTGCTCATTGAAACTGTGCTGCCTTTTGCCAAATTTGACCTTTTCATGAATGGTAACTAAATAATAAACGTTTTACTAGTATACGTACAACAAGTTTTGCAGGTAAAAATGTCTATTTCTGGAAATTCAAAATGGCGGACCATGGAGAAGATCTTTTTCATATATGAAAGGTGCAATTTTCCCAGTCCGAATACTTAGAATTTGATTGAGTATTTATGGAAAAGGCAACATATGTGAATGGACAGCATGAAGTCTGGAAATAAACTACTACAAAAATTACACAGTGCACCTTTAACATATTCCTATCAGCCCAAAAGTTATGCAACATGATACGTACATCATCAGATTCCTTACAGCGCAGTAATACGTTTTAGGATGATATGTGGATATGTTAGCATGCTAATTAAAAAATAGAAACACACTATGCCCCGAGAAGGGCATGTCAGGGGGAATGCGAATCAGGGGGATGTTTGACATGGTGTTTCGTTCTCACTCGCTCTCTATCTACGGTGTGTGTGTGTGTGTTTGTGTTGAGGTGGCAGGGGGATGTTTGACATGGTGTTTCCCTGTGTGTGTGTGTGTTTGTATTTGTGTGTGTGTGTGTGTGTGTGTGTGTGTGTGTGTGTGTGTGTGTGTGTGTGTGTGTGTGTGTGTGTGTGTGTGTGTGTGTGCCAGTGTTAAAATGGGGTGGGATTAGGGGTCTATTGAGACAGGAGTGAGGAGGGGGCTGTGTGTGTGTGTGTGTGTGTGTGTGTGTGTGTGTGTGTGTGTGTGTGTGTGTGTGTGTGTGTGTGTGTGTGTGTGTGTGTGTGTGTGTGTGTGTGTGACACGCCCTCTGCAGATTAGTGTTGTGTGAGCACATTCATGTGGAAATGTGGAGACATGAGTTGGGCATACTGACACACTAATACACATGGACGTGACTCCCATTTAGTGTCCTGAGCAGCGTGACCTTTAGAACAGTGACACCATGATGCACACAGATAACAGCCAAGCCAAGCATCCTACACAAATACAAACACAATTCTATTTCAATTCATATTTTCTTATATACGAAATGTCAATTTATTGTATGAAAAAGAAAATGTATGAGTATATACAATTTATTTGTTATATACAAAATGTTGTATATAATATTGCATACAATAGACGATTTTCTCACATGCAGTAACAATATCTTACCTCAGTATCTATCATTTTACAATGATTCATTTTATATGGATAAAAGATGAAATAATAGTAAATGTGAACTACCCTAACATAAGATTAACAAAATCAAAGTTATAAATGAAAATGGAATGTGAAATGCATAAAATATCAGATTGGAAATAAGAATGAACAATGGATAAAACAGTGAATCAATTAAATTCAGTGAATGCTTGCATACAAAGGGAGATCCAAACACATGGTTCCATGACATTGTTATTGTATGTTCATTGCACTTGCTGTATCCTCTTTTTATCACTTAAAGGTTTTATTTATTTGCTAGAGATTCAGGCATGAATCACATTTCACGGTGAATACAGCAATCAAAAGTCAAAAGCCTTCAAGATGCTCATTCAGTGTGTGTGTGCGTGTGTGTGTGTGTGTGTGTGTGTGTGTGTGTGTGTGTGTGTGTGTGTGTGTGTGTGTGTGTGTGTGTGTGTGTGTGTGTGTGTGTGTGTGTGTGTGTGTGTGTGTGTGTGTGTGTGTGAGACAAGCAAAACTGCATCCTTATGAAACTGATGTGGTGACAGGGAACAAAGTAATAATGCAAATAATAATAATAATAAGAATAAGAATAAGAATAAGAATAAGAATAATAATAATGTCATAGACATATCTGTTATAGTCGGAAATAAAAAGTTACAGAAACAAATTCCTAACACACAGAAAACAGAAAGGACCAAGTTTTGAGGAAAGGTAATGGCTGCAACATTCAGTAACCAAACAACGTAGGCTACAGCATCTTCACAAATTGGAGAAGAACATTGAATAGGTACTTGGACGGGTGCGTGTAGCCTTCCATCAGCGCCATTCACCTGTTGAGACACACAAAACACAGAAACTTGCAGAAGAAGTTACAGAAAAGTTTAGTAAAAAGCTCTCAACATTTTACAAGCAGAAGTTAATACAAAGGAGAAACACAAATGCTGATGTGCTCAAGTAAGGGGGATGACATTTGAATTTTCCCACAGTGTCTCCTCCTGCTAAGAAAACGAGAGGAGAAAAAGCAAAAAGAGGAGATTAGAGATAGCAAGCGAGGGATCAGCGAAAGAATGGGCTGGAGGAGTCAATGGGAGGATCGCCCTCAGAAAGAAAGGAGAGAGAGATAGACAGAATATCGTTGAGGGGGTTAGCGGGGAATGGAGAGGGGGCACGAGAGAAGCGTCTTTTTCTTCTTACGTTTTGACAGGGCTCTGTTGACATCACCCCCCATCTCATCTCATCTCTCTTGCATTTTGTGTTCTCAAGAGGCCAAGTGTGGAGGCTCTTCAACTGAAGAGGACGAGTTTGTCTTCTGGAGAGTGAAAGTGTGGGTGTTTCTCTGTGTGTGTGTCTGTGTGTGTATGTGTGTGAGCGAAAGTGAAAGAGAGAGGGAGAGGGGTCTTGTACAATTGGTTTGTTTCATTTTAGTGTTAGAAAAATGACGAAAATGTTACATGTCTAAGGATTTTCTTATAGGCCTACTTTGGAAAGATAACCATGCTTTGTTATACTGTATATAGGCCTACGTGTATATAATATAGGCCTATACCATGCACATGTGTGTGTGTGTGTGTGTGTGTGTGTGTGTGTGTGTGTGTGTGTGTGTGTGTGTGTGTGTGTGTGTGTGTGTGTGTGTGTGTGTGTGTGTAATGTTATATATCCAATTACAGAGGTGTATGAAGGTGTTCCACCTTGATATGTTTATATTGTAAAGATATGTTGGCCGATTTCAGACCCAGTAATAGGGGAAGTGTCTATTTCATTTAATTTTAATTATTTAATTTAATTAAATCGAATTTTAATTATTTTACTTCAATTTAATTAATTTAACATTTAATTAATTTTTTTTTTGTTTTTTATTTTTTTTTGTTCAATTTAACTCAAATGAATGTATTTATTCATTTGACAGGGCTCTGTTGACATCACGCCCATCTCATCTCATCTCTCTTGCATTTTGTATTCTCAAGAGGCCAAGTGTGGAGGCTCTTCAACTGAAGAGGAGAGAGAAGGGTGGGGGGGGGTTGTACAATTGGTTTGTTTCATTTTAAAGTGTTAGAAGAATGATGAAAATGTTACACGTGTAAGGATTTTCTTATACTGTACTTTGGAAAGATAACCTTGCCTTAGTGTGTATATAGGCCTATACTGTATATATGATAGCCTATGCACGTATGTGTGTGTATATACCATGCGTGTCTGTGTGTGTGTGTGTGTGTGTGTGTGTGTGTGTGTGTGTGTGTGTGTGTGTGTGTGTGTGTGTGTGTGTGTGTAATGTTATGTATCCAATTACAGAGGTGTGTAAAGGTGTTCTACCTTGATATGTTTATATTGTAAAGATATGTTGGCCGATGTCAGACCCAGTAATAGGGGGTGTCTAATTAATTTAATTTTAATTATTTAATGTAATTTAATTTTATACAATTTCATTTTAATTATTTTATTTCAATTGAATTAATTTAATATTAATTTTTATTTAGAATTTTTATTTATTTTGTTCAATTTAACTCAAAATGAATGTATTTATTCATTTGACAGGGCGCTGTTGACATCACCCACCACCTCATCTCATCTCATCTCTCTTGCATTTTGTGTTCTCAAGAGGCCAAGTGTGGAGGCTCTTCAACTGAAGAGGACAAGTTTGTCTTCTGGAGAGTGAAAGTGTCGGTGTGCGTGTGTGTTTGTGTGTGTGTGTGTGTGTGTGTGTGAGAGAGAGAGAGAGAGAGAGAGAGAGAGAGAGAGAGAGAGGAGGGGAGTACAGTTAATTTAGTCTTTTTTTATATTGTAAGAAAAAACCTGATATGTCCATTCCGCTATGTCCATTGTTTCATGTCCAAGTATGATCACATCTTGATCATCAATGTTGTTCACCGAATCATGCAAAAAAGTTGCAGGATGGAAAGAGCACATCATTTTAAAATTCGATACCAACCTTGACTTATAGCACCTGTCCGAGCTCATGGTGTGAAAACCTTTATCTATTTTATTTTGTTCTATTTTTTAAACTAAATACGTGTTGTTGGGGTTTTTTTTGGCCGGTTTTAGATGTATCAATATCTCAATATATTTGTAACATATTGTTAAGGGGCTGGCTTTAAGCGGTTAAACATTCACAAGTTTCGTGAGCTGAAGGTAGCTTTTGAAAAGGTGGGCTGAATAAAATGTGTCATGAATTCAAAATGAAATGGTAGTGTGGGATGGTCAGGACCAGGTTATGTTCGCAAAATAGTCAATAATTTGGCTCGGCTGGCATATATTCCCCATATTCAAAGTTGAAGTACTTTATTTTGCCATTTGTGCATAAACTAGTTGTCCAAGCACATAGGAACTCTTGTGCAGGCCCTCTGAGTCAATAAATAAGCTTAGAATTAAATAGAAAAATAGGAAGACAAAATACATTACAAAGTGATACAAATCAAAGAGATCAAAATAATAATAATAATATATATATTTTTTAAAAAGGTGGATCAAATGTTCATTGCAGAAAAAGCTAAATTTAGCCCTGTAACATACAGTCAGATCAACTTTGGTGTATTCGTCAATATGCGAAAATCATGTTGCTGCCAAAAACACAAGAAACTACTGGAATTGGACTGTGAATTTTACATCCATTTTAAAGTACTTTATTCAAGTAGGTCAAGTAGGTTTTTATTGTCAATTTCTTTACATGCACTGGTCATACAAAGAATTTGAAATTACATTTCTTGCTTTCCCATACAGACATAGACTAATTAAGGTAAGGACATAGACAGTATAGACATAGACAGTACTTATACATGGACTTAAGACAGTGTGGACATAGACAGTGCTCATACAGACAGTAGGCCTACATTTGATGATGTTTTGTTTGCCCCCATGAACTTGCATTGTTACGCTTAATTTGGCTATACTGTTAAACTAGGCAATGGAAACACATAGACGAAAATGAAATGCATATTCATGAATAATGCTGGGAAATACTGCAAATATGTGAAAAACAAAAAAGGGTGGACAGTTAGGGAACCTAGGCCTATGTCTGGAGGGCCGTTTGCAATTGCGGCCCTTGAGGCTGTTTTATCCGGCCCCCGAGACAATTTTAATGTTATGCAACATCACATAAAATATGACATATTTTGTTAAGGAACCTTAGAAATTACATTCGCAATACAAGTACCACTCCCCTCCCTGCAGGACATTTACACCGCACGCCTCACCCGGAAAGCACTGATGATCATCAAAGACACAAGCCACCCTGCACACAAACTGTTCAGCCTCCTGCCCTCTGGAAAGAGGTACAGGCGCCTCCGTTCCCGTACCACCAGGCTTGCAAGCAGCACGATGCATCAAGCAATCAAGATACTGAACACTCAACCCACTCTCCCTCCACTGTCAGCCTCTAGCCAGCCAGGCCACTGACAACCCTCCCCCCCCTCATCCCCACCACCATCTGCGACTGAACATTCCACCTGCACTACTACATCTGTGACTGAACTTTCAACCTGCACTAACTCAAAACATACACATGCACACACACAAACACACACACACACACACACACACACACACACACACACACACACACACACACACACACACACACACACACACACACACACACACACACACACACACACACACACACACACAAGCACATCACACTTTCTGCACTAAACCCAAACATACACACACTGACACACAACTCATACTCACACACACACACACACACACACACACACACACACACACACACACACACACACACACACACACACACACACACACACACACACATACACAGACACACAGACGCACACCGCACTTTCTACCTGCACTAAACACACACACACACACACACACACACACACACACGCACACACGCACACACACATACTGCTGCTGGTGTATTTGATAAACCTATTTTAATTATTTATTTTCTTCAAATGCTACTATTACTATGTCAGAACGCTATAAAGGACTTTTAGAAAAAGCACAACAAAATACCTCCTCTTAATGTATGTTCTCTACAAGTCTTCTGTTGTCCAGTCTTGCACTTTAAATGTCTGTATGAGCACTGTCCATACTGTCTCATGTATGAGTACTGTCTATGTCTATACTGTCTATGTCCTTACCTAGATTAGTCTATGTCTGCATGGGAGAGCAAGAAACGCAATTTCAAATTCTTTGTATGACCAGTGCATGTAAAGAAATTGACAATAAAACTTGACTTGACTTGACTTGACAATTAAGTTATATTCAGGGGACCTGATGGGGTTTGTTTTAAAGGTGGCTACCTCATATAGGCCTAAAGTGCAAGGGGAAATCCTGGTTTGCTTCCTTAGTACAGCCCTCGGAGGACTTGTTTAGCCCTAGGAGTAATTTGAAGTGGCCCCTCGGATGAAAAAGGTTCCCCACCCCTGGTTAAGGTGTAAACAGGATGGATCCTTGAGGAAATGTCGTATATGGAAAAGGGCGTTTTCTGTCGTACTGTTTGATGCTTTTCAGTCTCCGTAGTATAATTCGCTGACATCATTTTACGCATGCGCCATAAAGAAAATTGTTAGCCCTCGAGTTGAGGAAAACAGTCTTTGAAACAATCGTCTGCGATTTAAAATAACTTATCTGTTGGACCTTCTCATATAATATTTTTTTACATTCCGGACAGTAGTCTCCCAGGACCCCCCTTCAGCATTCTGATTCATTCTTCAGAAACACACCAGCTGATAGAATGAATCAATTTGAACAGTAAGTCGTTTCGGAGTTCAGCCAGCTCGTTAGCTAGTTGGTTAGCTGTGTAGCACACAGTGGTGATAGGATAACCAAATAATGTTGACTTCAGGAATTGAAGCACCAGACGGAAATGTGACAAAATTGGGGCGCTAAAATCAAACGTGTTGGTGTGTAATGCTTACCGGTGGGGTGGCGGCACCATGCGTTTGGTTCTGCATTACGTAATCATAGTTGACTTCTATCTCACCAATCGCATTCATACGCCCCAACATCACACATCTAGTTATTACTAAGTAGTTCTAATGCGCATAGCATATTATGGCATCTCGTGTCTTGTTAGTATTCTGCGTAACCAGACAGTTCTAACTGATTGGTTTTGCTTGCTTCTAGTCTAAAGGAGGAGGAAGTGGACGAGCATGAAGACCAGGTGACAACGCGAGACGACAAGAGTGACACAGATAATGGGACCCTAAATAACAATAACAACAACCGGCGGAAGGTATTTTGTTGTACGGCATTATCACTCGATTGATCTACTATTCTATCTATTAATTGACTTGGATGAGCAATATGGGGATTAGATTGTGCAATGATACCATAGCCATTGGTGATGAATGGCAGGTTTTCACCATTGTTGTTGCTGCTGGTGCAGGATTAGATCTTGAGACCCTTCAGTCTTCAGATCACTTCCCAAAACTTGGCTTAAGGGAAATATTGCTCGAACTACATGGTTAAAGAGTTAAAGAGATCTCGATGTACTTTTTCCCAATATGTTTTAGGGCTTTTACCTTTAATTCTGAAAGGACAGTGGGGGAGAGAGGAAATGAGTGGGGAGGGAGAGAAGGAAGTGCCCTACGTTAGGCCATGGCAGGACCGATGCTGATGTACCGAAGCGTAGACGACGTTATGTGTGTCTTGTTGACCCGGACTGGTTCTTGTCCTTTTTTGCTCTGGGCGAGTTTTGAGTTCATTCAAGATGTTATTGGATTTCCAGCTCCTCTTTTAAAATCTATGACGGCCAGTGTTCTTAACAATATTAAGACAGACTCTGTGATTCCAAAAAGCCACATTTGGTAAGACCAGTGTCCAAGTCCACGACGAGGCATCCGTTGCCTGATAGTAGTTAGGGAGGTAACAGGTTCGAATCCCACCCTTGCCTCTGGCTACACCTCTATCCATGGTTGAAGTGCCCTTGAGCAAGGCACTAGGGGTGTAAATCACAGCTTTCATGACGATACGATACGGTATCGATTTCTTAAATCAGGCTTTAGATTTTTTTTGATACTTAAGAATTCCCCACGATACGATGCGATTCGGTTTGATCCGATTTTTTCCAATGACTTTTCCACTACTATTGTGTTATGGAGCACAGGGGCCAGCGATTCGATTCTTAAGAATGCCCCACGATACGATGCGATTCAATTAAATCGCCGGCCGATACTTCCGATACATCGATACATTTCGATTTTATTTACATCCCTACAAGGCACCTAACCCCACATTGATCCAGGGACTGTAACCAATACCCTGTAAACTAAGTAAGTTGCTTACAGCGTCAGCGTCGGCTAAGTGTAATGTAATGTAAAAGACGATTATTCAAACCAATTCCAATTATTAGTGTGTACAAGACAAGTCCAAGTGCATAGAAAAGCGTACTTGGGTCCAGACTCGTACTACTACAGCCTTGGAAAATGGTCATCTAGGCTGCTTTTTTAGATGTGTTGTATTCACACTCGTCTGACCATCTCTCATCTTCTCCACCACCCTGTGTGTCTGTTCTGCCAGGCTATTTCTCCGGCGGCGGGAGAGCATCCTCTACAGTACAACTACACCTTCTGGTACTCGCGCCGCACGCCCAGCCGGCCCGCCAACACGCAGAGCTACGAGCAGAACATACGTCAGATTGCCACTGTGGCATCGGTAAGACTCCCCACTGCAATGTAATGTGATCAAAGATGGAGACTGCTGATTAAAATCACATTATTGTTTTTATTTACTGATCTAGTGCACCTATCTATTACACTTCTTTTAAACAGTGTGTTATATTATTTGGAAGGTAAATTTATTGTCGCAACTTGTGTTACCTGTTCACACAAGCCATCCTTTTTCATGAATATTAAGTATCATTTTTAAGTATTCTTAGTAGACTTTCTAAAACTGAGGGATAGCAAATATATAAAGTTGATGTAAAAAGGAAACTGTGCAATGCAATTTGTGTTTACCCACTTTGTCAAACTTAAATGTGTAGCTCTACACTACTTTTGTGAGCCCTGCGGTGATTGGTCGGGCTAACTATGACCTGGTGTCTGATAGGTGGAGCAGTTCTGGAAGTTCTACAGCCACCTGGTGCGGCCGGGCGACCTCACGGGGCACAGTGACTTCCACCTCTTCAAGGAGGGCATCAAACCCATGTGGGAGGTTGGTCTGCACGCTACCATGTGTCTTTTACTATAGTCATTACTAGAGGTTGGCTCCTACAAGGTTTGCATATTGCAATTATAAACATCCACGTATACATCTGCGGGTGCATTTATACGTATATACAAGAAATGTGTGTGAAAGCTTTCTTTTCAATGTGTATGTGTGTGCGTGTAGCCAGACTACCAGAGTTTAATGCCGTGTACAGACCAAGAGCGAACGGAGCGAATGAAGCGACGGAAGTCATTATTTTTCTATGGAGGGCACGCGACCTTCGCTACCAAAGCGAATTCGCCAGGCCTTGCGTGACCAGAGCGAATTTTGACGATTAAACTAAATCTAATCGCAGGCGAATTCGCTCTGACGCTGTTTGGCGAAAACCAATCGGAACGTTCATATCTCCGAATGTCCCAGGCTGTCAAGCCAGAGCCGTTATGTGATTAGCTGAATCAAACATGTCAATGCTGCGTCTGAAGCGAATACAGCGAATTCAAGGCGAAACTTCTTCTGCTACCCACGCTACCAGGCAGCGTAGTTCGCTCTTAGTCTGGACATGGCATAAGGCTTTTTAACTTTAGTAAGGAGTGCCTCATCTTTTCATGGCAATTTGGATGCCGAAGTCTTTTTGATGAGCACCCTTTTTTACATACTTTGATGAATGGCCCAGCGTTCCCTTCTCTCTTTTTTTTTGTATGTGTGTGCGTTTGGTATATATACCCATTGCGTGTGTAACTTTTCTTTTCAATGTGTCTTTCTGGGTGTGCGTTTGTTTGTGTGCATGTATGCGTTTGTTTGTTTGTTTGTTTGTTTGCTTGTTTGCCTGTGCATGCGCGCCTGCCTTCATGTGCGCGTGTGTCTACGAAGGACGAGGCCAATAAGAACGGTGGGAAGTGGATCATCCGTCTGCGTAAGGGCCTGGCCTCCCGCTTCTGGGAGAACATCATCCTGGCCATGCTGGGCGAGCAGTTCATGGTGGGGGAGGAGATCTGCGGCGTGGTGGTCTCCATACGCTTCCAGGTGCGGTAACATCCTGTGATTGTCACTTATTCTTGTTATTTACCCGTTAATGTCAGTAGAACATAAGCAGTTCATGGAGTGCCAGAGCTGTAGTCTCTACACGCTTTCAGGTGCGGTAATATTCTGTGACTTTTACTTATAGTTGTTATTTTTCAGTATTAATGTCAGTAGAACATATGAGATATCACGGTGAGGGAGGAGATATGCCATCTCATCACACTTGGCTGACAATTTATGTTTTGTTACTACCAGACAACCAGCCAATCAGCAAACATCAATGTCATGACTGAATGTTTGCGATTTGGTAAAATAAAACCCCCATACCTGTTGTCATGACGTGATGTCATGTCCTGCCCTCAGGAGGATATCCTGTCCATATGGAACAAGACAGCCAGTGATCAGGTGACCACCTCGCGAATCCGTGACACCTTAAGGCGCGTCCTCAACCTACCTCCAAACACAATCATGGAATACAAGACCCACAACGACAGCCTCAAGTATGTACAAAAGTAATACAACTAGCACATTTGTATTGAATCATCCAAAAAATGATTACCTAAAAAATAGTCATGGCAAGTTTATTCTAATAGTGACAGTGTGTGCACATGGAAATGCCATAATCTACTTTGCTTCAAAATATACATTTAGGTAATGCTTAAGAAAAACAGTGTGATTAATGTGATTTTCACATTATTAACATTTATTAATCAGCTAATTATAAACAAAACATTTACAAATGTTTGTAAATGAGCAAGAATCGACTCCTGGATGGGTTGTGATGTGCATTTGCCTGCCGGTTACTTCTACTATATATCTGAGTCAATGACGTTTTTAGGGCTCAGACGTCAGGTGGTACAACAGTTAATGCCCATAAATTAATTAGTAGTTGGTGATTAATGTACTGAAATTAATATGCTTCTTAGATATGCCACTAAAACAAAGTAAAAAAAAAATCCATAGTCCATACAATAGCGGTTTTAGCTGTAGTCATACCACCTGACACATGATACGTAAGGGATAATTGACGACACGGTGTGCGTCTAAATGCACACCTAGGTGGTGATGCGGCCATGACGCGAAGCGGAGTGGCCGTTACACCTCGGTGTGCATTATTTTTCCTGTTAGACGCACACCGTGAAGTCAATTATCCCGCTTATACCACGGTTGCCACACTGTCTGAAAGTTATTTTAGGCATTATTTCGATGCTTTAATGGCTAAAACAAAGGTTTTCTGTAGAACTACTTCCTTCCGCCACAAGAAGCTTCTTTTCATAACTTTCTGGCGAACTGCCGTTACTAATTCTAAATTTAAGGTTGCTATGACCAAGACACCGTTGTTAGTTCTATCGCATTCGGTTGTCAAATCAAGAGCCAGTCGTTAATTCTATCGCATTTGGTTGTCAAGTCAGTCGCCTCAATGTTCTACCCATCAGATATATGGGCGCATCTGACTTGCCCACAAGATTGCCTACAGTTGGCATGATTCCTACAAATTTACAGATCTCAATAGATTAAAAAAATACCCTGCGTATCTTGGCGACATTCTAAATGCCTCGCCTCGCCATTAACTTTATCAAAACAGGCACCTCGTCAATCTGCTCCCCTCCATAGGAAACTCCCCTTTATTTATTTTCCACTGCGTTCCCATAGTTAGGCCTATTGATCCGAAAATGTCCCATACTTTTCACAAGTTACTACTCTCTCAACTGATAAACGCTACAACCACAAGAAACATCTCCTCTCGTGGGGAAGAAACGCCCACGTGAAACGGGCGTCCCTTTGAGCAGGGAATCTCTCTCTCTCTCTCTCTCTCTCTCTCTCTATCACAAAGTTGACAGAGTGATGGTCAGTTGGGAGAAATAAACATGTTTGAATTTTGATTAGGCCTACTAAGATTTGCTCCGGATTCATTATACATTGCTGGTGTTTCCAGACGCGTGATGCGACATGTGTCAATTCAGTGCGTAATGCTTGCAACTTTTTTGTGTGTAATTTATGAACGTGCGTGCCTTGGCGCATTGATACACTGGAGTTATGCGGTCAGAAAAGTGACCTAATTGTGGGACTACTTCAGGTGTGCATCTATAGACAGTTAATCAACACCCAATTCAGCGCGTCACAATGGGAGATTCCAGACTGCCGTGGTATAATACTAAAACGTCATTGACCCATCTACTGGTTTCATCTCTTTTGCTCATCGGAGGACAAACTACCAAGATTGCTGTGGTTATCCTGTGGCTGTGTTAACATAGTATTTCTTAGTCGTTAACCAATATTTGCTAATGTTTTGTTGATAATTAATTCCTTATTTACAAAGTGTTCATGAAGCTTTTTATGGTGCCATTATTCTCATCCGCTTATCCTTTTCCACCCTCAGGGACAACTCCAGTTTCCGCAACACCAAGATTACATTGTGACGACAACCTTGAAGTGCTCACACAGAGCCGTATGTGGAGGGGGACTTTGACTGGATGGATTGGATGAATGAATGGACGAATGGATGAATGGATGGATGGATGGATGGATGGATGGCAAAAAACGACCTAATGAAAGGACATCATGGGTTCGATGTGCACATGAACCTTCTCCTGCTCCTCTTTTCCCCTGTCAATCACCCAGCCGAGACCTCCTGGACAGCAAGAGTTTGGAGCATTGTAGTCAACGCTTTGATCGGAAAACATACACACACACACACACACACACACACACACACACACACACACACACACACACACACACACACACACACACACACACACAGTCTACTCTATTATCCAAACTCACATTCTCGACTTTGATAGGAACACACACACACACACACACAGTCTATTCCATTATCCAAACTCACATTCTCGACTTTGATTGGAAAACACACACACACACACACACGCATTCTCGACTTTTGCTTGTGTTTCGCTGACGTGGAGAAAACACAAGTTTCTCTGCTGTCAGCCTACGTACGTGTACATCAATCAACTTTTCCCCATTCAACATCCCAATTGTAAATTAAAAAATGACCTTTTGAATTGCGCTTTTGTGAGATATTGAATTAAACTTCTATCACAAGGCCACAAGCACAATCGAGGATTGGAGATTATACATTGAAATGGAACACGCGCACACACACACACACACACACACACACACACACACACACACACACACACACACACACACACACACACACACACACACACACACACACACACACACACTCTCTCTCTCTGTCTCACGCACACACACACACACACACACACACACACACACACACACACACACACACACACACACACACACACACACACACACACACACACACACTATCTCATGCTTACATGCGCACACACCCTCAGTCACACTCAGTCTGAACAGTCAAACACCACTGAAGAGAAGCATGGTCATCTTTGTCCTGGTAAAAGAAGCATTTGTAACGAAATGTCCCTGTATCGTAATGTTGATCTGATTTCCTTGCTTCATCCTAATTCCTCAATGTATCTGGTCTAATTTTCTTTTTAATTATTATTATTATTATTATTATTATGACTGACCATAATAGTAAATGTGGCACACATGCTCACATGTTATTTCTTAATGTATTACTTGTTCAGTTTTGGAGTACACATATTGTTGGGGGGTCAAGACACAGCGCAATATTCATGAAGGGGATGTGGATGGCGAGTGACCAGTTTGACTACATTTGGGACGTGTATGTTGCAGATTGAAATAATTCATTTCACCCTAGACATAAAGCAGTGCTTAGAATATGTATCATGAATTTTCATGCGGTAATCTTTCCTCACTTTTTTGCAAACGTCCTCAGTCTACTCCAAGTTCAATTTGGTTCATTATGAAGTATGAATAATGATCTATTCATATGTTATCTGCTGGAGGAGGAGAGAAGAAAACTTGTGACATGTCTGGCGGTAAATATTGCATATGATCAGTGCCCAGTTCAGAGCCTGTACAGCTTTGGTCGCGTCTGTACATCGGTCATTTAACGCAGGTCTTCATTGTATTATGAAGAATTTTTTTCGGGACCAAACATTAATGTTTGAGGGTCACAGAAACCATCTTGGTGGCCTTGTACAACTGAACATAAGACTACTTTTGGGGAGAAATTTGCAAATGATTTCAATACATTCTGCAGCTCATTTTTTTGCTTTCAAGATTCATTTGTATTGTTTGTTTATATAAATAAAAAAAGAATGTAGTATATGGAAGTGTGTGAGTGGACTGTCTGCATAGCCCACTGACTCAGAAACAGCTGTGGATTTGTTGACTTGCCATCCCTGTCCCTTTTTGATGACGTTTCCTTGAGAGTCGTTGATCACTGATGCGGTTGTTGCTATGGCGCGCGGATTGCACTGGGAGTTGATCCCCACCTCTTTCAAACGTCTTGTTCTCTCGGGAATTTGGTAAACAAATAAACTTTTGGGACACAGGGAAGAGCTCATACCTTGTAAGTAACTCTTTCATATATTGAAGATTTCACGAAGAACTCTGCATTACCGCAACTCGGAGGAAGCTAGGCAACGGATAGCCAAAGTTTTACGAGGATAAAAGTTAGCCCAATACATCTGTTGTCGAGTTGTTTCTTGAAAAAACAATTCTACTGCAACTGCAAGTTAAGTGGAGCTATTTATAGATATGTTTGCCAAGGAACTTGAGTCTTGCTCCACTTTCAGTGCGAGACCGCTTCTTTCTAACTTGGTTAGTTACGAGTTGTTAGCCGGTGGGTTAGCCAGCTTTGCAGGTTAGTCTTTGACAGGAAACATGCTATTGTAAAGAAATTTAACTTGCTTAGTCAGTCAGGCAGGTAGGCTATTGCCTGGTAAATAACTTGTAGAGGAAGCGTTGGAGACTATGCATGGGTCATTCAGCAAGCATACAGCAGGTGTATTTGTCATCCTCAATACAGATAAGAAAGTTGAATCAGACGTAGAACGAGGCCCTTTACTTTAGCTGAAAAAAAAAACAGACAGAGTAGAATCCATAGCTCACCATCCAAAACGTATCGTCTTTCATTCATAGATCGACCTACTCTATTGTGTAGAGCAGCTGAGTGTGTGTGTGTGTGTGTGTGTGTGTGTGTGTGTGTGTGTGTGTGTGTGTGTGTGTGTGTGTGTGTGTGTGTGTCAGAGAGGGGTGGGGGATGTAACTGGGCTAGTGTCTTCCTTACTGTACTATAATTGTGTCAGTTTATGTAAAGAGTCATGCCTTCCATACTGTGTGGGGGGGCGTGGAGGTGATCTTGTATTCTCTCCTGTGTGGGTGTGTTTATGTGTGGGTGTGTGTTTGTGTTTGTGTTTGTGTTTGTGTGCATGCACATGTGCGATGCTGATGCACTAGGAGACATTCCAGTGTGTGTGTGTGTGTGTGTGTGTGTGTGTGTGTGTGTGTGTGTGTGTGTGTGTTAAGTTGTGGCCTGACCACAGCCCGAGATGTCAGCAGAGAGAGATGGGGAGCAGCTGATGTTGAGTGACATTGAACCCCTGCCTTCCTCTCCTCCTCCTACATCATCATCATCATCACCATCCCGCACCATTACTCAGCAGCATCCCCTTAAGGTACCCTCCCTCCTGTGTGTGTGTGTGTGTGTGTGTGTGTGTGTGTGTGTGTGTGTGTGTGTGTGTGCGTGCGTGCGTGCGTGCGTGCGTGCGTGCGTGCGTGCGTGCGTGCGTGCGTGCGTGCGTGCGTGCGTGCGTGCGTGCGTGCGCGCGCGTGTGTGTGTGTGTGTGTGTCAGGGGTATTCAATTAAAAGTCTCTGAGGCCCAGCTGTTTAAATTCCCTCCAGTGAAGGGGCCAAACATTGAATCTGTATAACCGCGAGCAGCACAGTGTCCGAGATTAGGGTGCAAAAAAGTGGATAACTTTCCAGACAGAACATGGTATTCACTTCTCAATTTCTTAGTAGCCTTAGGATTATCTATTTATGACTGTTTTAGATAATATTTCACTCTCATGTAAATGCATAGTAGAGATATCCCCAACCGGAAGTGTTCACAAATTATGCATGGCCACAGATAGTACAGCACACATATATGTTTTGTTTTATTTTTGTTCTGACCCTAAGTGGGTGGGGGGGGGGTGGTATGTGTTAGGGTGACCATCTACGTGACAGCAAAAAGGAGGACATATTTTTGGAGAGGGGGTCCGGGGGTCCTCCACCAGAAAAATGCATTTTAATCAATTAGGCGTCTGTCGTTAATGCTGTACCGGACGTCGGACAAGGCACTGAAATGACGGATGGTCCTTCTTAAAGACGGGCGTCAGGCCACCCTAGTATGTATGTGACCTGATGTTATATATGGGCAATTCTATGTCAACTGCACCATGATACAATAAATTGACTTTTTATTGAAAAACCTCACTTCCAAAATAACATCAAGGCCTCTATATCACAAAGGTACATAAGTAGAGTCCACCCATATTAGCAGTCAAAAAGGTAAATTTAGTGTGATTTAAATTGTCTACTCTACTACAAATTTCAGCCTGATGTATGTATGTGATATGTGTACATGTTGGTGTCCATGCATACTACTCTACTCTACCTTACTCAACTCTACTGTACTTTATTTCAATCTAATGTCCATTTAACTAGTCTACTCTTCCTTACTCTATACCAGGGTTTCCCAAACTGGGGTGCGTGCACCCCTGTGGATGCGCAGCCTGCCATAAGGGGGTGCGCGAGCTGAATTGAGCAATGGCGCATATATGTTTCTATACAGATTTAAAGAAAATGAAGTAGTTTTTAATTGTACTGTATGGTGAATGGTATGCTTTAGGAATATTGAGGTCTATTGGAAAATGAGGATTCCCTAAATTACTCTGCATAATGTACAATGACTTGTGCAGTGAAGCCATATTTGAGTGCCCATAAGTACACCAAAACATTCGATTAGGGGGTGCGCGAACCACATTGAAATGTACAAGGGGGTGCACAAGGAAAAAAGTTTGGGAACCACTGCTCTATACAATCTAATGTAGTCTACTCTATTCTACTCCACTATTATTAGTGCTCTACTATCTTGGTGCCATCCTCTTCTTGTCCTTCTCAGTGCTCTATTGTAATCTAATGTACTCTACTCTACCCTAGTCTATTGTAATCTGCAGTACTATACTCTATTACTCTACTACTCTATAATAATGATTACTAAAGAATGAACATATATATTCCTACTCTACTATTGGGGCCATCCTTTTCTCCTCCTCTGCGCTCTATTTAGATCTAATGTTTGTAATTTATCGTACTCTAGTCTACTCTATTGTAATCTATAGCAGGGGTCCCCAACCTTTCTGGGTCTGAGGGCTACTGAGGGCTACTCAAGAGCTACTGAGAGCTACCCGAGGGAGACTTGTTTGTTCAAAATCCTATACTGATGTCTTGACTTCATTCCCAAATCACACTGATTGAATGATAATTTTCTTACAGGATACAAAGAAATATGTTTAAACTAAGAAAAACATTAACTGTGACTAAAATCTTGTAGTCGTCACTGTTTATTAACATCCTTGTTGGGCACATCAGAAGCTCCTGGAGGGCTACCTGGCGCCCGCGGGCACCACGTTGGTGACACCTGATCTATAGTAATCCAATGTACTCAACTATACTCTACTTCTCTACTCTCCTGTAATCTGTAGTACTGTACTCTACTCTATTCTAATGTACTCTATCCCCAGGCTGGTGCCGTCCCCTCCTCCTCCGTCCTCTCCTCCTCCTCTGCTCTCGCTCACTCCTGGCCCTCCTCTCCACTCTCCTCTGCGCTGGCGTCCTCGCGGGAGGTCACGGCGCGCCTCTACTCCTCCCTGCAGCAGAGCAGGGAGCAAGGTACCAGTCACGGCCAAGGTCATGCCAGGGTCGTCGGTCAAGGGGTTGCGCGCTCACTCTCAGAGCTTTCCGTCAAACCTAGGTAGGTCTTTTCGTGAACTATTACAGGCATACCGTATGTTATTAAATCAATGATGCAATAACATGTAAAAATATACTCTACTCTGTAAGCGACCGTGACCTAATTTCATAACATCAAGATCTAGTAGTAGTGCAGGAAGACTGGGTAACGCTTTACTTTACGGTACAGTATTTACTGTGTACTTTCTGCGTAACAACAGGGTAACAGACCGAAGTTACATGGTATCTAACGTGTAAAAAGGGGGTAATTACAAAGTAAATACTATGTAATACCCATATCTCAAGAATTACTATGAAACTACTGCGTATTTTCTAACCATCTAATCATCAAACTTCTCTCTGTTACCCTTTTGTTACCCAATTAATGGTATTTACTTTGTAATTACCCCCTTTTTGCCCATTAGATACCATGTAACTTCTCTCTGTTACCCTGTTGTTACCCAGAAAGTACACAGTAATTACATAGGGTAACTGTACCGTAAAGTAAAGCGTTACCGAAGACTGTCTAGTTCTACTTATCGGAAAAGCGGTATCTGAAAGTCTTATGGCTGATAAATTATTATTGACATATTATTGTATAATATTGACAAAATTGTTTTACATAGTATATAAAAAGAACAGAAGTTGAAACAAAGTGCTTCACCGGTGACAGGTAATGAACATTAAGTTGTATTGATTAATTCGAATTAGGTGCACTTTTTTACATTTTTGATTTCTCAATCTGTCTCCATTTATCTCTCTCTGTCTCTCTCTGTCTCTCTCTCTCTCTCTCTCTCTCTCTCTCTCTCTCTCTCTCTCTCTCTCTCTCTCTCTCTCTCTGTCCTCTCCTCCTTTAGGCAGGTGTCATTCAAGCTCTCCTCCAGCTCCCCAGACGTTAGCCAGATGAGCTGGCTGGACGCCTCCCCCGCCTTCTCACTGGACGATGGGCCTGATCTCACAGCTGAGGACGAGCAGGAACACCAGGAGAACCAGGAGGAGGTGACGGAGGAGGAGGAGGAGCAGGAAGAGTCGACCCTGAGTGTCAACCTCTCCTCTGGGGAAGGAGTCCCCCTGCAGCCCCACACAGGAGGCCTGGGCCTGGGCCTGGGGGGTGGCCTAGGGCTGAGGGTGGGGGGTACAGGGGACATGAGGGTGGGCCTGGGGCAGCTGTCGGAGGACATGACTGCCAACCTAAAGACCAGTCTGAGCCACAGCAACAGCTTACAGGTATGGCTGGTGAACACAAGCAAAAAAAACCTCAAATCACACACAGTGAGTTATATTTTATCACATACATGTCGAAAATCAATGTCACGTGCCTCCTCTGATGAAGGCTGCTGAGGCAAAGTAACTGAAACCCGTCTGAAAACTTGTCACAAAGCCTTTGTACATTTTACCACCCTTGACTATGAGACAGGTTAATAAATTATTACTTACAGGCCTAATAAACCTCTTAAGTTTTTTTCCACAGTGATTTGCACACTGGCAAAGTCAAAGTTGTGGTTACTGTGAAACTGTGAACTATCCCTGAAGCAGGTGAACCCAACCTGCCATAGAATGCATGTCTATCCATTGCCAGATTCTATTGTGTGCACATAGAAACTTATTTTATCTCTAGTAATGTGTGTGTGTGTGTGTGTGTGTGTGTGTGTGTGTGTGTGTGTGTGTGTGTGTGTGTGTGTGTGTGTGTGTGTGTGTGTGTGTGTGTTTTGTGTAGAGTGGTAGACGACACATTGAGGAGATGGAAAATCTGAGAAGCCACCTGCAGACCATGTTGAGACCCAAACCTGCCGAGAAACAGGGTGAGGTCACTGTGCATGTTTAGCTCTGTGACAAGGCTTTGCCAGCAGTTGTTTCTCTTGTGGCATGAGTGAGCCAGGGTACCTTAGTCATGGAGGAGGATGGGGTAGAGCAGTGGTTCCCAACCTATGGGGCGGGACCCCCCTTATGGGTCGCCAAAGATCCACAGGGGGTCGCGGAGCCCTCTTGATTTTAAGGGGCTTTGTTTTATGTTGAATAAAAGACAAAGCATTTAACTAATAAATGCATAGACGCAACAAATTGTAAGTGCTACATTAAACATTTATTCTATATTTGACCAAAGACGAATTGAGGAATAAAATAACTAAAATAAGTTTTCGCAGGAAACGGAGGGCATCTTGTGACTCCGTCTCGTGCGGGCGCTCGCGTGGTTGGGTCACCAAAGCTTACAATGGTAAAAATATGGGTCCCTTAAGAAAAAGGTTGGGAACCACTGGACTAGAGCACTGATTAATTACTCCCCCCACCAACCTGGTGGGAGTTGGGAATTGAACCGGCAACCTTTAGGCTTACAAGCCTGACCCTAACCACTTACCCGTGACTGCCCGTGCTGTGTTGTCGGTGACCGTTTCAGAAACTGATCTAGCAGTAGAGGTACACAGAATATTCTGCAACCGAAAATATGTGGCTGAGAACGGAAAAATAGGGCACATTCGGATTTCGCCCGAAAGCCAATTGAGTGGCAGAATAGAAAATTAATTGAAAATGGACATTAATGAAACTAATTTTAGTTCTACTCTAACATTTGAAGATTTCAAATGAGAGTAGAGTATAATTTCTCTAAACATCTAAACATTTCCCGTCTAAACATTTATTGTAAGCCGTGGATTTAAGCAATATTTAAAAACGGTGAAAAACCCAACTTTGTAAACTATTAACTGAACTGTGATATTCGGTTTTGGTATTTGGTCAAGTGATTCATTATTATTCGGTTTCGACCACAAATTTTCATTTCGGTGCATCTCTATCTAGCAGTACGCTAGTTTCCCACTAGGTGGCAGTCTATCCAAACAAACAAAATGCTGACCCTTTCTTTTCTGAGAGGTGCGAGGAGGTGAGAAATGTCTCCTCCCATATGCCATTCAGCAGTAAGTGACAGGGGGTCAAGGAAGCACAGATTAGCTTTAGCCAATTAGCATCCACCATTTTAAATATGGCGTCGCATGGAGCAGAATTCGGCACCGTTAGGCACCACGTGTGTGCACGAATGTGAGTTGGGCGCGAGCTCTCATGCGCGCACGTGTTGGATAACCAATTATGTAGCGTTTTAGTGCAAGTTTACGCTCGTTCACGAGACACTACTACTGCGTGTCGTATGTGGCAAGCTAGTGAGCCACATTGTCATCACTTTCTGCGCAGGAGGATACGCCAGCTCAGAGCTCCAAAGCTCAACTGGAAAACTCCCATGTTCATTCTGACGCAGTACTGCACAGCACACAGTGCCTAGTTCACACAAAGAAATTGCATTCCATGCCTTACCCGTGTGAGGGGGCAGCCCCACACGGTGCCCCTAGGGAGCAGTGCGGCGGGAGGGGGTCAATGCTCAGGGTGCCTCAGTCATGGAGGAGGATGGGCAAGATCATACTGATGAACTACTCCCGCCCCCATCCTGGCGGGTCAGGAGTCGCACCAGCAACTTTTGGGCTATGAGCCCGACACCTTAACCGCTTAGCCCCTGCTATTGACTTCACTTGTATGGCGGGCGAGACTTAGTCACTCTCTCCAGTTAAATATAATACCCCCATGGTTAGTGAAAGAAGGGGCTTAACCTTTGACCTTTCTGTCTCCTTGCAGAAGCTCCAGGTCACATGGGCCAGCCGCTTCAGGACGACTCGTTTGGAAGTGAAGCCACCTCACACCTGCTCAAGTAAAACTCAAATTGCAACTCACAACATGCTGTAAAACACACCTTTTGAAACGCATTCCTATCGCACATGCATTTATATGCGTGCGCACACACACACACACACACACACACACACACACTCACACACAGAAGTAAAACTCACAATTTGAACAATGTTCTCTATTACGCATTATGTATTTATGTTCACACTTACCATGTACACACACTGAAGTAAAGTCAAACTTTTGACAAAGATTGCACATGGATTCATATGCGCATGCACACACACACACACACACACACACACACACACACACACACACACACACACACACACACAGTTATCTTTATCTTGCTGTATAGTTTTGCCATGACTGTGTTGCGATAGTAAGTCCTGACTGTTAGTGTATAATAATTCTCTCTCTCGCTCTCTCTCTCTCTCTCTCTCTCTCTCTCTCTCTCTCTCTCTCTCTCTCTCTCTCTCTCTCTCTCTCTCTCTCTCTCTCTCTCTCTCTCCCTCTGCAGTGCTCCCCTGTTTGCCTCCACCTCTCCGTCCTTCTCGGTGCCTGGCCTGGAGGAGCTCTTCCCTCGTTACTCCCGTCTGCACTTGGAGCGCAGTGCTCCCCTGCTGCCCTCCTCCTTCTCCTCCTCCGCCTCCTCCTCCTCTATGGCGGGGGAGACACAGGTGCTGAGGGAAAGCCTGGAACGCGAACGCGCACGCCGCAAGGTACCCCACCATCCTCCATATTGAAATCCATTCTCATCTAACAGCACAGCCTCCTACCCCTTGCATGTGTTTTTTGTGTGATCATTTTACCAGGCGGCAATATTGAACGCCTAGAGTAATCGTTACCAATGTGGTGCCCACAGTCACTCTCCAGGTTGCCCTTCATGAGCTTCTGAGGTGCCCACTGCTCACCAAGGTTGTTAAATAAATGGTGCAAGAATGCAATGACTGCAAGATTTTAGTCACAGTTAATGTTTTTCTCAATTTAAATATGAGATTATTTCTTTATAACCCATAAAGAATGTTTCTTTAGAACCTATAACTGAAGCAAATGATCAGTCAATCATAGTGTGATTTGAGAACGATGTCATGACACCGGTAGAGGATTTTGAACTAACAGGTAGCCCTCGGATAGCCCTTGCTACCTCCTGCTAGCCCCCAGGCCTAGAAAGGTTGGGGACCCCTGGCCTAGGACATCCCCATCGCGTGTCATGTTGACGCTGTCGCATAGGCCTACTAGACTCTGCTCTAAACCTAGTCAGCGAAGTCATGTTGCCCCAAGGGCCTGGTTTTGAGTACAGCTGCTGTTTAAGACACTAAATGCATACTCTTGGGGTCCAATATTGCAGCCCCAGTTAGTCTTAGACAATGAATCACACAAGGACTCAAGGTCAGATTAGACTTCTGCAACTGCGCTCGTCAAAACTCGCGTGGGAGTGGCCATGAACCAACATTGTATTCATGCATCTGCGAGTTCTGCGAGGTCCGAGGTCTCGTCGCAAGCCACATTTGAAATTGCGCGATTAGGCTACTTTCACTACATTGTAAGCACTGCGGTCATTATTAAGCAATGTTGCTTTCTATCCCGGTTAGCTAGGTATTTTCACACAAATTGCAAAGGCAATGCACTGGTATCATTATTTGACATACCCAGTCTGTTTTCATGAGCAGAAAATGCAAGCATGTAAAGACAGTTGATTCTGCCGATGTGTGTTTACATTCAGTGGAGGAACGGTAGTAAAACCGCAGGCATTGTGCCACGAGTGTTCAACTGATGCATTGTTTGTTACTTAGCTTGTAGCTTCCTGTATTTACACACATGTACACACAAGGCATTAATAAAGTTTTTAACAGAATACAGCTCTGCTCTCGCAAACTACTGGCATTGCGCTGCCACAAGAACAGAACAAGGAAGTAGCGAGACGACCAATCATAGCGCCTTTTTGTCTGCGTACTCCGCGTCCGTCCGACGGATAGTTAGAATTTTTTCGAGGCGCTCGACGATGGGCGCAGAGCCTCTGAGAGGGGGGCGTGGACTCGCATAGACAGAAAACGTCCTAAGCATAAATCTAGCTTCAAGCTTAAGTTTTGCAGCACTCGGTTAATGACAGATTATTTTTTTATAGCAAACTAAGCAGAATATGGAATGCATCACCTGTTAGAGAGCGAACCCCATTTTCATTGGTCAATGCACAGCACACCGCAGGATACCGTGAAGGAATTCAAAGACTTAGGTACCCCATTAAGGTCTGTTATCCTCCCGATATAGCCATTTTCTTTAGTCGTTATAGAGCACACCACAGCAGCATTCGGTAGTGATCAAGACGAGGAGTTCTATTGACATTGACGACCTTGCACTATTACGATGACATGGAACGGTGTCCTCCACTGATGACCCAGTATATGTCACAAATGTAACAGTCTACATAGACTATTTGGAGCACAGATCCATAGCCATATAATCCATAAATTCAATCCCATACATGCAGTTTGCTGTGCTAGTTTAGTCTGTATGGCTATTTCAAGTATCTCGCACAGCTATCTTTGGGCCTGTCATTCTAAATGTGAGTATCTTATGAATGATTATTACTTAACGCTGTGGTGCAACTAATGACTTGGCCTGGCCCACTTTCCACACACACACACACACACACACACACACACACACACACACACACACACACACACACACACACACACACACACACACACACACACACACACTGGTGCGCTCTGGTACAGAATGAGCTTGGATTATTAGCTTACCTTACTGCTGGGGATGGAAATAGCCACTGCACTGCCGTGATCTTTTTTTGGTGTGTGTGTGTGTGTGTGTGTGTGTGTGTGTGTGTGTGTGTGTGTGTGTGTGTGTGTGTGTGTGTGTGTGTGTGTGTGTGTGTGTGTGTGTGTGTGTGTGTGTGTGTGTGTGTGTGATGATTCAGGACACTCGGGGCTCATTTCTCCCATTCAAATCCTCCCCAGGTGTCCTAAAAGGGGGTTAAAGCCTGCACATCAAAGCCACAATAGCATAGACCAGTGGCTCTCAACCTTTTTTGAGCAAACGCCCCCTTGGCCTCATCACAAGCCTCATAATGCCCCCTTGACCTCACCATAAGCTTGCCAACGCCCCCTGCCTTAGTATTGAAAAATAAAAATAAAACTAATGCAATCCAGTGGTAATTAAGCCCCTTCCCCACTCAGCTGTATCCTTCTCTAAGCCCCCCTATGGCTCCCCAACGCCGCCTGGGGGGCTGTAGCGCCCCCGTTGAGAAACACTAGCATAGACCAATAAACAATGAGAGAGCCTGTTTGAACCTGGATTTTTTTTGCCCCCCCTTGCTTTATTTTTTGCAACCTCATGGACTCATAAAACTAGTGGGAGCAAAACAATGATGGTTGAATCTGACTTTTTTGGGAGGGGGAGCTTTCACCTAGCACAGGTTCTGCCTCGGACAACATGCGTGAATGCGCACGTAGACATACACAAACACACACACACACTACAAACTACACCCCCCATTTAAACGGCTTGTAAAAAGTTATTATAAAACTGTCGCTAAGCTAGTGAAAGTCAATGGATCCGTGTAGCATGCTAAAATGTTTTAACTTGTCTTAAAGCAAGACAACGCTTAACATGGAAAAATAAGACACTTTACCACCTTTATAAACCCCAGCCAACGATTTTAACTGTATGAAGCCCCAAAATAGTGGCATACCCCTTTAAGGGAAGATTGAAATTTGGTGCCTTAATTGGGTCACTTGGGGTTACGGCACGTTAAGTAGTGCACAGCAGCCAGCACTGTGGTTTAATTCCTTAATGAGGGGCACAATTAAATCAGTTCGATCAGCTAACTCTCACTTGGACTCACTGGCACTGGCCAGCAGACCTCCAGCTTTGTCGTGTGTGTGTGTGTGTGTGTGTGTGTGTGTGTGTGTGTGTGTGTGTGTGTGTGTGTGTGTGTGTGTGTGTGTGTGTGTGTGTGTGTGTGTGTGTGTGTGTGTGTGTGTGCTCTCTTAGTTTTGGTTCTGCTGTTTTTTTGTTTTTTTTATAATCTCTGTGGGTGTGTTTGGGTTGTCTGTCATCATCAATACAAAGATCTTGGTGCAAACTTAATGAGACACTAGAGGGAAATAAATCGAGGGTTATGTATATAACCACGGTTCTATGAGTTCCGGATGACCGCCAGAGGCGGTGCTTTCAGCACTGAATATTCATCTTACGGATCAGCAGGTCGAGAATTAATATCAACAAAGTAACACGTGACCTGGGTGACGTCACCCGGTGACCCCCGTGTCAGGGGTTAAAACACCGGTGAACCCAGGAAGTGACCTCTTGGCAAATCTTCTCGAACACACTACGAGTGACTGCCAAGCTCTGGCGGTCATCCGGAACTCATAGAACCGTGGTTAAATACATAACCCTCGTTCTATTTCGTTCCTCCTGACCGCCAGAGGCGGTGCTTTCAGCACTGGATGACCAATACCAACAAAGTCATGAGGAGTGCCTACCCGTCGTCAGCGCTACTGAGACGGGCCTGAAGCCACCGCCAGCACCACAGTAACATGTGGGGCAACATCAAGAAAACCAGGCAATGGTGCAGCCTGATGCCTAGGAGGCCGTGCTGCACACGTCCTTGCACGTACCAACGGCAACATGGAAGCCAGTGTAACCTGGCCCAAAGGATCCACGGCGCTCCCTGAGTGAGAACCACAAGGGGCAGCAAGTAAGCAGTTAGCATAGCAGTTGACGGGGACACCTGTGCCACCCCGTAGCGGTACCATACCACCCGGTGCCACAAACGGGAGGAGCCACAATGGATGAGGCGAACCATGGGAAAGGTCAACAACAGGGCACCGGACGCCGATAAGGAAGTTGCTCCCATGCCCATCAGACTAGTGTCGGCCCCTGAAAGCAGCTGCTGCAACAGGCCCAGAGAGGGCAAGGACTCAAGGCGGCAGGCCAACCGTCAGGGCAGCAGCAGTGGGCACGACCTCACCGCGCAAGGGCAGCAGCAGTGGGCATGACCTCACGGCGCAAGGGCAGAGTGTAACAGACGCGAGTTTCATCTCCAGGGTCGAAGGCGGACATGGTAGCCAGACGCAATGTAGATCAGTCAGCGACAGTAGGACCTGGCAGGGGCCATAACGGCATATCCAACCCAAAGAGGCCTCAGCAAGCGGAGGCCAAGAGGGACAACGTGGGACGCCGAGGTCGGCACGCCCAACACCTGGAAAGAGCGGAGAGCAAGGAAGGAGAGCCTCCACTTCCAATGCCCGCAAGTACACTGGTCATAAGCAGAAATCGACGCCTAGAGACACCAGGCCAGGGGTCCGCATGTCGAGAACAGGGCAAAGCGCACCAGGTCGAGAACAACAGCGTGAGCGAAACAAAACCACATGCAGCATCGGCCGCACGGCCGGGGCGACACAAAAGCCGCGTCGTGGCTTGCCCAAAGCGGACGGACCAAAAGGGACATATGGGGGCCTCTGCCCCGGCACTCAGGCCAGACAGGCGAATGCCAGCAACTTTGACAAGGAGTCAAAGAGAACTCTCACAGGGGGCGCCCCAAAACGGTCCATGGGGGCCGAGAGAAGGCCAACAAGACATGGGACATCGAGAACCCAATGCACGTCGTACGCAACGCTGCATCATAGTCCTCGCAGACGAGCTCATCTGCGACGTGTCTAAGTGGCCAGGGCAGTGTGCCCCGCCAGTTCAACGCCCTGACCGGTGAGGCAAGGAGGGCGGCCAGAGGTGGTTCAATACCCGGCAAGGCCATAGATGGAGGCCTCCAGCAGCCCGTCCAATGCCTGATCGCCGACCCATCGCGCACAGCGTCACGGTCAGCCAAACACCAGTAAAGGCCACATTGGGGCCATCGGTATAGACAGGCGGGACAGGCAGGGTAACCAGTAGTAGTTACAGCCACTGCAGCAGAGACGCGTAAACAGTCCAAGCGGCAACAAGTCGGGCCCAGCGGGAAAGGGGCGCGACACAGGGCGCAGACGCCCATGACAAGCCAACTGTGATGCCCCTGCAGCAGACGGCAGAGCATGAAGCTGAACCAGCCAGATACAGAATCCACAGTCGTAGGGGCGTGTACGCCTACCGGTGCCCAGAGCACTCACGTGAGACCATCCATAGCGAGGCCAACAGAGCGAACAGTCGTAAGCCACCGAAAACTCGAAGGGAGAGCCCGGAGTGGGGTCACTCCCGTACAGTAGTAGCAGTCAGAGTGGCATCCTGACCCCCGGACATACCACACATGAAGTGGGGAAACATGAAGAGCAATGGGAGAAGGAGCGGTAACGCTCCAACATACCAGTAGCAGCCGCAGCTGCAGTGGTGCGGGCGCCAATGGCACTCTTAAGTAGCCCATGGCGAGTCCACGCATAGCCCAAGAGCTCGGGGGGACGACGTGCAGCAGTCGACCTACGCGCCACAGTCGAGGACAATGAAGGAAGCACCTGGGTCCTGTACCCAGGGCAGCAATGCCGACATACACGTGCACCAGTCACAGAGGCTTAAGCCCAACGGCACACTCCGCGAGCCAAGGGGCAAAAAAGTCCCAGGCTCCACCAGGTCAGGAGGAGGACGACGACATGCCAGACGTACGACAGTGGGCAAAAGCGGACAACAGGACGCAGAGCATAACTTGCATACCGAAGCCACAGCAGAAGAGGCGAAGGCACCAACTGCAATCACAACCGTCCACGGTGGCCGGCCAAGGCCAACAGACTCCAGACAGTCCCGCAGGAGTGCCAAAGAGCATAAAACAGGGTATGGTGTGAAACCACTCACCCAGAGCAGCAGCAGTCGTACAGGCGGAAACGCCAACGGTGCATGCAAGGAGCTGACTGGTGGAGACACCCACGGTCAGCCAAACCCAGGAGAACGACCAGAACCAGTCGTGAGGTAGGGAAAAGCAAGCTACACAGAGGGGCATGAAGCGGAGCAACACGCGCAACTGTAGCAGCCATGGCGGTTGAGGTGCCCCGGGCGTCCACAAGAAGCCGATGGATGAAACAGCCGACAGCAGGCGGTATCCAGGAGAGCGACAGACAGTCGCAGGACGCTGAATGGTAGAGAACAGCAGAGGAGCGGGGAGCACACATGCGGTCTCATGCAAGTCATGCAGCCATGCAAGAGAGCAAGTATGCAAGCATGCGAAGCAACCGAACAAGCCATGTAAACCGGAATGGCAGGGTGCGTATGGCCCAGCGGCACGCCGTGGCAACTGTAGTAGCCGTGGCATCAACAAGCATGCCACAGGGTGGAGGCCACCTGTGGCCAGAAACCCACTCTGGAGCAGTAGCAGGTATGGCGCTCACATGTAGCCATCGGGCGAAAAACACCCATGGCCAACCAACCCAGAAAGGGGCCAGTGCCAATGCAATGCAACAAGCAATGCAACTGGGCTGTGACGGTGTCACCCGAACAGAGGGCATGGCGCGGGCATCGGCGGCAGGCGACAGCTGTGGTGGCGGTGGTCGACAGCCGTGGCGGCGGTGGGCGACAGCTGTGGCGGCAGAGGGCGACAGCCGTGGCGGCCGCGTGCGACCGTCCGGGTCGCTGGCAGGCAGGGCACAAGTGAAAACACTGTCACCGTGTGTCAGAAGCTGCAGGTCGGCAAAACAGGGCCGACAACTCCACCAGGCCAGTCGACAACTTGTCCACCCCCGAGGGTAAGGAGTCTGGGCACATCCGCGATACCTCCAGGAAGCGTGAGGTCACCCCATTGGGCCTGCTTGGCCTCGCTGCAGCAGCCGGCGTCATCTACAGCCCCCCATGGCCAGTGGAACGGTAGGCCGAGGGCTAAAACGCGTCAGCCCGGCAGTAAGTGCTCTCGCACGCAGACCTGAGCAAGCAGCACAGGCCACATCTGTCAACCTCAGCCGCAGGCATCTCAGCTCCAGGCAGGAGGGGCGACACCAGTCCCAGGGGCCTAGACGGCAATGCATCAGTCAGGCAGGCAGGCACACAGGGCGAGGACACCCCAGTGGTAGCCGAGAGGGAAGCCAGCAGTCGGACAGTCAGGGCCAACAGGTAAACAAGGCAACACACACAGCAGGGCGAAGACACCCCAGTGGTAGCCGATGCAAGTCAGTAACCAGGCGAGGCAAGAGCTCCAGGCCAACTGGTGAATACCACACAGAAGGGGCTGGGACATCCAATGGCAGCCAAGAAGAAACCCAGTAATCAGGCAAGACGAGGGTCCCGTGTCGGGAAGCGAACACTGCAAGACACAGAAGGGAACAAACAAGCAATACCTACCCACAGGGCGAGGGCACCCCAATAGTAGGTAAAAAGTTGGCAGTAGGTAGGAGATGACACTACAATGTCCAGCAAATACTGCAAATATAAAACACAAGGGGCGAGGATGCCCCAAGTGTAGCCAACAGGAGCCAGCAGCCAGGCGGCAACACCAAGCTGACAAGCAAATAACAATGGACATTAACATGTTGGATTCGGCCTATTTTGGACACCAGATGGAAATTAGCCCTTGGGCTACAATCTGGCATATTTACCTATATGTACATGTATGTATATGTTCATTAATGTACAATGTCCTGAAGAATTAAAGTAAAGTAAAGTACATTACATGGCATCGAGTCGGTAGGCGCTGTACACCAAGCGACTCACAATAGAGGACATACCATAGGCACAGGCAATATCATGGGCAGACAGGAGTAGCACAGTGATAGAAATGCAAGGCCAATATACACTTCCGGGGCGAAGACACCCCAGGTGAAAACAGACAACAATCAACCAGTGAAGAAATAACACAACCGGGCAGGAATAACAACCGGGGTGAGCAGAGTGCAGCCAGAGAGAGTAGAGAGAGATTGTATTGTAGATTGAATCTCCGGAGCAGCGTGACGCCAACGGTGCAAGGGCACAGCGAACCACACTGGCCCGTGGAGCAACCGTACAGACAGGCTACACTGTACAAACAATGAAGCCGTAACGTAAATACAGGCACGCGAACACAAGTAACCGAGCTTGCGTCGAGTGTCACAACAATCGATCAGTAATAGTAACATTCAGCGGCGAGAAACACCGCGAAAATAAATCGAAACAGTAAATGACAGTCCACTTACCCAAACGATGGCCAACATAGGCAGGCAGGCGTTAATACCTAATCCCAACTCAAAAGCGCATCACGCCACGAGACCGCTCGTCAAATCCAGTTGCGGGAAACACTACTGAAGATAACGCGGTAGCAGTTAATACATGATCAGAAAACGGCCTACCTTCCACGGGAAAGGACAAGTTATTAGCCTCCAGTCGGCGAGAACAGTGCCTCGAGCCAGGGGCTAGGCAGGCTAGGTAGCCTAGCCAGCCCTCCTCCACCGAGCGGATAACACTCAGTCGGACACATCGTAAATGTGAAAGAGATACTCAAAGGAAAAAGCGACCAACGCCGTTTCATGGGGGGTGGAAAACCCACAGCCCCAACCCTATGGGTGCAAAACGAACAAAGCGTCAGGTCAATCCCAAAATCGCAAACGATTAACTCGACACCTGCAATCGAGAAGATGAAAGAGGTCACTTCCTGGGTTCACCGGTGTTTTAACCCCTGACACGGGGGTCACCGGGTGATGTCACCCAGGTCACGTGTTACTTTGTTGATATTAATTCTCGACCTGCTGATCCGTAAGATGAATATTCAGTGCTGAAAGCACTGCCTCTGGCGGTCAGGAGGAACGAAATAGAACCAGACATCACAGAATTTTATTGAAACAATGCAGCGGCATTGTGTGTCCAGTAAGGCTGTAACGATACACCCAACCCACGATTCGGTTTGTATCACGATATATGACCCACGGTTCGATATGCCCCACGATTTCACACAAAAAAAATTGAAAAAAAAAATTTGAAAAAAATAATAATAATTATATGAAAATAAATTATATATATACTTTGTAATTAATATATTTTTTGCATTTACCTGCCTGCATTATTTTGGTAGGTTTACAAGGCTGAATGATGTTGCAGATATAGGCTACCACTGCAACCTGTTCCCAGGTGTTGACATCAAAACACAACACAGAGAAATAAGGGATATTAGTTCACCAAGGGAAAAGGCTTATAAATAAGCTAAGATCATATGTTGAGAGAGAGAGCGAGAGAGAGAGAGAGAGAGAGAGAGAGAGAGAGAAAGAGAGAGAGAGGTGGGTGGTCAGGGTGTATAGTCATTGGCAGCTGTCTTACTTTATCAAACATTAGGCCTATGCCTATCCAATTAATATCCAAACATTAAAACAACACTGGCCATATATCG
>NC_085877.1:30277264-30319764 GCF_034702125.1 Engraulis encrasicolus | reverse complement strand
ACGCACACGCACACACTTACAAACATATAATAATATAATAGTAACTTAATTTGTATAGCACAATTCATATTCTCGCACATTATTGAAATGTACTGTCTGTGTGTGTGTGTGTAGTCTTCCTGCACTAGACGGCTAAGCCTTGATGTTATGAAACTAGGCTGTGTTACGATCACCCAGAGTAATCTTTTTCAAGGAATATTGGTGTGTGTGTGCGTGTGCGTGTGTTTGTGTGTGTGTGTGTGTGTGTGTGTTTGTGTGTTTGTGTTTGTTCGTGTGCTCGTGTGTGTGTGTGTGTGTGTGTGTGTGTGTGTGTGTGTGTGTGTGTGTGTGTGTGTGTGTGTGTGTGTGTGTGTTTGTTCGTGTGTGTGTGTGTGTGTGTGTGTGTGTGTGTGTGTGTGTGTGCGTGTGTGTGTGTGTGTGCGCGTGTGTGTGTGTGTGTGTGTGTGTGTGTGTTTGTTCGTGTGTGTGTGTGTGTGTGTGTGTGTGTGTGTGTGTGTGTGTGTGTGTGTGTGTGTGTGTGTGTGTGCTCGTGTGTTCGTGTGTGTGTGTGTGTGTGTGTTTGTGTGTTTGTGTTTGTTCGTGTGCTCGTGTGTGTGTGTGTGTGTGTGTGTGTGTAGCTCAGTGTTGAGCAGGCTCAGCAGAGCTGTGAGGAGTTGCGAGGCCGCCTGGCGGAGGAACAGGAGGCCCTGGAGGAGATGAGGAGGGAGAGAGACGCTGCCAGGGTGGACCGCGCCCTGGACCAGGTATAACACACACACACACACACACACACACACACACACACACACACACACACACACACACACACACACACACACACACACACACACACACTGGGCTTGATGTTAGTATTTGTGCCAACAGGCTCCTGTGGCTTATTGTTTTCGTCATGTCATCTACAAGCAACCTCTTTAGCGTGTGTGTGTGTGCCTGCGCTAGAGGATGACATTTTTCAGGAATTCCCATGGGTCCCGCGGGTCCTGCGGGATTCCCGCGGGATGGGAGTCAAAATTTTGAAGATGAACGGGAGCGGGCAGGAGCGGGAATAAAGATGAATGGGAGCGGGAATGCTTGCTTATTTTTTCATTTAAAAAGCCTATGAAACGGGAGTGGGATTGATTTTGAGTGGGAGTGGGCAGGATTGGGAGACATTCTTCTCAGGACGGGATGGGATGGGATTTGTTTCTTTTACTCCACTCCGGGACGGGACGGGATGGGATTTTTTTTCTGGGACCGGGATGGGACGGGACTGAAAATCCACTCCCGTGTCATGCTCTAGCCTGCGCCTGTGTTCGTGGGTGCACGTATATATATATTTTTTTTAAATAACTGTATATCGACGTGTGTGTGTGTGTGTGTGGTCTAGGCCCGTTTTGAAGCGGAGCGTTCTCAGCTGGAGGTGGAGCTGAAGCTGTCAGTGGAGCAGCAGGTTACCCAGAGACTCGCTCTCATACAGGAAGAGAACGCAACCAGCACGGCCAAACTACGGGAACAACACAGGTGCCGTATATCACACACAAACACACACACACACACACACACACACACACACACACACACACACACACACACACACACACACACACACACACACACACACCACACCACACCCAAACTACGGGAACAACACAGGTATATAACACACACACACACACACCACGGCCAAACTATTGGAAGAACACAGGTATATAACACAAACACACACACACACCAAGGCCAAACTACAAGTTATGAATCTCTTGCTGAAATATTTCATGTATTTTGTTCGTGCGTGCGTGTGCGCGTCTGCGTGTGTGGGCGTGTGTGTTTGTAGGAAGCAGCTGTTGGACCTGAGCGGTCGTCATGAAAGAGAGGTGTCAGCCCAGCAGGCGGACTTCAGGACCCAGCTAAAGGAGAGAGACGAGAAGATGCACACACTCACACAGCAGTATGACAACAAGTATGTGTGTGTGTTTTGTGTGCTCTCGCATGACAGCAGGACCACAAGTACCTCTGTTACTGTTGGTGTTTGCAAGTGTGTTTTTGTGTGCTCTTACACAAAACAGAGCGTTTGTGTGTGTGTGTGCGTGCGCGAGTGCATTTGTGTGTGTGTTTTGTGTGCAAGTACATGGGCCTATACTACACAGCTGGTTCAGGAGTAAACCAGGTTAAGTTTAAAAGTAAATCATCTATTGGGTCCTCTGTGCGTGTGTGTGCCTGTGTGTCTGTGTGTGTGTGTGTGTCTGTCTGTGTGTGTGACTTCTGTTCTGCCAATTCCCGCAGGCTGTCATCCATGCAGGAAGAGCTGGTCTCCATGGCAACCTGTAAGCGCCGCCTTGAGCACCAGAGGGCGGAGCTAGTGTCTCGTCTGCAGGGCATGATGCGCTCCCATTGGACAGAGGCCCTCAGGCTGCTGGCCAATCAGGATCAGGTAGAACTCTTGGACTAAACATTGGGGGATGGTCAGAATCGTAGCCGTCTTTATTAATTTCTAGTAATATTCATTTGTGAATAGTAATTTCTTATCATTACTATTATATTTTTTAATTATTAGTCATGTTTTTCCCGTTGATGTGTCTTCTCCCAGGGAGTCAGCGACTTAAAGGCTTCCTACAAGAGAGACGAGGTCTAACATAAACCACATACTCAGACATAACACTTTAAACAAACAGACTATAGTATATCTCATTTGCGATGTACTCTGGCGATAGGCGAGACCCTGTTTCTGAACAGCATTGTTGCTAACCACGCAATGGGAAATTGCATTGCCTCCAACTATGTTTCTAACATGCTTAACAACGTTAACAACGTTGTCAAGAAACGCAGCACAGGGCTAGGATATTACGCCCCAGCCTTGAGTCTATTATATGATGTGGGGGCTTTTTTGCTTGGCGGCTTTGGCCTCATCACACTTACGCGACTGAAATCCTCAGCCTTGATTGGCTAATGGCTAATCTGCGCTTGGCTAATACCCTGCCATTGATTGGCTAATGCTTAAGGGGGTAAAACACTGAGGGGCTAATGCCCAATTGACCCTACTGGTGGCGGTGCTATGTTGGACCATACAGAGTGACCTATTGCTCCCTTGGAACGCTGCCATGTAACGCTTTTTATAGGACATACATTAAAGATTATACTGCCCCACCTATTAGTATTGACTCTCTTGAAGTTTAAGCACACAATGGGAAATATCTGCAGACAACAAATAATAAGGTCAACCATGATTTTGCTATAGATGGCTTGTGGTTGATACACAGGAAGAATTTATTTTTATTATTATTTTAAGGTGGGGTTGCAGGTATGACATCACGTTGGGGGAACTCCCCCAGGATTCTAAGGTTCTACATAGACTCCTATGAGCCTGCGAAACCCCCAACGTGATGTCATAATAGTACATATTCTTAAAATGGTTAACCTGCAATTCCACCTTTAATCAATTTATTTAAATAATATAAAAACATCTGTAACTATTTAGGTTTGGCACACTATTATTCATGCATTTTTATTTATGCATAAATGTTATTGTATATCATAATGATTATTATTATTATTATTAGTAGTAGTAGTAGTAGTAGTAGTGGTAGCAGTAGTAGTAATAGAGGCTGCAATAGTATTTAAGGGGTATGCCACTATTTTGGGGCTTAATACAGTTAAAATCGTTGGCCAGGGTTTATAAAGGTGGTAAAGTGTCTTATTTTTCATGTTAGGCGTTGTATTGCTTTAAGACAAGTTAAAAGAGGGAATATCTCGGTAAGCTAGTGAAAGTCAATGGATCCGTGTAGCATGCTACAATGCTACACGGATCCATTGACTTTCACTAGCTTAGCGACATATTGCCTCTTTCAACTTGTCTTAAAGCAAGACAACGCTTAACATGAAAAATAAGACACTTTACCACCTTTATAAACCCCAGCCAACGATTTTAACTGTAGTAAGCCCCAAAATAGTGGCATACCCCTTTAATACAGAATATTGAACTATCTGATGTATTTTTTTCTCTCCCTCTCACTTTACCCTTTCACCCTCTGTCCCTATGTACTCGCACACGCACACGCACACACTCCTTGCTCTTTCCTTCCGTCTTTGTCTTTTCCCTCTCCCCTGTGTGTGTGTGTGTGTGTGTGTGTGTGTGTGTGTGTGTGTGTGTGTGTGTGTGTGTGTGTGTGTGTGTGTGTGTGTGTGTGTGTGTGTGTGTGTGTGTGTGTGTGTGTGTGTGTGTGCACGCGTGCGTGTGTGTTTGCGTGTGCATGTCAGTTGGATGGTGCTCTCTCTCCTCGTTCTCTGTGGGACGGCATCAAGTCCCACTCCTCTCCCGTGGAAACCAAAAGCTGCAAGAGAGTGGACACAGACAACACACACCCTGCCGGTACACACGCACGTGCGCGCGCGCGCACACACACACACACACACACACACACACACACACACACACACACACACACACACACACACACACACACACACGCTTGACAAGATTACACTTGTGATAAAAGAACATATTTCTGTCAGAACCATTTCAGTCAAGAAACACAAGAGAAGAATATAAATGAAATTTCTTTTATTGAAATTATGAATTACATTTGGCGGTATAGCTCTGTTCGGAGGAACCCCCCTATTTCCATGAGCAGCATGGAAAAGCATTTAGTCAGGGGGCAGCAGCAGTTTAGGGAATTCTCACCCCAGCAGGACAGGGCGAGAGATAACCCCCCATGAACAGAGCCAAGCGACGTGACAAGAGAAGATGTCACATCATACACGACAAGGTGGAGCAGGGGAGGTGGTGGGTAGCAAAAACCGAGCAGCATACAGTTGAGAGGAAGTGGATAGAATTTAAAAGGCGTGCCGAAGCCGTGTGGCCAATCGCTAGGGAAGAAAGATTATCAGCTGAGGGAATGCACCTGGATCAATTAGGAATTAATTAGATGAAGGGGAGGGCAGCAAGCTTCTTGACTACCATGGCCTGGCCAGAACTGACGTTAGTACTTTAATTTTCTCATACTTGAACTACTGTATGTGGCTTTGCGTTCTTAGTACACATATGTAGATGTACAAAGTAATATAGTACAGGCATACAGTAAGCATTCTAAGTTAACAGGAATGTCAATGCCTTTCTCCTGCCTCAGTCCCCCAGGCAGTAGTGCTCCATCTGTCCAGAGAGCGGGATGGCAGGATGAGAGGAGAGAGAGAGACAGGAGGAGTGGAGAGAGGAGGAGGAGGAGGAGGAGGAGGAGGAGTGGTGGTAGAGAGTGATGGCGTCCTGCTGAATCAGAGTAACGTCTTTGCTCCTCTGGTACCTCAGCTGGACGAGACTGGCCTCACAGGTAACACACACACACACACACACACACACACACACACACACACACACACACACACACACACACACACACACACACACACACACACACACACACACACACACACACAGCACACTACACACACATACAGCACACATACAGCACGCACACATACAGCACACACACATACAGCACGCACACACACACACACATTCCTTTCCTGCCTTCCTGCAAAAGCCGTCAAAATTCAAAGCTGGGCAAGTTTTGAGAGCAGGGCCCAAAAGAAATGGGCTCTGTATGTAATTAAGGGGCATTATATAAAGTAAAGCCACTATCGCCTGAAAGAAAAGTCACTGTAGTGACTTCTAGTCTAGTCTAGAATGCATTTGCAATGGCAATGCATTGTTATTTTCAAACAAGCCCCAAGTGACCCTCGCTGAAATGACCCCTTGTCGTGCACATTCAACTGTACTATCTGGCAGCCGTGTCCAGAGTATCTGCAATAATTTTTTAAAAAGAAAAAAAAAAAGATGACCAGTATTTCCGACCAAAAGTCCCCTTTTCTAGCCTGGTGTAGACTACATTGCTAGTCATTCATTTCATATGGGCCCAAGTTAGTTACCTCACCTGAAGTGACCTAATCTATTCACAAGCACCTGGGTAAAGCTGGGCAATCTGGGAGCGGTGCCCAAAGAGCAGTAGGGTGTATTTACAGTACTGTAACCCAGGCTTACTACACTACTACAATAGTGTGTGAGCTGTTGGATTAAATATATGTGTGTGTGTGTGTCTGTGTGTGTCTGTGTGTGTCTGTGTGTGTGTGTGTGTGTGTGTGTGTGTGTGTGTGTGTCTGTGTGTGTGTGTGTGTGTCTGTGTGTGTCTGTGTGTGTGTTTGCTTTCAGCCCATCCATGCCGAAGCGTCAGTAGTGTGTGATTAGCCTCAGTGTGTGTGCACGTTTGTACTATGTGTGTGTTGTACTTGTGGATGTGTGTGGGTGTGTGCGGTACTTGTGCGTGGGTGTGGGTGTGTGTGCGTGGCGCGCACACGCGTGCTTGAGTGAGTGCTGAATCCTGAAGTGATCCCTCTTCTCTTCTCAGGGGCCAAATCCCTTCAGCGCCAAGTGGCTTAAACCATGATTCAACCCCAACACATGTGTAACTCTGACATGTGCTGTATGTACTGCAGATATAGGCAAGGCAAGCCTTTTTTATAGCACATTTCATGCATTATACATGATACAGTTCAGTGTGCTTTGCAAAAATTAAAAAAACATAAGAATGCACAGTAGATGAAATACGATTTGAAGCATTCAAATGAGAAGAGAAATATAAAAGGATTAGAGAAAAAATTAAAGCAATTAAATTTAAAATCAAAATCAACTAATTTGTTACCAATAATAGACAGTGTCTGTAGAAAGCGGTGTAGCAAAGATATAATGTATTAGGGGCAACACATTATAGCACTATTAATTGTTTATTTGTTCAAATTAACTGTAGCACATTCTTCATGTACTGTGCTGACCACATTCTATTGCAGTGATTCTCAAACTATGGGCCGCGGCCCTCTACTTCAGGTGGGCCGCGACCCACTCGAGGTTCTAGAAAAAAATAATATTTTCTCACATGTTTAGATAATCATCACATGTTGTTTAGTTATCTTATGTCTTGTGTGCGTCCAGAATCGTGAGTAGGCCTACGCTTTCTTATTTGGTGTTCTCACGTGTTATTGTGTACAATTAGGCAGGATTTATGGTAAAACATTGTGTCATTTCAATCACGAAGATAAATAATCTACCGCAAATTATTTTGCACGAGTTACTTGCGAGGTACAGTGTTACATTTTCTATCTGCCGTCGTGATATGGTGTATTTTCATGCTTATGGTGTTGATGTATGTGTAAAATGTATATTTGAAATCATTTTCAGTCGATTGTGAGGGGAAACATTGCCGTTTTGACTTGCTACAGTAAGCTAATTCCTCCTATAATGGAGCATTTAGTATTTAGCTCACTGTATGTCAGGCTAATGCATATTTCTCTGAGCTGTGAATGCTGGCTTGTTCCATGCTGATTTAATATTCAGTATTAAGGAGTCGTTTTCTCCTTAGTCATTTGTTTCCCACACACATACACATGCATAGAGAGTATTTGTATTTACTGATTTATTATTTATAATAAGACCCCAAAAAACCCTTTGAGCAGTGTGCATTCTTACCAATGCCCCTCATGGCCACAACTTTCTGCAAAGAACTTACAATAATAGGCCTATATTGTTATGGTGAATAATAATATGTTATGTTATGTTATATTATATTATATTATATATTATATTATATTATATTATATTATATATTATATTATATTATATTATATTATATTATATTGGGCGTTATGGTTTGGTGGGCCCCAGAATTTTTTCACATTTCAAAGTGGGCCTTGGTGTTCTGAAGTTTGAGAATGGCTGTTCTATTGCAATACCCAACAAAATTGCTTCTTTGCGTTAACAAGAGTGCACGCGAGCGTGCGTGCGTGCGTGCGTGTGCATGTGTGAGCCTGCGTGCGTGTGTTTTCACCCCGTGGCCTAAGCCTATTAAGGGAGCAGTTTAATCTCTGACAGGCTAAATATACTTGTCCCTCTTCGCTCTGTAAGTCTGTTCTTTAAATAGACACACACACACACACACACACACACACACACACACACACACACACACACACACACACACACACACACACACACACACACACACACACACACACACACACACACACACACACACACACACGGCCACTTACTCTCTCTCTCACATACGGTGTAGCCAAGTACCGTATGCAGGTTGGACAGTCTTGTCCACTGTCCCTAGGTCACTGTGTTTAAAGGACAGAAAAGGTGGTAGTATTCTTATCGGATCTGGAATGTTGTAGTGCTTATTTTTTGTTGCACAATAAATTTGTATCCATGTCCATGATTTTTGTGTGTGTGTGTGTTTGTGTGTGAAAAGTTGGTGCTATTTTTATGTTTGCTTGTTTGTTTTTCAATCAAATGTATTCGTGTGTGTGTGTGTGTGTGTGTGTGTGTGTGTGTGTGTGTGTGTGTGTGTGTGTGTGTGTGTGTGTGTGTGTGTGTGTGTGTGTGTGTGTGTGTGTGTGTGTGTGTGTGTGTTTGTGTGTGTGTTTCTCCACCACAGGCTGTGGTGACCTGGAGGTGTGGGAGAGTGCCCCAGCGGCGGGTGGTGGTGGTGGTAGTGGGGAGGGGGACTGGGTCGGAGGGAGGGCTCTGAACAGGACCCGGAACAGGACGGGGCAACAGCAGGCAGCCAACAACATGGCGGAGGACCTGGAGAAGAGCGACCGAGGAGGTCAAAGAGCAGGAGACGCACACACACAACCCAGTAGAGACCCGAGGCAGCCCCAGAACCAGATCCCTAACAAGAGTCACGCTCACAGCAACACCAGTCAGTCGTTCCACCACCACCACCAACAGCCTGACCCGTTCCACAGCTCCAACCAGTTCAAGAGCCTAAGGCAGTCTCACACCTCAGGTCAACTCCAGAACTCGGGTCAGTTCCAGAACTCGGGTCAGTTCCAGAACTCGAGTCATCTACAAAACTCGAGTCAGCTCCTCAGCTCCTCCGGACACGGGCAGAATTCGGGCCAGCCCTTCACCTCGAGTCAGTCTCACAATTCTCATCAGTTCCAGAACTCGAGTCAGTTCCACAATTCGCATCAGTTCCAGAACTCGAGTCAGTTCCAAAATCCACATCAATTCCAGAACTCCGGACAAGTCCATTCCTCACATCATCAGTTCCAGAACTCAAGTCAGCACCAGAACACAGGGAGTCAGCTCCACCACATCTCCATCTCAACCCAGCCACCGCTACCATCAAGCCAGCACCAGAAGACCTCAGCCCAGCACCAGAACATGACCAACACGGCACACAGCCGGAATCAGAAGGCCGGAGTGCAATCCCAACACCCGTCCCAGGGGGTCCCAGAGCGCCCCAACGGGTCGAGACCACCGAAATCCAGCGGCCACTTTGGGGGTTGTGGCCCCTCTCTCCATAACGCCAGCAGCAGCCTGAGCGTCAGCCAGACCGAGGTTAGCTCCTCCTCCCCGGAGCGACTGGCCAATCACAGCGGCTTCAGCTCGGAGGCCCTCAGCAGCGATTTGGACAGGGGGCCGCCAATCAAACACCACGGCGTGTCTTCCTCAAAGGGCCCGAGTGGTCCGGGATCGTGCTCTTCTACCAGTGCGGACAGGCAGAGCGAGCTGCAGTACTATATTTCCAAGGTAAGAAGATGTCGCACACAGGCAGCATGTCATACCAAAGACCAATTTTCACTGTCATCAAAGGCTAATGCGTTGTGACTCTGCAGTCTTTTCTTGAGAGCCTGTCCACTAATTCCCAAGTCCCTATAACAAAGACAACACATATACAGACACACACACACACACACACACACACACACACACACACACACACACACACACACACACACACACACACACACACACACGCACAGCACACATAAAACGCAGAAAACTACAATATATAGCCGCTCTGTTAACACAGTCATGGGTCAAGTACGTAGTTATGGGGTTAGGACGTCACACGACCCGCCAGGTTGGTGGGGGGGGAGGTAATTAACCAGTGCTCTCCCCCATCCTCCTCCATGACTGAGGTACCCTGAGCAATGAGCATGGTACCGTCCCGCCGCACTGCTCCCTTGGGGCATCGTTGGGTCTGCCCCCTTGCACGGGTGGGGCATAAATGCAATTTATCGTTGTGTGGAGTGGAGTGCTGGGTCACAATGACAATGGGAGTTAGAGTTTCCCAGGTGGTAAAGTAGTAGACTAGAGTAGAGTATCATTTATTGATCCCGAGGGAAATGAAGGTGTCTTGTAGCATACATACATAAATACAGAAGATAAACACAAAGACATTACACTAACCAGTACTATATTCACCATACAGCACACGCTTATATACAGTGCCGCCAGGTACTATTGGCACCCTTGAAGTTTAAGTACATTATGGGACATATCTCCAGAAAACAAATAATATGGTCAACCATGATTTTTCTATAGATAGCTTGTGGTTGAAACTAAATATAAAAAATATCAACAGCATTAAATACTAAACTATGAGAGGGAAATAATTGAAGATGGTAAAGTTCCCGGGATCACTGGTATTGGCACCCTTTACTGGATACCATTTTGGAAACCTAATTTGACTCAATTATGGTAAATCACAAATGGGAATCACCTTTGACAAATTGCTTTTGCCCATAGAACATGAATTAGGCAAGGAATTATGATATTTGTGTTTAAATAGCCACCTGTTACATCTTGTGTGTCTTTCACCAATCTGAAGACAGAGGAGCTGCCTGAGGACACCACAAATACTATTATTTACAAAAACAAGACCTCCAAATAATAAAAGGTCATCTCAAAAGACCTTGGTAAACCATTTTCAACACTGTGTTGTGTTATTCAGAAATCTGCCAAACATGGAGCTGTAAAGAACATCCTTGGATGTGGGGGGTAGAGGAAGATATTATGATAAAAGTCTTTGGAAGTCGGTGCAAATAATGAAAAAACACAGGGACTAACATCTACAGACCTGACGGTCAACTTTGAACTGTTCTGGGTAGTTTTTTTCAATAAGCACCCCGTGTTAAACACTACACAAAGTAGTGCCTTTTGGTTGGAGAGCAAGGCAGACCACATTGCTTAATAAAAGTCATAACAGGGAACACCTGATGGCTGTATGAAAAAACACAGCCCTTTTTAAGAATGTTTTAAGGTCAGATGAAGCAATAGCACAGTTTTTCAGTGACTCACACAAACAGCATGTTTGCATACTCTGCAAGAAAGTCTTTAAGGAAAAGGACACCCTACCAAAAAGCAAGCATGGTGTCCGATCCATAATATTATGTCACCCCATTGTTGCATCAGGTATTGGAGGATTTGACCGTATCACAGGTATCATGACAGGCATCATGACATGACAGGTATCATCATTTACAGTAAAATGTGTAACCATGGCAAGAACACTTGGTTTGAGTTGAACATCATGTGCACTCCAGAAAGACAAAAACCCAAAGAACACAACCAAATGCACAGTGGATTGGTTGTAAAAATGAAAGAACACAGTCATTGATGAAAACCAAAACCTTCAGAGGCTGCCATTGCTGTCTAATAGTGTGCAATTAACCCTTGAAGGAGGGGTGCCAATATTCCTGGACATGCCCTTTTAAATGTTTTTGCTTGAAATTACAAAATGCACTTGGAAATAAATACTTGCCAATTCCAAATATCTTATAATGTTCAATTAAAAGATCCTGATGGTAAAAGTTGTGTATATTACCATTTATTTCTGGATATATTGCACAATTTGTAAATAAAATTAAGGGGTGCCAATACTAACTGGCGGCGCTGTACCTGACATACATTTAGCGAAGTCAGATCTCACTCACACACACACACACACACACACACACACACACACACACAGGTGGGCTTTAATTTTTTCACTTTTCTCCGATGCTGTCTGTGTCCCTCCTCAGCTGCTGGACTGCTCGCCCGGTGACCCTCTGCTGGACGAGCACATGGCATCTCTGCTGGCACAGGCGGAGGGAGAGGGAGAGGGAGAGGGAGGACCAGACCTATTCTCACACACGCACACAAAATTAAACGCACACACTCGCTCAGATCCTCTCAGCCAGCTCCTGGCCTCCCAGCCCCCTGCCAGCACACACACCATGCAGCAGATCCAGCAGCTCTACACCAATCTGCTGAGGTGAGGGGCAGGCAGGAAGGACGGACATGTGTTTGTGTCTGTGTCTGTGTCTGTGTGCGCGTGTGTGTGCGCGCATGCGCGTGGAGTCATCAGTGATGCTGTTTTATTAAATATAAGTGTGTGTGCGTCTTTCCGTGTGTGCGTGTGCTTCCGTGCATGTGTGCCCGTCTACGGTATGTTAAGTGCATGTCTGTGTCTATGCATGTTTGTGTGCGTGTTTGTGATTGTACATGTGTGTGTATGAGAGAGAGAGAAAGAAAGACAGAGAGAGTCAACAGCCGAGCAAGTGAATAAGATAGAGGGACCTATGACTTGACACACTATCACAGTGGGATTTGGAATGTCTGACCCTCAGCTCATCCCCAATGCAACACATTATTGCAGGACTGTATTAAGATAATGTGGTGCCCCTGTGCACTATTGGTGCCCCCTTTCTGAACAATAATTGTTTTATGTCTTATGTTTATGCCTTATGGTGCCCCCTCACTGATCAAAAAGGCTTGGTGCCCCTGGGCACTGTGCCACTGGCCCTTACGGATAATCCGGCCATGCATTAAAATAATCCCACCAGCCAACCAATAAAGGGTGTGACTCCGTAGAACAGCAGTGTTAGATCTTTTTTTATATCAAGAAGATGCACCTGGAAATATACTTAAAAGTTACAATACAATACACAACATTTGTAAGTACACTACCAAATGCTTAATATACTTAAAATATACCATGAAGTTGTCCAGGCCCTCAATGTGTCCAAGCCGTGTTGCATTCGTGCCATTAGTAATGCGTGTCAAAGACCATGTCAGATTGTCCCTGACCCTGTCTACCACTGTTACTGCATATGCTTAGTCAGACTGTCCCGGTCTAAACCACTGTTACTGCATACGCTTAAGGGAATGTGTGCCACTGCACTGTCCTTATTTCAATAAATAGGCCAGGAGTGGTGGCATGTAACACAGGTGGCATGTAACATGTCTCATTTGGGAAAGTAGAGGTCAAGGTGAGTGTGTGTGTGTGTGTCTGTGTGTGTCTGTCTGTCTCTGTTGCTGTGTGTGTACCCTTGTATTTGTGCATGAGTATCTGGGAGTGCATTTGTTAATGTCTGCGCGGCGGGTGTTCTAATGTCTGTGTGTCTATTTGCATTATCGGTGTGTGTGTGTGTGTGTGTGTGTGTGTGTGTGTGTGTGTGTGTGTGTGTGTGTGTGTGTGTGTGTGTGTGTGTGTGTGTGTGTGTGTGTGTGTGTGTGTGTGTGTGTGTGTGTGTGTGTGTGTGTGTGTGCTGAATATCAGCTGCAATAGGCAGCCTTGCTGTATGGCAAAGGCGATGCTTTTTAAAATATATCCCCGATCTCAAATGTGTAATCTCTGGCAAATACGGTATTTGAATCCACATTTTAAATAGCGGGTTCAGGTAAAACAATTCAAGTGTGTGTATGTGCGTGCGTGCGTGTCATGCTCTGTTCCCTTGCCCCCTAGGGCGGAGTATGAGAAGAACATGTCGGCCGTTCAGACCAACCTGGACCAGAAGCTTAGCAAGCTGGAGAGGAGTGAGGTGAGGCCAACAGGATATATTAACCCACACGCCAAGGAACACACACGGAGCCCAGATGAATCAATAGCTCTCTTTCGCAGTATATTACGTATATATCTGGGCTTGACACTTTTTCGCTTGCAGGCCACTGTGGCTAGTGGTGTTCCTAAGTCACTAGCCATCCAGCTACTCTTCTAGCCACAAACTTGTTTTTTTTTTTTTTATCATGACGCCGTACATCTAACCTCAGCAGATGAGGTGCTTAAAGCAAGAAGATGAGTGCATGGGTCTTTATACATCTATTTATGTGTTTCTTGTATAATACCAATGAACGCCAATTAACAGACAATGGAACATTAGCAGTTACACTAGATTGACGATCAGCAAGAGGGAGAGGAGTAAGGTGAACCCAACAGGATATAATTTAATCCTCGCGCCAGGGACGAATGCAGCCCAAACGAGCCAATAGCCAAGAGATGTTAATGGCACGCATAGACTAGACCTGACTTTAGCGACTCGCGGTGACGAAAAAAAATGATTTTATATGAAGTCACTGGCAAAAGAAGAGAAAAAAAGAGAATTCGGCGACGAGATGCGATTTTAGTGACTTGAGCGACAGTTTGTAGTTGGACCACAGTGAATTTTATGCAAATTAGCTATGATGCGGTTCGGCGATAGCCGACACAGATAATTGGAGAGTTGGAATGCTTGCTTTCGGCTTTTAACGGTCATACTATGTTGCTTTTATCACTCGTATCGCTCTCGCTACTTAGGCCAGCGATTCTGTCTCGCATAATCTTGTCGATGCTGGTGTGTTCGCCCGGTAACTGTTTACTGTTCATTGTTTATTTAAATGCATTTCCTTCAGCACATACTTTTATTCTGAAAATGTTCGAAGACAGGTTATGTTAACCCTCATGCCAGGGACACACCATAATTTCCTTCGGGATTAATAAAAGTACTCTTCACATGGAGGCGAAATAGGTGGAGGTGAATAGTAAAGAGAAGCTAAATTCAGTGTTCTGTTGTTACCGTCAACCCCTCACACCAGGAACAAATGGGTGCGAAATGAGCCTATAGCCAAGAAATGTGAACTGTTGATTTTTTTATGCAAAAAGCCACAAGAGGCCGTAGGTTTGTGTTCGATTTATAACGGGTAAGGGGAGTTGGAGCACAACGTGAAACAGAGAGCACAATCATGCTGAACTTGTAATGTTATGTGTCGTAATAGCAGCTTGATATTCATTACCATTACAAAAATAAACAATTATTAATATATTAACAGTTAAATTAGATATACTGTACATGCAAGATGGAGAGGACTGATGTATTTATGTGTTACTAATTTAATAATAAAGAAATGTATTGAATTCCGAAAGAATATTTCAAATTGATCGTGGTGGTAAATAATCACTAAATCATCCAGACAGATTTGTGAATACCCTAACACATATGTTGAGAACTGACCACCTACGAAAATAATTACATACTGTTCCTTTAATAGGAATGACTTCTCTGACTTCTTTCCCTTTCTCTTTTCACTACCCCCCACCCAACCCCTGTCCCTCTGTGTGACACCAGGAGTGCGGTGGACCAGCAGAGGTGCCTGTCCGTCAAGTGGCATCCCAACGCAGAGCCCCGCAAAATGGTTCCACCACCACCTCCTCCTCCACCACCAGTACTACACGAGGTCGCAAGGCCGGACCATGCCAAGGTCACAGGGCTGGGTCCAACAAGGTTACTGCATGGAGATGAGGGAGATTTACATACTTCTGCTAAGTGTGTGTGTGTGTGTGTGTGTGTGTGTGTGTGTGTGTGTGTGTGTGTGTGTGTGTGTGTGTGTGTGTGTGTGTGTGTGTGTATGTGTTTTGTGTCTACCAGACAAATAGTTTACCACAAGGACTGAAGGACTGTATCAATGCACCTGTTCATGTTCAGTGTTTTTTTTAATTCATGTAAATGAAGTGTTCAGAAATGCTTTGATGTTTTTAGCTGCTTTTTTGTCGTATATTTGTTTGATTTGACATTTTGTATGAGTTGAACAGAGGTCATTTTTTAATTACCGTTTGGCTCTCCATTAGCATCTTTATGCTGTCTGTCTATCCATTCAAAAGGCTTTATGAATTCAAAATCTATGCCATTTGACTGGAAATGTGTTATCAACATCACCATTTGACGAAATAAACTGAAATGGGAAAACTCTGTGTCAATAGTAAAAGGTGCCACGCGCACACACACATATACACACACACACACACACCACATATACACACACACACACACACACGCACACGCACACGCACACACCTAATCCCACCAACCCACCATCCCCAGCTACCACACACACACACACTTTCAGTGCTGCCCTGGTTGGGACATTGCCATTGTAATTAATCTGAAGAATGCTACACTGACTTTTGTGCCCTTCTCTATCTGTTATGGTACAATAACAAAGAATTAGGCAGGAGGAGAGACAGAGAGCAGCTGTGAGTTCCAGACTTGAGGCGCTCCTGGACACTTAACTTTTCAAGGTACAAGCCATTCTTTATTCAGGGGAAGAGTGACAGTTTACAAATGCCATTAGTGTAAGAATTCTAATTCTATTCATAATTACTGGGAAAATTGCATTTTTCATACATGAAAATGGGGATCTTTCTCCATGGTCCGCCATTTTGAATGTCAAGAATTAGACATTTTTAGCTGCAAAAATGACTGTACTTGGGCCATACTAGAAAATATTAGTTTATTACTTACTAAACTTTCATGAAAAGATCAAATTTGGCAATAGGCAGCCCAGTTTGAATGAGCAGCATAGTTGCAGTACCTTTTTTGACCATTTCCTGCACAGTGCATCTTAAATTGAATAGGTCAATAAATTATGAATATATAAATATTGATAAATAGCAAATGATGATGGTTATATTTAAACTTAACAAATACAGAAGAATTGGTTGTGCAGTTGGTTAATAGTTGTGTGAGAATGTGTGTGAACTCTGGTAACATCAACAACTTGATAACTGACAGGTTAGAACCGTTTTTGTGCATTTTTAAAGCACACAATTTTTCAACGGACTGTGTAATTACTTAACCTTATATGGTAACTTGTTTCAGGACAATAGCACAACAGCCAACTTTTTAGAATTAGTACATTTAACCTAACCATGCTAACACAAACGTATGGCAGAAATTTACTCGGAAAATTCGAGGCTAGCATAAAACCATGTGACTCTGTTATGGCTCTGACTTATGCCGGGTTTACACTGTGCTTTTTTTTGGCCTGATTTTGCCACTATTTGTCAACCACACGACTTTTTGGGAATCTGTCCGATTTCTCGTTCATTTGAAGGTCAATCGTGAGTCTTGCATCGAAGAGTAACGACAAGCGATTTCACCTCACAACCAGCTTGTGATCTCAAGAAAATGTTAACTGTTTGAAATCCTGGTCACCCCTCGTGAGTGAATTGCACTGTTGAAACAGTGCTACGACCCAATTTGACTCTAGGCACAAATAGCCAGAGCAGTGCGATTCGCTCTTGAGCGCATCCTCGCGTCCACCTCAGGTGCGTGGTTTCCCTCCATGTTTTTGTCATCTGCAGTTTCATAAAACAAGCCTGTCATCTCATGCAGTGTGAGCATCCTCATGGTTGCATCCGACGGGGACGTATAGTGTGACTTGAGTCGTGAGATGTGAACTGTTAAACCCTCCAATTCCCTTGTACAGGGTGAGCAGGAGCTGAATATCTGCGATTGAAAATATCGCCCAGTGTAATTCTGGCATAAGGCAGTGCAGAGGGCATTTGAACCATAACGACAACGGTTTAGTCCCACCCACAGCCCACAGCCCTTAGCAGCTATCTCATGGGTGAATTGCACTGTTATTGAACCATAACAACTACTGTTTAGTCCCACCCACAGCCCTCAGCTATCTGAACCATGCTCATTCCAGACTAAACCTTTCACAAAGCTGAACAGAAGCACACTATAAGGGTCTGGCGAGAGTCAGGCTAATACAAATACAGCATAGGCCTACAGACTGGGAGGCTGGAGTAGAATGCTGGTCGTTCATCCGCGTCCACGGCCCCTGACCCCACCCAAAGCTATGGCTGCTGGGAATTTAAGCTGACTGCAAGTAAAGTCCAACTAAGGCGCCGTTATCCCCCTGGCACTTGACTGCCCCCGCCTTTATTACATTTTACAAACATGGTACAGTGCTTGAATAGACACACACACACATACACACACACACATAAACAATACAAATGAAAACAGTAGTAAGAGCACTACACAAAGCTTGTTTGGTGCAGGGTATAGCTGATGGTGAGGTGATCTGCATGTCTTGATGTGATCTGCAAAGCCCATGCAGAAGTGCCTCTCACCATGTTACAATGAAAATGTATTTTTTAGGCGTTTCAAACTTCCATTATTCATTTTCGAGCCAAAAACCCTGCAAGGCAAAACTTTGCCTAGACCACCATTGTGCCACACTACTACCAAACAGAAGATAGATCCAAAAAAAAATCACCCTGACTAGGCGTATCTTACACATGCCCTCACGCCCCACTGAATCCTGGGATGGTCTACTCTATTAGAGTCTGCACAGGACCTCTTTTAACCCGTATTTATCCTCATCTCCCCCACCCCCACCCCACCACCCCCTCTCTATATAGTTACTCTATCTCCAGCTCTCTCTGTCTCCCATTCCCTAGCCCCCACTCTCTCTCTCTCTCTCTCTCTCTCTCTCTCTCTCTCTCTCTCTCTCTCTCTCTCTCTCTCTCTCTCTCTCTCTCTCTCTCTCTCTCTCTCCTCTGCTCCGCTAATTCCATTGAGGTGAGAAGCTTGGGAAGCCTAGTTGATCCTGATCTTTGGGCTGAAGCAGCTTGCCGTGGCCCAGCCCTGCCCTCCTTTGCGCATCCACACTATCCTCTCTTCCTCCCTCTCTCTTTCTCTCCCTCCCTCCCCCCTCTCTCTCTTTCCCTACAGTAGCTCTCTTCGTCCTCCCCTTCAGCCACCTGGAGGACCTCAATGGGAATTTCAGACAGGAACGCTCTGGGACAGAACTTCAGTGGACTACTACTTTCATAACTTTTTTGACTGAAAATTGTCTTTTTTCCCTTCTCCTTTCTTGGATTCTCATTCTGGATTACTGGTGTGGTTTTTCCGAATAGGAATAGCGAAAGGGAGAAGAGGACCAGTTTGAAAAGACGATTACCTGCTCTGGATTACCATCAAGCAGGTGAAGGGAAGAAAGGAAGGGGTTCTTTGCTGCTTCTGTGACCGTTGCTTCTCCAGTATTTTTTCCCCCTCCACCCTCAATTTTTCCCACCCCTTTGTGTCATTTTGATTTCTTTCTGTTGGAATGGGATGCTTTTAGAATTTTGGATGGAGATGCTGTCAATCGTTTAAAGCCTAGCCGTTTGATTGGATTGGAGGAAGATGAGGTCCTGCTGAGAACCGTTGCTTGCTCGCTTGACCTGCCTGCCCGGTGAGAGGTCTTTTAGATGCTCTTTTCAATTCTTGCACTGTAAATATTTTAATTCAGACAGTCTCACTTTCACTCTCGCTCACTCTCTTGCTTGTCTTAGTTCCGCTCTGTCGCTTTCTTGCATGGTCCTACTTGCTACCAAATAAGTGGACTGCTATTCAAGTATCCTGTGTGTGTGTTTTTTCGGTCCGTGTGTTTTAATTCAGCTAATGACTTTTTCACTCACTCTTGTTCTATCAGTTTTGCTGTCTCTCTCTCTCTCTCTCTCTCTCTCTCTCTCTCTCTCTCTCTCTCTCTCTCTCTCTCTCTCACGATTGTCTTCACTTGCAGACACAGGTGGACTGCTATTCAAGCATCCTGTGTGCTGTTATGCAGTGCCATTGTTCAAGATGGATTTGGATGCTTCATTTAACCATTGTGTTGTAAATACTTTAATTCAACCTCTTACTTTCTCGGCCAATCTCGCTCTTTTGACTGTCTTTGTCTGTCACACTTTCTCTCTTGCACGACCATCCTAACTTGCGCAGTGCACACACAAGTGCACAGTAAAAAGCCAGTGTTAACTCAACATTATTTAGAGAATATACTGCAGTCCCAATTTATTATACTGTTATATTCAGGTCTTTGAATGAATGCTGTTACTGCAAATCAACTTTATCCATATATTCTCAGAACACTGCTAAATTAACACTGAAAATGTTACTGGGTGGACTGGTGTATAAGCACCCTGTATGCAGTAACACAGTCCTGCCGTTGAGGGTAGATGGAGGTCGGAAGTTAGTTGCAATAGTTCTTCTGTAAGATAATTCATTATTGGGAGGCTTGTATTAAAAGTTAGAATCGAATTTGTTCAAGTAGTATTAACACAAATCATGGGCCTCGAAATGCCTTCAGCCCAACCACTACGCAGAAGAGTGTGTGCATGTGTGTGTGTGGGGGCGTGCATGTGTATGTGTGTGCATGTGTGTGTGCAAGGAAGGGGCAAAACATACCAAAGCGGAACGGAACGGTCGCGGGATGAATGCGGTCTTCCGGCCGGTGTGTTTTTCTCTGCCTTGCACACTGACCGCGTCGGCGTGCGCGGCCAGTCCTGTTCAAAACCCCCTCACAGCTAAAGCTAGCGTTCTACTTTGCCATTCATTTGAATGAGACACCACCGGTCGCCGGCGTGAAAAATACGCTCGAGTTCTATTTTCCAAATGCAGCGTTGAGCCGGCTCCCGCGCAACTGACGCCTGACAACCGCCGGTTGGTGTGTAAGGACAGATATGTTTCAATGTATTTTCACAGACGCCGGTAAAAAACGCGGCCGTTCCGCGACGCTTTACCGCCCTGGTGTGTAAGACCCCTGAGGGGCAAAACATACCAAAGCCGAACGGAACGGTCGCGGGACGAACGCGGTCTTTCTGCTTAGTTTCGGCCGGTGTGTTTTTCTCTGCCTTGCACACTGACAGCGTCGGCGTGCACGGCCAGTCCTGTTCAAAACCCCCTCACAGCCAAAGCTAGCGTGCTACTTTGCCATTCATTTGAATGAGACACCGCCGGTCGCCGGCGTGAAAAATACGCTCGAGTTCTATTTTCCAAATGCAGCGCGGAGCCGGCTCCTGCGCCGCTGACGCCCGACTACCGCCATTTGGTGTGTAAGGACAGATATGTTTCAATGTATTTTCACCGACGCCGGTAAAAAACGCGCCCGTTCCGCGACGCTTTACCGCCCTGGTGTGTAAGACCCCTAAGTCATGTATTTTTCAGCTACCTTTTGTTTCTGGTGTGAGGAGATGCTGTAGTAGGGGGTCATCATAGTGCAATGTACAACCTTCAACCTCAAGTTAGTTTCACTATATGCCAAAGGAACGCATCACATTTGCACGCGCCAAGTGACATGGTGTTCATTTTCACACGTGTTCTCTTGTGAGGGAAGTTCTGAGGTCGTCGGTTCTCTGAACACAAACAGCAAATCTGTCATTTTGGGTTTAAGGAAAAAAAAAACGTAAATACAGGACATTCCATCTCTTTTAGTTGCATAGTATGCAAAAAATGCTGCTTCTTTTGTGGAGGGGCTGGAATCTTTGATTGCGTTGATAAGATTACATATAAAAGTGAGGCAGTGATTCTTTCTCTTTGTTTTATTTCACACATTGTGAGAAGTTGAATGAACTACCCATGCTCCTCTGCAGAGCACTTACACCAGTAGTGTAGAGCAAAGGGCAAGACCATGACCTCTGTCCTAGAAGAGTCTATGCACTATGCACTATGCATACTACTGTAGGCCTATATATAGGCCTAGTATGCCCTAACTGCTGTGCTTATGTCTGTACTCTGAGCACCCTCTCGGAAGCAAGATGTTCATCTCAAAGGGCTTTCTTCTAATTAAGAAGATAATAGAAGAATAATATAATAATAAGAAGAAGATAAAATTTGAAATTTGAAATATTGTAGCAGGAGCCACTGATTTGGCGGCAGGAATGCACGAATAAACTGCTGTATGCCAATGTATAACGAAACTGACGATTTGACCAAAAAAAAATCAGAAGGGAGAGGGAGGTGGGGGGTACTGTAGGTTCAGATTCTAGGCAAGGTCAGTGGAGTTAGATTAAACCGAGAATAAAATCATGCACATATAAAACGAGCCGCTATCAAAACCAACCCCATCCCACCCCATCCTGTGGTGTAGTGGGCGTGGTACGCGGGAGTACGCAGTCCACCCACTTCTCCTGAGGTGAGATTTTAAAAAAGAACAATTCTGTCCGAGTTTGAATGCAAAAATATCACGCAAGTTTTTCTTTTACTTCAAACATGTCTGAAATAAAAGAAAAACTTAAATGTTATCTGAACAATTAGACATAATGAACGTTATACATCCTTCAAATATGAAACCCTTAATGAAAGTCGATCTGAGCTCCGTGCTGATGCAAAATGGAAATGTATGTTGCCCCTTCATTTTTGTGTGCGTGTAGAGTAGAGTAGAGTTAATTTATTGCTCCCCAGTGGGAAATTAAGGGATCAAATAGCTTACACATAACACACATAATGAACACATTGCAAAACATGCAGACATACTGCATGGCTCACATACACATACACAGACATTAAGACAGATCAAAGTCCAAGGAAAAGACAGAATAAAAGTCCCAAAATGGTCCAAACATACGTATCCTCATAAGGCGAGGAAGGGGACAAAAAAAATGTTATTGAGTATTTATCAAAGTGGGGGCCGGGAACCCCTGGAGGGCCGTAAGGGGATGCGAGGTGGTCCGTGGGAAGTTGAAAGAAAAAGTATAGCAATACAGAATGTCAAAGCAAAACAAGTGATTGAATAAATAATGTATGTCAAAACAAACAATACTCTCATTAGTTTAGAACTGCATTATAATAATCCATTGCATCTCTGAACATTGTTACTATTAGTTTAATTTTATATATCACAATGGGGCACTGACACAGACATAGGCTATGGTTGTGAAAGGGGGTGCACAGAAAAAATAGTGTGGCACAACCCATGTAAGGTTGGGCCTTGGCTTGAATCTACTGTACTATATTTTACTCATGATTTTGTGTGTGGGTGTGTCTGTCTGTCTGTCTGCTGGCTCGCAGGCTGTCTGTCTGTCTGGGCAGCTACACTGGATAAGTTACATCACAAGTCAAGCGCAGCTGTGTCTGCGGTAGACAGTTTCATTGACTACAGTGGAAGCTAACTGTTACAGCAGACAAGCCTTTGACTTAAAGCGGTCCTTGATAAAGTTTCCAGATGACATACTGTACGTAAAGCGCCCATTTTGGGATTTTAGAAGTTCTACACAGAGATACTGTTGCTAAATGTTGTTAGATCGTCTCTGTTCTACATGATTTATCAGAACTCCCAGAGTTGAAAACTGCTAAATCTGCAGTCGGTAAATACTGTACACACAATTCCCAGTTTTAGCCAAAAAAGGAAGAAGTATTCAAGTGCATGTCCCTCCCTCAACGTCCTCCGAAATACCAGTTGAAGTCTTGCACGTGTTCTGTGATTGGGCTGCTACCCACACACCTGAAGCTGTTTGGTTAAGATAGGGAGTGCTGAAAATGTGTAAACACAGGGTGTATGCAGGGTTTTAAAAAGTATTAAAAGGTGATAAATTCAAAAGCCAAAATTTAATGGCCTTAAAAGTTGTAAATTTCCTCAAAAGGTATTATTTTTTGAAAAATGTGGTATTGTTTTTTTTGTGTGTTACCATTTTGATAAAAAAAATCTTTGTTGGTTCACCAATTATCACTATGTTTTTCATAAAACAGTGATTCGCGCAACTGTAGCCACATGAGCATTGTACCGTCCCGCTGCACTGCTCCCTTTCGGGCATCTTTTTTGCAAAAAACGAAAATGTATTGTAATGTTAAGGAGGTAGAAATTACAAAAGATGTCTTGTTAATACTTGCATCGGAGTGTCGTGATGGTTGTTAAAAAAGTCTAAAGGTAGTGAAAAGGTAGTAAATTTGACTTCAAGATTTGTGTATATACCCTGAAACAGGACTACAGGCTTTTGGCGGGAGCTAGGAACTAATCTTTTATGTATGTATGTTTATGTGTGTGTGTGTGTGTGTGTGTGTGTGCGTGCGTGCGTGCGTGCGTGCGTGCGTGCGTGCGTGCGTGCGTGCGTGCGTGCGCGTGCGTGTGCGTGTGCGTGTGCGTGCGTGTGTATTTGGCAGGGGCCACCTCAGTCAGGGCCAGACAGTGCCACCGTCTGAGATCAGCTGGCTGCTGTGTCACTGTCCTAGTTTAAACGGCTCTCTTAATACCTATTCAGATCACTATTCTTCCTTGGCACCCACACTTGCACGCACACAGACACACACACACACTAGTGTACACACATACACAAAGACCAACAAAAACACACACTCTCTCTCTCTCTCTCTCTCTCTCTCTCTCTCTCTCTCTCTCTCTCTCTCTATCTCTCTCTCTATCTCTCTCTCTCGCTCTCTCTCTCTGCCTCTTGTCTCTCTGTCCTCACATGTAGTTCAACATTACATGACACTGCATTCAGTAGACACTTTTATCCAAAGTGACTTACAAAGGAGGACATACTTTAATCAGCAACCCGCACAGTGTGAGGGGATAAAAAAAACAAAATAGACAGGCAAACTAAGGTTAGTGTAGATGAGTAGGGCTAGAGTTTCTTTTTTTAACCCATTGATGATGGATGCTGCGTACATTCAGCATTAACCCAAGTGCCTACAGCTCCATGCGCAGCATTCAGGGTCAGAGTTTTTTTATGAAATACGCGGGTATGCTAGAGCTGAATGGACACAGTCTAGTGCAAAATGGGGGTCTTGGCTTTTTAATGCAACTTATGTCATGTTTTTAAAGGGTGTTTTATTTTGGTCTTTTACGACTTTATTTGACAGGACAGTTTGAGAGGTGGACAGGAAGCGAATGGGGAGAGAGATGGGGAGGGGTCGGCAAATGACCCGGCAGACAAGTACCCTACTGGTTGGGCACAGCATGGCCTTATGTCATGTTTTTATGTGCTTCAGAGGCTGAGATACGTAGGTTTTTAAAGACTGAGGACACCTTTTCCCAAAAAGGGCATTTAGTAGGCATTATTTTAAGGTGCCTTAGGCTTAGGCTTTTTTTAGCCTATCATTATTGCCTATTGCCAATCAGAGAGTGGGCAGGAGTGGAGAGACGGTGACTGCAGTTTGTTTGAGTTGACACAACTGACACGATTGGCTATGGCAGCGGTAGGAAATCTGTCTCGAGGGCCGTTTACGGCCCTTTAGGCTGTCTTATCCGGCCCCTGATATAATTTTAATGTTATGCAGCTTCACATGAAATATGACATGTTACATTTGCATTACAATTAAGTTATATTTCAGAGGACCTAGAGAATGTGGGTTCTGTCGTTAAGGTGGTTGCCTTCAATATACAGTAGATCTAAAGCGCAGGGGGAAATCCTGGTTTGTGTCCATAGTACAGCCCTTGGAGAACTTTTACAGCCCTTGGAGGAATTTGAAGTGGCCCTTCGAATGAAAAAGGTTCCCTAGTCCTGCGCTATGGTCTGACATACTGTACAGGTCCTTCTCAAATAATAAGCATATTGTGATAAAGTTCATTTTTTCCCCCATAATGTAATGATAAAAAATAAACTTTCATATGTTTTAGATTCATTGCACACCAACTGAAATATTTCAGGTCTTGTATTGTTTTAATATTGATGATTTTGGCATACAGCTCATGAAAACCCAAAATTCATATCTAAAAAAAAATTGCATATCATGAAAAGGTTGTCTAAGCAAGCTTGTTTGGAGAACCTTTTCATGATATGCTAATTTTTTGAGATATGAATTTTGGGTTTTCATGCCCCGCATTGGATTGCATCGCTGAATCGGTCATTGTTGACACCACTATTATATACACAGGGATTTTGTCTCTGTCCAGATGACTTTGTGTTTGGGTTCGCACCCGGACCCGAGTCCGCCAGTCGAGTATGAAATGAAATTAGTACAAATGGGTTGTAATGTAAAACCATGCTAGGTTTGCAGATGGCTAGGCTAGATAAATGGTTAATGGACTGCATTTCAGTATATAGCGCTTTTCCACTCCTTCGAGCAATCAAAGCGCTTTATATGATATGCCTCACATTCACCCATTCACCCTCACATTTACACACCTGGGATGGCAGTATCTTGCTGAAGGACACATTGATGTGGTCAGGCAGAGTAAAGACAAGCTGGGCTACTTCCTCTGAGGAAGGCGCAGGTGCGCCGAAACGTCAGTCATTTTGTGCCCCAAAATAATAATTGAAAAAACTCTAAAAAAGTTGCTGAGTGCTCCAGTCATCTCTGGGTCTAGTCACTGTGAAGTAGCCCAGCTTGTCTTTATACTGCTGTCCTCGACGGTGAGCACCACCAAGGCTGAAGCGCAGACATCCCCTCTTCGAAGTGGTCAGGCAGAGTGTTCGAACCTGCAACCTTCTGGTTGGCAAGCAGCTGCTCTACCACCTGAGACAGCACAGCTCGAGTCACATTAAAGGTCGAGTTGCATTGATTTATGGAGCACCTTGCAGAGCAATCTAAACTCATAGTAGAGATAGAGGAATAGAATGGAATTGACATTCTTGTCAGTGTTGTCTTGTCAGCATGGTTTCACATATAAAAAACGTACATGCCTTTCGAAATGTTATAAAATCTCAATTAAGGGTATCATAATATCATAATCATAATTAGGGTCATTTAATAAACCCTCGTACACATTTCATGCACATGCTCATACAGCATGTTGCAGTATAGGCCTATGGGAAATGTGTATGTGTGCCTTGTGAGAAAAATGAGGAATGGACCACTTTTATAGTTCAGTATGCACCATGTAAGAATTGTTCAGTCCCTATTAACCATTTTCTTATATGTTTAATAAATACATATTTCTTTTGCGTATGGGTTGTGCTGGAGTGTGAAGACCATACAGATATTGATACCATGCCAGATTGAGTACTGGCCTGGGCTCACCTTGTCTGGTGTGAGTCAGGTAAGGGTTCACTTGCCTGGCTCTTGCCCGACCTGTAGCTCCATGCAGCTTCGTGAGCTCCACTACTAGGTCTGGGAGACTGTAGCAGGATTCCATTTCTCCAGTCAATACATAATTGGAGCTTTTATCGTTTCAATATCAAACAATTTCTTTTTTGACTGGAGAAATGGAATCCTCTGTGTGTCAGGGGGCTTCAGAGCTACACACACACACACACACACACACACACACACACACACACACACACACACACACACACACACACACACACACACACACACACACACACACACACACACACACACACACACACACACACACACACACACACAGGTCTGATAGGAACAAGGCTAAGGGTTCATTAGGAGTTTGGCCTAAAACAGGTTTGGCTGCAGATGATCCTCCTTCATCTATGTTGACAGCTTGGAGAGGTGGGACAGATGGATAAATGATGCACCCTAGTTTTGAAATCATACAGTATTTCAAACCCCTACAGTAGGCCTGCAGCATCTTCATTGGCACCAGGCCACGGGACTGTTTACCTCAGTGGTTCTCAACCTGGGGTGCGGGGTCCGCGATGAGGGTGTTTGCGTTGAGGTTGCGACCAAAATTCTGCTTGCGAACATTATCATCAGGCCAAATCAAAACCAAATTAAAACATTTTCTTGGTCCCCATGGGAAGTCATTACAGTATTGATTAATGTCTCGAGCAAGAAATCATTGTTATCAATCAGTTAAATCATTTTTAGTGTGTATACACATGTAGAAGTTTGGGTTGGTGGTGTATGGCTTGTCTTGGGCACAGGTGAGGGGATGTGTTAAGAAATTACGGTTAAAGGACCAGTTCGGTCAATTTCAACATGCAGTTGTAATGCTCACACTACCCTGGACTTGTCAGTACCTGAGGTTTTTTCTTCTTCTTCTTCAGCCTTTTCCGAGATCTTGGTCATTGTAATGGGGGCAGCTCTTTGTTTACATTTCATAAAAACATTTTTTTTTTCCCAAAACCATCCGAAAGGTTATACAACATCAGCAGACAACTAGCAAACAGCGGTACCTTATGGGAATATATTTGGAGTAGGCTTATGCTAATTTAAAAAAAAAAAGTAAACAAACACTGCCCCCATTAGAATAGCTTATATCTCGGAAAGGGCTTAGCCGAAATATGTGGCATCACCGGGTACTGACAAGTCAAGGGTAGCGTGAGCAATACAACAGCATATTGAAATGGACTGAACTGGTCCTTTAAGAACCACTGGTTTAGTTTATGCTGAATAATCTCAACCAGATCATAATATGGCTGTGACAATGGACCTTTTCCAGCTTCAAGTCAATAGGCTCGTTCGTGACGACGCAGTAAGATTTTTGCTAGGCAGTGGGCATGCCCACTTTGCCAGTTTGATGCATTGTGGTTAGAAAATTCTAACCAGAATGCATCAAACTGGCAAAGTGCGCATGCCCACTGCCTAGCAAAAATCTTACTGCGTCGTCACGAACGCGCCTAATGTGTTTAAAGCAGGACAAATAGCATCCAGTGGCATAGAAATAAACTTTCAACGTACTATTTTCTATGGAAACTAATACTTGTTTTTTCTTGCTTCGCTTCAAAATTAAGACAGTCATGGGTAAGCGGTTAGGGCGTCGGACTTGTAGTCCATGACTTGAGGTATCCAAAGCATGGTACCGTCCCGGCCGCCGCACTGCTCCCTTTCGGGCACCATTGGGGGCTGCCCCCTTGCATGTGTGAGGCATAAACGCAATTTCGTTGTGTGCAGTGTGCACTTGTGTGCTGTGGAGTGCTGTGTCACAAAGACAATGGGTTTCCCAGTTGGCCTTTCACTTCACTTCACAAATCAGAGGTTGTTTGACATAATTGTTAGAAAGACATACAGAGTGACAACTGGGAGTCCTCCATGGCATATGAAATCATGGTCATGATCATTTTTGTGCCAGTTTTGTTAGCACAGAGTGTCAGCAGTTTGCAATCTCTTTCTGCGTGCATTGCATGAGGATATGCATACATATTAACAATGGTGTCTTATAGTGTACTATTAGAGTACATTTTATTTTTGTGCTTCTCTCTCTCTCTCTCTCTCTCTCTCTCTCTCTCTCTCTCTCTCTCTCTCTCTCTCTCTCTCTCTCTCTCTCTCTCTCTCTCTCTCTCTCTCTCTCTCTCTCTCTCTCTCTCTCCTCTTCTCTCTCTGTCTCCTCTTCTATTCTTTGATCATTCATTGCTTTTCCTCCTTGCTGTCTTTGTCAGATAGCCCCCTCACTCTCCCACACACGCACACACGCACAAACACACGCACATTGTCTGTTTCTTTGCAAGTGTCTGTCTGTCTGATCTGCTATTTCTTCATAAATTATTATAAGCATTTGGCCTTTTCTCTAGTTTTCTCTCTCTCTCTCTCTCTCTCTCTCTCTCTCTCTCTCTCTCTCTCTCTCTCTCTCTCTCTCTCTCTCTCTCTCTCTCTCTCTCTCTCTCTCTCTCTCTCTCTCTCTCCCCTCCTCCTGTCTGTTCACTGTTGCCCCTTCCCCAGTGACTGACTAATCTATGGTGCAGATGGTCTTAAATGGGATTAGGCTATATGCAGAGTTTCTCTTTCTGGAGCCCAGGAGAGAAGGAGGAGGAGAGGTGGAGCGAGTGGAATAGGAGAAGAAAAGAGGAGAGGGTCTGCAGAAGAGCACAGGAGAAGGAAAGGAGGAGGAGAAAGGAACATGGACTTCAGGGTTTCTCTGTCTAGACCCCAGCAAGGAGGAGAGGAAGAGACTGAGTGAAAGGAGTAGAAGAGAAGAGGGAGTGTAGAGGAGGGTAGGAGAAGGAAAGGGGGTGAAGACAAAAATGGAAGATGCATGGAAGAGAAAGAGTGAAAGGAGGAGAAGAGAAGAAGGAGTGTAGAGGAGGATAGAAAAAGCAAAGGAGGTCAAGAAAGTAGCGCAGATAAAACGTGTCAATCTTGGAGACCAGTGTGAGGAGAGGAAGAGGAGGAGGGGAGGGCAATTCGTCATCATTCATTTATATTACACAAAAGTGCTCTATTGTTATAACACATATTTACACTTGACAACTTGGTTATTACAAAGAATATTTTCAGCATCTCTGTCTCTGTCTCTGTCTCTGTCTCTCTCTCTCTCTCTCTCTCTCTCTCTCTCTCTCTCTCTCTCTCTCTCTCTCTCTCTCTTCTCTCAACCTCAATCTCAATCCAGTTTGTTTAAATGCTTTCTTAGCATGAAAAAATACACTGCATATACTGTACACTGAATGGTCATATTCTCAAATCAGTTCTTACGCAGAATATGTTCAACATCTCTCTCTCTCTCTCTCTCTCTCTCTCTCTCTCTCGCTCTCTCTCGCTCTCTCTCGCTCTCTCTCTCTCTGTGCCTTACTCTATCCTTCCTCCCTCGCTGTCATAGCTCCTCATTCTCTGGTTCCTCTGGCCTGCCTCTTGCTCTCTCTGTTCTGTCCTAATGGGCTTAGTGTTAGTGTTGCTTGGGGATCTGTGGCCGAGCTCATTAAGCGCTCGGGGCTCATTAGTGCGGGGTTGGTGGCCTCAAGGCTGCCTGCAAGAGGTGTGTGTGTGTGTGTGTGTGTGTGTGTGTGTGTGTGTGTGTGTGTGTGTGTGTGTGTGTGTGTGTGTGTGTGTGTGTGCAGGCGCCTCTGGTGCCCCCTGCAATGCATACGTCGCATATATGTGTGTGTGTGTGTGTGTGTGTGAGAGAGAGAGAGAGAGAGAGAGATATTGGGCGTGTCTGTGCGCCAGGAATATTCCCCAGATCCCTTTACCTCACTCTGACCTGTGTGTTACTGGCGCTCATCAAGGCTTCAGCTGAGGTCAGTGTCCCCGCATATACAGTACAGTCATCGCTCCCCCAGGGAGGTTATATGACTCCATGGGCCCTGGGCCAGACAGAAAGGAAGGCCCCCTTCCATGGGTGTTGCCAGTTTCCAAAAGGGTCAGAGTTTTAAGCCAGAAGCCTATACGTGTTGGGGGGTTGTCCGCAACGAACATGTAAATACAGTTAAAGGGGCAATATTTAACACAATGTGAGAATGGAAATAACAGTATAGAGGCTTGGGCCTCAGGGCCCTCTTGGCTCTTGGGCCCCTGGGCCTGAGCCTGATAGGCCCGTGCCGTAATCTGTCCTTCCTTGGTCCCTGCTCCTCCCACCTCCACCTTTGTTTGCACACTTCATCTGATCCTAAAGCTCTTTAGGGTCAACATAACGCATTACAAGAAGAAGAGTAGGCCGAGCGTAGCTAGTTACTCTCAACATCAACCGGTAGGGCCTACTCTTAGAGGGTGCAAAAATAAAGTTTGTTTTTAACTTTTTTTAATAATCAACTACCTGGACAAGTACCTGGACCAATGACCTTCCAGTCTTTTTTGAAGGATGCATTACTTCTTGTCCTACTTGTGTGAGCTTAAAGTGATACTCATACTATGAGCTTAAAGCAATGCCATGCCAACGCACTGTAGGGTCAAACATGGTGCATTACTTCTTGCCCTGCTTACGTATATGGGCTTAGGGTGGGGATCAGTTTTCATTCAGGGGCCACATCAAATTTTACTAATTGAGTTTTACATTTCTCCTGCCTCTATCCTCCATGTGAATTTGCACACCTCACCTGAACCAAAGGAAATAAAAAACAAAACAAATTGTAGGGCCAAAATGAAAGAGCTTGAGCGAAAACATTCATGCAGACCGCATCCAAAGATATTTGACACTCTTTCTGTATTCTCTCTGCCGGAACTGTTCATGTTTGTGCCCATAGCAATGCATTATGTTGCCATGCTTTATCTTGGTAGAGAGTGAAATATCTTTGGTAAGACAGGGTTACTTTATTGAGCCTGAAGGAAATTAAGGTGTCTAGTGCAGCTAGATAGGTTAAAAAAGTAAGGATAGTAATAATCTAACGATTTAATAATCTAATATTCTTTTGCCTTGTGGTGGTCCAAGTGCTGTAGATTAAAGCGACCGAATAAGGTTGTCCAGTGTAAAAGCGAAGTTTGGATAAAAGTGGGTCATGCACACCAATACACGGCAGAACATGAAGGCGACAGGCCAGAAAAGGATCCCAGGTGCAGCGCTAAGGGAATCGCGGTGATCCAAGGATTCATTTCCACACATGTACTCTAGGGGTGTAATTTATTCTCAAACTCGTTGGTCTCCTAAAGGGGCGTTCACCCGACGTGAAATGGATCCCGGAAATGAATCAAGATGATGTATCTTGATCTACTTAAGAATATCTTTGCTATCGTGTACCTAAGTCTCCAGCCCTTCCTGTCGCCTCATGGAGCATGGGGAGTCAAAAATAATTACTGGGTTTAAAATGATGGTTTTACGACGCCAATTCAAACCATGGAACTCCTATGCACCACAAATCCACCACGACTCGCCTCGTTCACTTCCATTCATTTTTTTGCAACTTATTGCCCCATGGTTAGGAAGTAGAGGGCGCCACTTAGGTTGCCCCATAGTTGTGCCTCTGTTACAGCTCTCAACAGCTTGTATGGTTTTCTCCTTTGCTATACCCACCACAGGCTCTCGTCATGAGGCATTAGCTCTTGTCAGCATACTGTATTTTTGCAGACTAATGTACTAAACACGTTTTTTTTAAACAATGGTTTTATTAGCAGAAAAGTAAAAGTATGCACATTCCACCTCCCCGAGGCCAGGTGCAGGACAAAGACATCTTCACACTGTGAGGTTTATTCAAAACATAGCCTACTTATAATATTTCCTCCCATCGGTGTCTTTATCATCGGAGCAGCAGTGTGCTTCTACTCTCAGTATGCACAACATTTTAAGGTTTTCCCCCTGTTTTTATATACATATTTATATATTTATTGTTTATTTTCCTTCTTCCTGGTTTGGAGCACTTGTCTGCTTGTCATGTTTTTGTTTTTGTTGTCCTTGTTTTGTTTTGTTATTGTCCTTTGTCACTGTCATTAGTATTGGGCTGTTGGTGCAAGTTTTTTGTGTGTCAGTACTGTGTTGTCTGTGTAAGCTTTTGCTACTTTTGCCTGCAACCAAATCTACCTTCGGGTACAAATAAAGTTACCTTACCTTACCTTACCTTACAGTTATATTTGAAAACGGAGGGAAGAAAATGTTTTTTTGTTTTTTTGTTTTTTAAATACCCAGCTAGTATGTGTTTAACAGTCTGTGACACAATTTTGCTTTCAGTCTGTTGGCTAATCAAAGAGAAAAAAAATGTAGTATTGCTTTAACCTCATTGGTGTCTCTTCTCACCCTCCTCTTATTCTGTTTCTAGGTTTTTGAAACTATTTGGCATTATTTCTGTGCATTTGCAATGCTGCTACATTGAGCTTGTATTGTTTCTAGTTGCATACAGTGACTGTAATCCGCTGTGTCGGGACTTGCCTATATTAATGTCTTTTTTCCATTTTGTATTCTCTCTCTCTCTCTCTCTCTCTCTCTCTCTCTCTCTCTCTCTCTCTCTCTCTCTCTCTCTCTCTCTCTCTCTCTCTCTCATAGACCATGATGCTATTATTGTGTCCGAATCATTGTCCCAGTACCAGATCATAAACACACAATTGCACACACTTAAAAATACACCGTACACACACACACACACCCACCCACACGCACGCATAGCTCTCCATCTCCATTGAGAGCCATGGACGACAGAGACTGCTGGTCGCCCGAGCGGAGGAGGAAAACAACGACCACAGGACCACACCATGCTCCTTCATCCTCCTCCTCCTCCTCCTCAAAACCCACCACGCCATCCCACACACATATACTCTCCCACCCCCACTCCCACAAACACACATCATCATCGTCATCGTCATCAAGATTACAGTCATCCTGTGGCCTGTCTCCGGTGCTCCGCATCTCCTGTGGCTGCATGTGGGCCTGGCTGTGGCTAGTGACAGCGGTGCTGCTCCCTGTAGATGCCTGGGCCACCACATTCAAGGTAATGGGTGGGAATTGACATTTAAAAAAAAAACCTCACGATATGATACACCTGCTACGATACATTACTATCATGATGTATTGGGATACATGTATTATTGTGATGCATTGCAATATTCAACATGCTGATAAGTATCAGGAATTGACAAAGAATTCACTGTAACACTTAATTTTAAGGTTCCCATGGTATCCACTAATACATGCCTACAGTACTGTAAATGTCTGTACAAGTTACTTAAAAGTCGTGTCCAAAGCAAAATCAATTATTTGTTATTCACGTATTCACAAGTGTCTTGATCACAGCTAATAAGTCCTATATGTTATTGATATAATGGTAATAAGGACCTAGAAGGCCCTTAGCACATGTCTTACAAGTCACTTATACAGTATGGAAAGCCATACTAGGCACGTACTGTATTAGTGCGACATGTGAACCCTATTATTAACTGTTACCGAATTCACAATATGATATGCATCACATTACACATGCCACGATACAATACTGCCACAGTGTATGGCCGTACATGTATTATTGTGATACATTGCGATATTCAACATACCGGTAATTCAGTAGGCTAAATGTGTAAACAAATTGTGTGTGCTATCTGGTTTTATATCTCATCATCGCAGCTGAATGACAAGCAACAGGACTAGAGGGGTGTTTGTTTTGGCGGATGTCTGCGAACCATTCAAACTACTTTTTGATGTCATGAATTGATACAATACGATACGATATCAACTCTATTGTCTGTTTTCATTTAAATTAATTTTGCATCCCTGAGCAAGCCTTGTTCAAAGAAGGACAGGATATGCATATAACGTCACAGGACTTTTGAAGAGTTCAGATGCAAAACCCCTTTGAAAAGTGCCTTTTCAGAAAATGTTCATAATTCATTTTTATGTAATACAAATCTATCAAAGTTGCATTTTTTAATTATTAAAGGGACACTGTGCATGAAATTGTCAAAAAACGTACTGCAACTATGCTACTTATTGAAATTGGGCTGCATATTGCCAAATTTGATCTTTACATGAAAGTTTACTAAGTATTAAACAAATATTTTCTAGTATGGTCCAAGTACAGTCATTTTTGCAGCTAAAAATGGCTATTTTAGGAAATTCAAAATGGCGGACAATGGAGAAGACCCCCCTTTTCATGTATGAAAAGTGAAAATTTTCCAGTCATAATGAATACTTAGAATTTGATGCTGGTGGTAAGTATTCATGAAAAAGGTAACATTTGTGAATGGGCAGCATAGGAAATAAACAACTAAAAATCTCACACAGTGTCCCTTTAATGTAATATAAATATTTATATGTATTATCAAGTACATGAATGTACACCAAACCAACAACGGGGTTCCCTAAAAATATAGAAGTGCAGGTGCAAGCTTCAGAAATGGAGTTTGGTGGTTTTGCATCTGATCTCTTCAATTGTACAGTACATACTGTGCAAAACATGGAGACTGACACCACAGTGACCCACAGCTAATAGTATAGTAGAAGATCTACCAGCTACTAGAAGATCTCTTTTACACACCCCTAACTCTAGGTGGCGCTAGTGGGGCCGTGGACGTGTGACCCCATGTTCTCCAAAGCTCTTCCGGACATGGCTGCCCGGCTGGCTATGGCACGCATCAACAAGGACCCCTATATCAACAAAGGATACTGGTATGAAACTGTGTCTGTATTGCTGTGTGACCGGAGAATGAATTAAGTTTGGTTAGGATATGGGTATGGATGTGTTTGTTTATGTGCTGTGGTATTCCCTCAATGATTTGTGCCCTGGGCAATGGCCCCTGAAAAAAAAGCCCTGCCAGGTGTCGCCTAGGAAATGCCTGGTCAACCCACCTCTTGGACTGCCCGTGTGTGTGCCCAAGAAACCCTCACTGAAATGACCCCTTGTTGTTCACATTCAACTGTACGATCTGGCAGCCATGTGCAGAGTATGTGCATTCATTAAAGAAAAAAGATCACCAGTATTTCCGACCAAAAGTCACCTTTTCTAGCCTGGTGTAGACTACATTGGTAGTCATTCATTTCATATGAGCCCAAGTTAGTCACCTGAAGTGACTTAGTCTATACTCATGAACGGCCATCTGGGTACTTTGCTCGTAAATGAGCGTTACGCCCCTTTATGGGGGAAATCAAACCGAATGTCTCAATAACTTGCATGCAACATCGCTAGCCTAAATGAACACAGTCCATGCTTCAGCCACGGCTGTTTGGCTATATTATTTGAACAGCCGGCAACAAAACGTTTTCGGCATGTTGCGCGTGAACAACGCTAGTCTACAGGTCCTTATCTTTCGTTCATTAAACCCCAACACCACCAATTGTGTGTGTGTGTGTGTGTGTGTGTGTGTGTGTGTGTGTGTGTGTGTGTGTGTGTGTGTGTGTGTGTGTGTGTGTGTGTGTGTGTGTGTGTGTGTGTCTGTGTGTGTGTGTGTGTGATATGCAATGTCCATATTAGAGAATGACTAAATATGTTGGCCTACTGGTACAAGTAGAAACGGAAGACAAAATACTGCCGTCAAAAACTTCAGAGTTACTGGGTCTTGAAGTATAAGGAGGGGCCCATGAGGAGTCTGGAATTATGTTTTGATAAGATATTTTACTATATTAAGAAGGGCACATGCGATGTTGGTGCTAGGCCAATTTCGGCACTGCTACTACTGGAGAATGAACGTATCTATGTCTTTGTCTTTCTCTGTAATATAAAATCCTTAATATTTTATATCATCGAGAAAAATGTATAATAATAGAGAGACAGAGAGAGAGGGGGTTATGGCATATGCAGAGCAAATAAACTGGACCTATACAGTTTTTCTATTGAAGAAAGGCTTTAGAGATGAACCAATGGCCCATGCATTGCATAAGAGGAGAATGATACTGTACATAGAGCAAAATGATGACCGCTATGGGTTTTGTCATGACTGACGTGATAATGATACTTACGTAGACTGACAGACAAGTGATGGCTGCTATAAGTTGTTGATTTTAAGGGGCAACTCTCCTGCCCTTCACTAGTCACTAAAATTGGTGTCAGAAGTGGGATGGCTTGTCTTGGGGCTATCTGAGGTAGCCTGGCTATTGCGACTCCAAACTCTCTTTAAGAATATGGTCTGGGTAATTTGCGTCATCATCAGCCCATTTGTCTGAGGGATATGCAGAGGGCGTGTCTGATTCACGTGCATGAAATGCCTCTGTATGCTACTGGTTGAAATTACAGTCATTCACTCCACCCATTCCTTCACACACCTGCGAATGGAACTGGTGCATCTTTGCCTTGAATGCATTCCACCGAGCCGTTGGAAATGTCCAGAATTAATTGGTCCCCAATCCCGTTTGAAATTTGAAATATAAAATATTTGTAGATACCATGCAGCATCAAAGGCAACATGGACGAGCCCAGGCTTATCAGAGGCACACCCATGGTATGTGAGCTGTAATGGACCTTTTTCATGTGACGCCAGATTTGAAACAGGAAGTAACATCCGGTGGCATTGCCATAAATGTACGTAGTACTCCCCTCTGTTTTCCATGGAAACCGGTAGTCATTTTTCCCACTTACGGTAGCTTCACAGTGGAACGTATTTGATACATGCATTTGTGAAAAATGCACATTTCTTTTGAGCAACACTCAGGATCTGATAGGCGACCCTGGTGCAAGAGACCCCAGTGATGTATGAAGCATAGAATGCCAGAAACTCTGGATGGGAGAACCATTGCATTTGCAGGGGTTGGCATTTGCAGGGGTGTAGCAATAACATCAAATTCTGTCCAAATTCTGTGTCATGTACAACCAGCTCCAATGAACCCCATTTATGTATATAATATGTTAATGTTAATATGTAAAATATGTCACAATTGATGTAACAAACTCTCTGTGCACCTCTGTCTCATGTCATAGCGCGGTTAGAGATATCACTCCTTTGTTTATTTATAGTTATTCATAATTATTTTCAACCTCCAGGTATTTTTTACATTTTTATTAAATAATCATGTATGATTATGTACCTCCTTGAACTTCTAGGTATGACTACACGCTCGTGAGCGAGGACTGCTCGACGTCGCGTGGCATCGAGCGCTTCGCCGACCTCAAGGGCTACGGCCACGCCTTCTTCGGCCCGTTTAACCCTTCGGTGTGCTCGGCTGCGGCGCTGCTGACCAAGAACTGGCACTCGGCCCTGCTATCACCGGGCTGCTTGGAGCCCAACACGCATGTGCCCGACGAGGAGGACAGGTCCTACTACCCGGCCCTGCGGCCGCGCTCGGCATACGCCACCTTCTCTCGTCCCATGCCCCTTTCTGCAAACGTACTCTTCCAGGTGTGTGTGTGTCGCTTGTTTTCTCTTTTCTGCCTCTCTCTTTCGCTCTCTCTCTCATGCGCTCGCTCGCTCTCTTGATCTCCATCACTTACAGCACATAAACAGACTAACACTCACAAATACCAAGGGACTATTCCATCAACGGCGTTAACCCCAAATCCGAGTTAAAGTCGCTAAACTGCGCTTTTTTTAGACAGAGATCCATTCCATCAGTCTTGCTAACATGAATCTCAGCTGAGTTACTCTGGTCATTTACTGTATGATCCAACTCAAACCTGCTAGCTCTGAGGCTTTACCAAGTTAAATGAAAAAGCATTAGAAAGATTTCAACCTGTAGGAAAAGAGTGAGAAACCGGATGGTCCGCATGGTCCCACTAGCATTTTACGAGATCAAAGCGGACCAGTCTTTCTTGAACGTCTCTCCAACTTAATTGCATTTTCGACAATCGCTGATACGAGCTTCCCCTGTAGGCCTACAATGTTCACGAGCGCTATGGCAGCTCTGATGAGGCGCAGCTGATCTTTAAGCTGCCGTTATTTGAAACTCGGCTTATGCACAAAAGCGCCTCGAAATTCAATGGCATGGTCCCCAGTCCTGGCCCTGGCCCTGAGGCTGCAAGCGACTTCTCTCAGTAGGCCTAGGCTACACATGCTCCTCCAAGTGTGTATATGTGAAGGAGGTCTTCCTGCATCTGTTCGTCCCCCTCGGGGCCGCAAACGTACGACCTCGTCAACTACATCGGTTCGGAAATGGGAGGCACAGTACATAACCAAAGGAATAAAGGACCAGTCCCCCAGCCCAACGGCATCGACACTGTATGAGGCTTTGGGAGGGAGGTTTACTAACGTGCTAGTTAGCCTCTGTTATACTACATACAGTACATAGAGATACAGAGACATGCACACACATACACACACACGCACACACACACACACACACACACACACACACACACACACACACACACACACACACACACACACACACACACACACACACACACACACACACACACACACACACACCCTCTCTCTCTGCATTTTACTGGGTGTTAACATAGTGTATTTTCTTCACCCCCAGGTGTTGCGCTTCTTCCGCTGGGCGCATGTTGGCATCATAACGGATCAGACGGACCTGTGGGAGGCGACGGGCCATGAGCTGGCCTCCTCGCTGCGGGGACTGGGGCTGCCCGTGGAGGCGGTGGCCACCATGGAGTCCGATGACGAGGGACCCCGACGGGCACTCAAGACCATTAGGGACAAGGACGGGGTCAAAGGTCAGTCTGTGTGCGTGTGTGTGCGCGCGAGCGCATGTGTGTGTTTGTGTGTCGTCTTGAATCTTTTAGAGAGAGAGAGAGAGAGAGAGAGAGAGAGAGTGTGTGAGTATGCATAGTGTGCTTGTGCATGTGCATGTGCATGGAGATTGAAAGAGACCGAGTTTGTGGCTTAACAAATGAAAATGCTGTCATTTGGGAGGGTATTTGAATATCTAATTGATTTTATTTTGACTGGTTGATTGACTTGTTGGTTGGTTGATTGATAAATAGGTTGATCAGCTGGTTGATTGATTGGTTCTTTGGTGATTGATTGTTTGCTTGATTGCTTGATTGACAGGTTGAACTTTGTTGGTTGGATGGTTGAGGGACTGGTTCTTTGTTTGGTTCTTTGGTGATTGATTGATTGATTGATTGATTGATTGATTGACTGGTTGATTGGTTGATTGATTGATAGATAGATCGCTTGTTTGGTGATTGATCGATTTGATTGAATTTCGTTGGTTGGATGATTGATTGACAGTAAGGTTGGCTGATTGATTGATTGGTAGGTTGTTGGTTGGTTGTTGATTGGTTGATCTAACTCACACCATTCCAAATGAAGATTCTATGTGTGACTAAAGCTGGGCTTACACTGTGCGACTTTTGCCCCGATTTTGCCCCGATTTGGCACTCGCGCGACTTTTTGGGAGTCGGGCCGATTTCTTGCTCAATCGCAGGTCAATCGTGAGTCTCGCATCGTGCAGTGTACATGGGGTAACGACAAGCGATTTCGCCTCACGATAGTACAATCGCGGGGTCGCAAGAAAATCAAAACTGTTTGATATCCAGGTCGTGGCTCGTGCGTAAATCGCACAGTTAAAGCAGTGCTACGACCCGATTTGACACTTCACATGCACAAATGAATAGGGCCGTGCGATTTGCTGTTGAGCGCGACCTCATCTCCACCTCAGGTGCGCATGTTCCCTCCTCTGCATACCATCGCGCAGTGGAAGCATTTGGCTCGCATCCGACTGTCGGCTCGTATAGTGTGAGGGCGTGAGTCGTGAGATGTGAACTTTTAAATAGTGAAATTCCATCGTGCAGTGTGAGCAGGAGCTTAATACCCACGAGCGAAAATATCGCACAGTGTATGCCCGGCTTAAGTTAGACGCCACGTGTCTAAGTTGGTAATGAGAATCTGGTGCAGGTGGGATAGGGAGTCTGCAAGAAGAACGCATCTTTAAACTATTTATGGTTGGGGTATCAGCAGTGGCGTGCACAGACATTTTGGGGGGGCAAGTGCTAAAGGTGGGGAATGGGGGCATGTGGAACTTACAGCTGCCTTACTCGGGTATATAGAGTAGGGTAGAATGCCCTAAAGTGGGACGATGCCTAATGTGGGACACCTTAAGGTTTAAGGGGTGTAGCTTTGCCCCAAGTTGGTAAATATTTACAAAACTATAACCAAATAAAAGCCCTATCATCCTGTTATCATAATATCATGATTTAGTAAATGTATAGTTATACTCCAGGGAGGGGTTACAATCAAGAAGAGGGACCCTGGGTGAAGTCCGTCAAATGGCAAATTACATAGCATTTGGCCAAATTTGTCTTTAGGGTATAAATAAATTCCAATCAAAACAACATTATCAATTTTTTGATAAATATGTTGGGTAGTTATATCAGAAAATAATGTGTGGTGTATATAAAATAATGTAATATTTTATTTTTAAACCATATTATTAGTGTCCCACTTTAGGATAGGTGCGTCCTAAAGTGGGACACAAGATTTTCCTTATGTGGGACAGTTGCAAAAGTAGTAATTTAATAAGTCAAACAATTACTATGAAGTCAAACACCATGTCCACATAAGAAAATGGATATTTAAATCTATATCAAAGGTGTATTTCAGTCTTTCTGGCCTAATCTACTGGAGCACAGCTATCAACACAACATTTGGGTCCAAAAACCGGAAGTTCTTTCCTCAAATAGAGCTGCCATGTTGAAGTGACCAATTGTGTGCAATGGGTTCAAACAGTCTCAGTCATATTTACCAACAAAAGAGAGTAAAATTAATTAATAAAACATGCTCTAAATGTGTAGCTGATATGTCTTAAAGAGTGGCAGATAACATTTTGAATTAATATTTTACACAAACATGTTTTAGAGACCTTTTAATATACACTGTCCCACATTAGGAAACCGATTGTCCCACTTTAGGGATAACCATGGTTTTTGACCAACTTACATAATATCCAAATTATTCAAATTAGAAACACTTAACATGTTTTTAAAGGTTTTATTTGATTAGAGCATAACTAGAGGATGAAAAGGGTGTAATTTGTTTGTATTGAAATGTTGTCATTAAATTTTAATAAACCACCAAAGTTGAAGTGACAAAAATTGTCCCACATTAGGGCATTCTACCCTATGTGTTATTTCAGGGCAATATTGTCATATGCTTTTGGCCATGAAGCATACAGTGCATTGTGACAAAAACGTTCAAAAAACAACTGTTAAAAAGGGCAATTTTTTGTCCAGTAGGGCAAAGGGGCAGGTGCTTTAGCACCACCTTGTCCCTATCTGTGTACGCCGGTGGGTATCAGTGTGATTGCAACAATGTTTAATTCCTGCTGTGTTTATCTCCCCTCGCTCAGTTTTTGTAGCAAAGTGTGTGTCTGGCAGCGCGACAAAGGCGTGCATGCCCAGTAGTATTGCTGCGGTAACCAACCACTTCCTGAACTTGTGAACTGCAAATTAATTGTTATTACAGCACTTTTAAAGGAATTTGGTCAGCGATTAAGTGCAACAGTGTTAGATAAGCACTCGCCATGCCCCACTCCCCTTACCCGTTATAAATCGAGCACAAACCCACGGCCTCTCAGGGCGTATTGCTCAAGTTGATAATTGTTGGTTGAACTTTATTGGTTGGTTGGGTGGTTGAAAGACTGTTAGTTTTGGTTGGTTGGTTCTTTGGTGATTGGCTGGTTGATTGGTCAACTGATTGATATAGAATATTGATTGGTTGGTTTATTGATTAATTCATTAATGCACACATTCCAATGCAAGGTTTGGGGACTTAGCTTTTAAATGCAACTTATTTCAAGTTTATACGCGCTTCGGAGGCTGAGATATTTAGGTTTTTATAGGCTGAGGGCTCATATTTCCCCAAAAGGGCTTTGGCATTTAGCGGGCGTACTTTAAAGGTGCTTCAGGCTTACACATAAATGGGTTAACTAATTAATTCAGTCATTAATTCATTCATTGGGTCGTTGGTTTGTTTGATTAAATGCTTGATTGACATTCCCAACACAAACTCTTCCTCTTTCTCTTCCTCCCTCTCTCTGCACGTCACACTTCATCTCTCATCCACTCCCTTGTTCT
>NC_085877.1:30247264-30262264 GCF_034702125.1 Engraulis encrasicolus | reverse complement strand
ATTTAAAATGATTTTGTATTAATTATGTAGATATTTAGCAACACACATTTACTATTGTCCTTGATCCTTGTATAGTGTGTTCATGGACATTTCCACGTTATGAAGCCATTTTTGACCAGCCCCCTTCCCCAATCACTTACATTTCTCAGGTCTACCTCCAAATAATGGCTGTCAGGATTGCAGTGAAAAAGGGGGCGGGGTCACCTTTAGTCTAATGTTCTACCTCTATGTGTAGAACTCTATCAACTGCATCTCGGGTGCAATGGGAAAACAACAAAAACACACATAAAAACAACCACATTGAGATTGTAGTATATAGTACATGTAAGTGAATAATGGGTGTGTGGGGTGTGTTGGTGTCTTGCAGCGTACCGAATCCATGTCAATGTGAGCACAGTAGAGCTTCTGAAGATACTGAATATGGGCTTCCAGTTTTCTACCAGAGGCAGCACAGAACTGAAGGTATGCACGAGTACACACACAGACACCCAAACACACACACATATACATATACGTATACATACAGTATACTGTAATATGAAGTTGTCTTAATTACCACATTCGTCTATCGGTCTCTCTCTCTCCCTCACACACACGCACACACGCACGCACGCATACACACACACACACACACACACACACACACACACACACACACACACACACACACACACACACACACACACACACTTTGGGTCTCTGAAGTGAACTGTATTGTGTGTGCCATTGTTTTAGGGTAAAGGGGCTGAAGAGACATACTGGCTCATTGGCAGAACAGGCTACACCAAAGTGTTACCTGAGCCACCAGACCTCGTCGGCGGGTGAGTTGAGTGCGTGCGTGCGTGCGTGCGTGCGTGCGTGCGTGTGTGTGCGTGCGTGTGTGTGTGCGTGTGCATGTGCACATGAAGATGGGTTTGGACAGTTTTGTGCTTGTGTTAGTAGTTACTATATGTGTCAGGGGTGGGCAACTTTCATTATAAGGTGGACCAACATTTTTTACTTCGACCATCGGTAGGCCACATGACCACGCACTTGAGAGAATTTACAAAAGGATAATTAACTTTTTATTAACTTTATTTATTCCTGAATGCTTACATTATTGATTTAGAAGGGGTTAAAAACTGTCCTTTTTCTTAAAAAAAAAAAATGTTAATCTACGGGCCACACTGAGTGAGAAGGTGGGCCGCATGTGGCCCCAGGGCCTCCATTTGCCCATCCCTGATATATGTAGTACTATGTACTGTAAAATACCGTATCTGCATTGTATGTGTATCATGTACAGTATGTGTATACAGTATATGTTCTGTGTGTAATGATGTATGTGTAAATTCCAACTAGCAGAGTTCGACGTAGAACTTTGAGTAAAACTCTCCTGAACTCTCAGACAGTGTCGTAGCACTGAGCTATCGTTCTGGACCTCTAGCTCAGCGACATGGTGTTGTGCCTCCCATGCCCCGAAATGGAGTGCTGTCTGGTAGGAGGCGGGTTCGAGCCCTGAATGGCGAACTAGCACAGTATCACCTCAGTTACATTTGTGTGCATGTACAGTCTGTGCAAATGTTCCGCCGCTGTATACTACAGAGTTTGACACTTGTTGTTACCAACCATCTGGAACATTGTCAACCGCTTAGCTCTGGAAAGGCGTTAGTTAGGTGTGTTCAAACAGCTCGAACCTGATTGGAGAATTCTCGTGGCCTTTTTTGAATCGGTACTACTTCAACCACTGCCTTGTATATACTCCGCCCTGGGATTCTGATCGGACAGGCTGTAAAATATCTGATTCCTTCAGGCTCGTCTAATATTTCCAGACCCAAGTGCAAGCTCACGAAGTTTAATGAAGATGCACGAAGCACGAAGGGTCTGCTTGAGAGCCAGGCTACTCCCATACCGCCTGCAAAGGTCATAATGACCGCCTCCGTCCCCTCCACTCCACTCCTGGTACTGTATATGTACTGTATTTGTATAGTATATGGTGTATAAAGCATTCTCCTCCACCCTCTCAGGGCTAGCAACCATGGCATCGCTTTGGAAGACCTACCACCAGATCGCAGACAGAAGTTTCTGGAACGACAGAAAAGGAATAAATGAAAGAAAAGAAAAGAAAAGGTGATTTCCACATGTTCAACTTTTCCTCTCTCTCTCTCTCTCTCTCTGTCAATACTTTCAGCTATTGTTCCACAACACAGCCATTTTCTCTTCTCTTCTCTTCTCTTCTCTTCTCTTCTCTTCTCTTCTCTTCTCTTCTCTTCTCTTCTCTTCTCTTCTCTTCTCTTCTCTTCTCTTTCTTTTCTTCCTCTTCTCAGCAGCTTTTGTAATTCTTCAATCTCCACTGTGTCCAAGTTTAAACTCAAGATTCAAGATTTTGTTTATTTTGTCTCACTACACTGGTGTTGTGTATAAGACAGTAAAATCAATTCTTGTGTAAGAATAATTTCACATTGGCCTATCTACTTTGTAGGCTATAAACTTAAAACTGATATTGAGAGGGTTTTTTTAGCACATTTTATCCTGGAGCGACATATACGCTGCATGCAGGCTCTTGAGATTTGAGATTTTTTTATAAACAATGTGGGTTGGTTAGAGCTGAATGAACACATTCTAATGCAAAATGAGGGGCCTTAGCTTTTAAATGCAACTTATTTCATGAATTTATGTGTTTTGGAGGCGGGGATATTTAGGTTTTAATAGGAAGAGAGCACCTTTTCCCAAAAGGGCTTAAGCTAAAATGGGTGCAAATAAACTAAGAAAAACTTGAAGACGGCTGTCCTTTACTTCTATCATTCATTTATGTCATGTAAAGAATGTTATGTGTTGTTTTTTCTCTTCCACAGACTCCAGCACACCGCCAGCCTGTCTCAGCTATGGGACCCACAGATGGAAGGGATAACGGAGAGATTTTTTTTCTTTCTTTTTTCACGTTTCTTTCTTTAAAAAAAGAGAACTCTCCACACTGTCATGCAACGGCACTGTGCCATTTGCAAATATGCCAAGCACACCCATGGATGGACCCTTCCATCCGTCTCTTTGAACAATTTCAATATAAACACATTACACCACACAATTCTTGGGCAACTCTCTCTTTTCTTGATAACGGCGAGTCGGTCTTCCATTTGACTCCTGTCACAGATATTATAGTAAATCATGCACACGTGAAACCTCGAAAACCTCTGCTCGCAGGCTACTGGCTGTCTGTACTTGTGTGTGCATATGTTCATCCGTGTGTGTGTGTGTGTGTGTGTGTGTGTGTGTGAGATGTGTTTGAATGCATAGTAAGTAAGTTGAAAGATATGCCATGTCCTCGACCTCTCTGCCAATCTTGGGATGCCACACAGCTGTTAGTGTGCTCAGGTTCCAAATGGGAACAGAAGTATTGTGAGAAACGTAGTCCACATTAGGTTACTGTTATGATGGGGGTATCCACCTCATTTTCCACCTTTACAATGGTGGCGCCATTACTAGTGTAGTGATGGGCAACCTGGATTCAGCAGCTTCAGTCCAGTGCCACATATTTGGAATGACCTGGTTTTACCTGTCCAGTTAGGGAAGGGTTGCCAGATGGAAAAATGCTGAATTATCGTACCAAAACCTCAAAATTATCGTTTTTGGGGACTTTTAGGGAGGAAATTATTGTACAAGAACCAAAATGAATGAACTGACTCGCTGACATGATCGTACATCATGTTTTTCCGATTGTACAGAGGACAAAATGATGGTAAATATACGATAATTATCGTACATCTGGCAACACTGAATTAGGGCAGTCACCAGGTCATCTGGAATATGTGGCACTGGATTGTAGCTTTTTAATCCAGGTTGCCCATCACTGCGATTTGGTTAGCGGTTGCTAGTGCTAAGTCATTCAGAAGGGCTATGGGCAGCCAAACTGGAACTAGCAGACCGGAAATGCAGTGGGAGCACAAACCGTTGAGATTGACAGGGAAATGAGGTGGATACTGTCTTTTCTTAATGTTAATATTGTATGTACTGATTCTGTATTACAACTTCCTACATTTATCATAATTAATTATGTAATTTAAAAGCTTGAAATGATCCATATTACTGTGTAAATTGTGTGCGTATATATATTTTACTACTCACCTTTGGGGGAAAATGTGACCATGATGATATGTGTCCTTGTTCATTATGTTTTCTTGTAAAACTGTCTAGATGCACAGATGTGCTAAATGTTGATGCTCACAGACGCGGTTATAAAGACACCATGTGGTTTGCAGAGGAAAAAAAAAGATTTTATTTTATTTTCACAGAAGTCTCATGCTCACACAGGATATTTTGGGGCCCTAGGGAAAGAGGGACTTGAGGCCCCTGTTTTTCTCTTCGAGGGCCCCCCCTCAACAGAGATTTTGATAACAGTTACAATTGCTCTTTTCGGTAATTAAATCTATCAAGGCTTTCCCTCACTCACAATATTGTCTTTGCTGTCATTTGAACTCAGGTATATAACCAGTCATAACCAGGGGGGCCCTTTCGGTTGGATGCCCTAGGCAATTGCCCAGTTTGCTTGCCTGGTTGTGACAGGCCTGCACACACACATACAGGCAGACACACACACACACACACAAACATGTCTTCATGGTGGTGTGAGTAGAACCGAGAGGGATTGGCTGTTTCTAATTGTGGAAATAAAGGTTGATAGACTTTGTGGTGGAGTTTTGTTCATTCATTAATGAGATTCGCGACGCACACACACACTTTTGTGGTAGGGGCGATACTTTTCTGATCATTTCATCATTTTACACACACACACACACACACACACACACACACACACACACACACACACACACACACACACACACACACACACACACACACACACACACACACTTTTTTGTGGTAGGGCTGATATTTTTCAGAGAGCTCATCTTTTGCAGAGATGAAGAAATACATGTAATTTATTTGCCTACAATTACATTTAGATGTGTCCAATTTGAACACAGGTGAATGTACTCTTTTTTTAAATTATGGTCAGACTTAGCTCCAGTTGTGGCTGTTGATAAGGTCTACCAAAGATTCCAAGGCACACTGCTGGTGAAGTTAAAAAGCCTTTAATTAAACGGGCTGACGCGTTGCGACTACTGTCTTCTTCAGAGCCTGAGTACTCTTTTTTTACTTAAGCTCTATCTGGATTATTTGGTCACAGAAAGAGACACGTGTACACATAAACACACAGGCACACCATACAATATTAAGGCTAATTTCCGGAACATAAAGTACCTCACACACAAGTGTCATCAGAGGTTAACTTTCTTTCCTTTAACTAATCTACTTAAACACACACACACACACACACACACACACACACACACACACACACACACACACACACACACACACACACACACACACACACACACACACACACACACACACACACACACACACACACACACACACACTATTTAGCAGCAGGTCAGGAGATGGGGCTGATCCTTGGTTTTCAGCTTAGTGGTGGCCCTGTGTAGACCCTGGGGCATGGTGCTATTCTTAGCAGTCCAACCCAGGCTACAGCAACACACACACACACACACACACACACACACACACACACACACACACACACACACACACACACACACACACACACACACACACACACACATATTCACACATGTACAGTTTGCACCTACAAACTCTCACAGGCACAAACACACCTGTCCTATACACACACACACACAGAGTTTGCACCTGTATATTCTCACATGCAGAACCTTGCACACTCATACACACACTAGCTTGCACACACGTGCACAAGCACATGCCCCAAAAAATGCAGACACTTGCAGCATACATGCATGCACACAGTCATGCAAATACGCACACATACAAAAGCACAACACACATAAATGCACACAAATGCAAACTGACATACAAATGACCACATGTACACATATGCTATGCACAGACGCACAAACACACAGTCACGCATTCCAAATGCACGTAAGCTTGTTGTCCAACCACACACATGCACACACACACACACACATGCAGACTCAGGTGATATACTGACCCAGAGACACTGCGGCTCTCACAGGGGGTAAGACCTGATGGGAGCTGGCTTGTCCAATGGTTAAAGCCACAGTGTGTCACTTTTGAAACATCAGCGGTTGAGTACCATATGTAGGATTGTGACAAGAGTACAGGCATTCCAACTATGCTGCCTATTCCTAAGTTTGATCAAAGTAAAGAAGGCTATGTTTTGCAGCTAAAGATGTCTATTACTAAACATTTTATATGGTATGGAGAAGAGCCACCTTTTTATGTATGAAAAGTAGAAGTTTATGGTAGTTGAAAATATTCATGAAAAATATAACATTTTAAAGGAAGAGTATTGGTAGCTGGTGTTTTATCAGAATCCCCATTAGCAGGAAGATAATTAATTATTTTCCACACACTAATACAAAATACAAGACTGGATAAGGCCTGAGCTACCTTGGATTAAAAATAAGTAGAATTTAGCTTTATGAGATTACTCACGGTGTCCTGTCTGAGAGGTCTATCTACTTCCCCTCGTGTATGGAGTACACTATTACTAGTGAGGATTTTGTAAAGGCTTAAAGGTAGAGTATATCATTTTTTGCTGTTCGTTTCCAGAATTTATGCTGCCCATTCACAAGTATTATCTGTATCATGTTATTTTGCCACAACAAATCCACCATCAATTTGGAACTATTCATTATGACTTGGAAATGTACACTTTTTAGAAATTAAATGGGGGATCTTCCATGTCTGCCATTTTGAATGATCATACATATTTGGCTGCAAAACATACTGTACATATTAGTTTATTATCTAGTAAATATTAATGAAAGCTCAAATTTTTGAATGGGCAGGGCATATTTTGAAATGAAATGAGTAAACCTCGTTGGTGGACCTCGAGTGGACCTCGTTTACACAAATCAGAAGAGAGCATACAAGGCAAAGCCCATCCCCCACATTGGATCATCAGACCACACGACAATTCTGCTACTGCCAGCTTACAGACAAAAGGCAAAACTCACCAAACCAGTTCTGAAGGAGGTGAGAAAATGGCCTGAGGGAGCCATCTCACGACTTCAGGACTGCTTTGAAACCACAGACTGGGACATTTTCAAAACAACTGCCACCCACAGCAATCACATTGACATTGAGGAGTACACAGACACCGTGACCTCCTACATCACAAAATGCATCGATGATGTTACAGAAATAAAACACATCACTACCAGGGCCAACCAGAAGCCATGGTTCACAGGAGACGTTCACCGACTGCTGAGGGCCAGAGACAAAGCCTTCAGAGCAGGAGACGTAGCTGGCCTAAAGACAGCAAGGGCTAACCTGTCCCAAGGCATCAGGAAAGCAAAAAAGGAATACTCAGACAAAATAACAACACACTTCAAAGACAGCAGAGATGCACAGAGCCTGTGGCAGGGCATACAGGCCATCACGGACTATAAGCCTGCACCACGAAGCTGTGACAACAACACCTCTCTGCTAAACGATCTGAATAGTTTCTTTGCCCGCTTTGAAGCACAAAATGACACTCACCCACAGAAAACTCCCCCTCCCCCCCATGATCAACCCCTTTACCTGTCCTCTGCCAGTGTTAAGAGGACACTGGCCACCATCAACCCACGCAAAGCAGCTGGCCCAGACAACATACCAGGCCGAGTGTTGAAGGATTGTGCAGAAGAGCTGAAGGATGTCTTCACAGACATCTTTAACATCTCTCTGGAGCAAGCAGTCATCCCATCACTTTTCAAAGCTGCTACCATCATACCTGTGCCGAAGAAATCATCACCATCATGCTTCAATGACTACCGTCCTGTAGCACTGACGCCCATAATCATGAAGTGCTTCGAACGGCTAGTCCTGTCACACATCAAAGCCACCCTACCCCCCACCCTAGACCCCTACCAGTTCGCATACCGAGCCAAGCGATCCACGGAGGATGCAATTTGCTCTGCCCTCCATCCAGCCCTCACCCACTTGGACAATAAAGACTCATATGTGAGAATGCTGTTCATTGACTTCAGTTCAGCATTCAATACCATAATACCACAACAACTCATCAGAAAACTGGACAAACTTTTCAGCACCTCCCTCTGCAACTGGCTGCTGGACTTCCTGATGCAAAGACCACAAGCAGTACGGGTAGGGAACAACACCTCGAGCACCCTGACCCTGAGCACGGGGGCTCCGCAAGGCTGTGTTCTCAGCCCCCTGCTGTTCACGCTGCTGACACACGACTGCACAACGACCCACAGCACTAACCATCTAGTGAAGTTTGCGGATGATACAACACTGTTGGGCCTCATCACCAAGGGCGATGAGACTCACTACAGAGAAGAAGTAGACCTGCTGGCCAGATGGTGCAAAGACAACAACCTCCCTGCTGAATGTCAACAAGACCAAGGAGATTGTTTGTCAACTTCCAAAGGGTCCAAAAACAACTGCCACCACTGACCATCGACGGCGATGCTGTGGAGAGAGTGAGCAGCACCAAGTTCCTTGGAGTGCACATCAGCGACGACCTCTCTTGGACCACCAACACTACACCACTGGCGAAGAAGGCCCATCAGCGTCTCTACTTCCTGCGCAAACTAAAGAAGGCAAGTGCTACACCCTCCATCATGACAACATTCTTACAGAGGAACCATAGAGAGCCGTCGTGTCCAACTGCATCACAGTGTGGGGAGAAGCTGCACGGAGAAAAACAGGAAGACACTCCAGCGTGTTGTGAACACAGCGAAGAAGATCATTGGATACCACTCCCTCCCTGCAGGACATTTACACCACACGCCTCACCCGGAAAGCACTGATGATCATCAAAGACACAAGCCACCCTGCACACAAACTGTTCAGCCTCCTGCCCTCTGGAAAGAGGTACAGGCGCCTCCGATCCCGCACCACCCGGCTGGCGAGCAGCACAATGCACCAAGCGATCAAGATGCTGAACACTCAACCCACTCTCCCTCCACTGTCAGCCTCTAGCCAGCAAGGCCACTGACAACCCCCCCCCCCCCACTGTCAGCCTCTAGCCAGCAAGGCCACTGACAACCCCCCCCCCCCATCCCCCACCACCATATCTGCGCCTGAACATTCCACCTGCACTACTATACTTGTGACTGAACTTTCAACCTGCACTAACTCAAAACATGCACACACACACACACACACACACACACACACACACACACACACACACACACACACACACACACACACACAAGCACACTGCCCTTTCTGCACTAAACCCAACATACACACACTGACACACACACACACACACACACACACACACACACACACACACACACACACACAGACACACGAACACACACACAAGACGCACACCGCACCTTCTACCTGCACTAACACTACATAACACACCACACACACACACACACACACACACACACACACACACACACACACACACACACACACACACACACACACACACACACTGCTGCTGGTGTACTTGACAGACCTTTTTATATTTATTTTCTTCAAAATGCTACTATTACCATATCAGAACGCTATAAAGGACTTTTTTTAGGAAAAGCACAAAAACACAACAAATACCTCTTAATGTATGTCCTCTACAAGTCTTCTGTTGTCCAGTCTTGCACTTTAAATGTCTGTATGAGCACTGTCTATGTCCATACTGTCTTAAGTCCATGTATAAGTACTGTCTATGTCTATACTGTCTATGTCCTTACCTTAATTAGTCTATGTCTGTATGGGAAAGCAAGAAATGTAATTTCAAATTCTTTGTATGACCAGTGCATGTAAAGAAATTGACAATAAAACCTACTTGACTTGACTTGACTAAAATTACATACTCTACTGTACCTTTCATTTAATTTATCCTTTATTTAGCCAGGATAGTCCCCTTGAGACTACAGTCTCTTCTGCCAGGGAGTCCTGGTCAAAATGGCAGCATACATATAGTTACAGACACAGACAAACACATAGACAAAAAAGGAAAATAAATGTACAAAAAACACATTAAGAAGAATAAGTTTACATACAATGTATTTTGAGATAAAAAGTAGCCTATGTGCTGCATAGTCAGAAACAATGACACTCCTCTGTGTATGCTGTATTAATGTCCCTCTTAAAAGTCTCTAATGAGGGCAGAGTCCATACATAATATCTTCTGCAACTCATTCCATAGAAATGGGGCATAAAAAGAAAAGTCTGTTTTCCCTAATTCAGTGCGAGGAGTACAAGACTGTAGTAGTAACTTGTGTGAGGAACGTGTGCCATAAGATAAAGTACAAAAAGTCAATAAATTACAGATATAATAGGGAGGTTTGCCCAACAGTGCCTTTGCAATACACAGTAGCATATGCAATTTACGCCTCAAATACTTTCCAAAGTCAATGTTATATTGTGTAGTAAAAATTGTGATCTTCAAATAATCTGAAAACTTGACTCAGCAGAGATATTTTATTGATCACAAAGGGAATTATAGTATCCATCAGTATGCAGATTTACAAATATCTATTTGTCAGTATATACACATCACACATTTACATTGGGTTGGGTCTGTGTTGTAAGTACAATGTGCAGTAGTCAAATAGATACTGTGGGATCATTCCCAGTCATTTAAGCAACGCTAAGTCACTTTTTTTACCATAAAAGTAATGTTTCTAAAATTGTGATTGGATTTAGGATAATAACTTATGTAAAAGTTATCTTCTCTGTCTTGTAACTTCTCATTATAGTAGCCTACGTAATAAAAATAATAAATATCACAATGCATTTCACAATAATAATAGAAGAAAAACAATAAGAGGAAGAATAATAGAAGGAAGAATAATAAATAATAACAATAATCATATTTAAAACACAAAAATCTTCATGTAAAAGATAACTGAAGCCAAGGAAACTTGATGAACCCGTCTAGCGGGCCATTTTTTTTAACAGTCGAGATGGCCTAGCCCTTCTCCTTAAGATCGTCCCAACAGCCACCAACCTATGCCCACCAATCACAACATGTGGACAGCAGAATAGCTAACCAGCTCATGAAAAATGTATTTTTTTGCAGAGACCATTTCAGCCATATGGACAACAGCTTGGTCCCACCCCTATCTGAACTGAGTGATTCCAGACTAATCTTTTCATGTTTTTTTTCTGCTGTGACCCCCTTTTGGGATCTACGAATATTTTCGCGACACAAAACACTTTTTTCCTGTCCACTAATGTTGCTAAATGTTGCCCTCATACAGGTAGACGCATACATGTAATTTGATAGATTTTATGCAAGTCTTCCCTTCTCTTCGAGACTTCCTTGCAGGACCTCCATGACCCCCAGTTTGGCAACCCTAACTGTAACTGCTCAACTGGTGGTGTTCACAGGCCTCTGTTGAGTTTGCTCCAAGAAACGCTGCAAGACAGGTGGGAGGGGCAACCTGTCAGTCATAGACATCCGGCTCCGCCCCATTGCTTGATTGATTGACAAACGACTTAATGACATCAGAGAGGGGGGGTCACCTGTGAGGGGCAAGAGAAGGAGGGAGGAAGTAGATGTTAGTTTTACAGCTCTGACGGGATTCAAGTGTAGATCATGACAAAGAGGGTGGTTATTAACAAAGAGTATTGCAGGTGCATGTTCTTCACACTTTACACTACAATACATCTCACTGTAACCTGAAATACCCTCAGTTGTTTCTAGCACACCTAATTTGTACTCCAGGACTGTTTTCAAAGTTGGCTAGAAGCTACATTATGAGTCATGCAACCCTTTGTTAACAAGACTCAACTCCCTATCCATCAGACCACTTCTCTAAATATAATATATATAGCAAATTGCTTGCTGACTTACGAGACATGCCGCCGAGGTAGCGCAGCTGAATGCTGGCTCCGCCCCACACGCAGCTGACAGACAGGAAAAGCTCCTCCCCTTTCGGAAGCCCAGAGAAGGCCACGCCCAGGTAACATCCCTCCACCACGTATCCCAGTGTTCCAGCGTCTGCGTCCAGTGCCACCACCACACGTTCCGGAATGTCCATAGGGGTTCCATGATGATGATGGTGGCTATGATGGTGTTCTTCTGTCGCCGTGGGATACCTGGCCACTTCCTTGCCGTCGTGCCACAGCTGATTGGTCGACAGCTCCCACCCCCAAGACCGTGAGTCCCCGCCCACCAGCGCCGTATAGCCGGACGCCTGCCGGGCGCTCCCGTTGGTGCAAACGCCCAGGAGGGCGTGGCTTCCTCTCTGCTCCACCAACCAGGACACCTCCCACAGGTGAAGGCCCGCCCTGACCCCGCCGCTGGATCGGGCGGCGTCGCTGCTCTGCTCGGATGGCTGGCGCCACACGGTGGCACCCTCGTCGCGGACCAGCATGTGAGGGGACGACTCCACGGCACTCCACGACGAGCGCGGGTCGCCAGGGGCAACGGGAGGCGATTGGAGGAGCAGGGTGGTGAGGCGCATGGACGGAGGGGTGGAGAGGGAGGTGAAGAGGGAGGTGGGAGGAAAGGAGGGAGAGGATGGAGGAGAGGAAGCGCTGGTGTTCGTGGGGAGGAAGGGGCTGCTGTGAAAGAGCTGACGGCACAGAGAGAGGCCCATCGTCCACAGAAGACAGGGTTGACAATGAGGAAATTTGGTGATGACTTAATTGGTGGTGATCGCTCTTTCACTCACTTAATCTGTGGGGGAAAAAATTAAAAGAGGGGCTGAGTATGAAACAGCTTACAGCTTACTATGAAGTAGCTACTTCATTCTACCATACATGGTCCGAACAAGTATTTTTGACATAGTATATAGTCCAAAACATGGCTAGGTATTACTTTTGCTTAACACACTTAATACACAAAGTTAAGGAATGAGGTTACAGTTAAGTAAACCGGTTTGGGAAAATATAAGAGTCTATTGGACCACGCAGTCACAGAGATGTCTCAGTAAATTACAACAGGCAGATTAGTCTGATTTTATTTGTTGTTTGTTTGTTTTTTAATTATCAATATCTCTTGGGCTAGGCTATACTGCATATCCCTAGGTAGGCTACCTTCCACCCACTCTATAAAATGTTCTGAAAACTTTGGAAAGGTTGTGTACCAGTCAGTGATGCGCGGGTCGACGAAAAAACAAGACACACCCGACCGCTTTTTCCCTAGTCCGCCCGCTTGCCCTGCCCGCAAGAAATATTCATGAAAAATATTGACCCGGCCCGCTTCCCGACCCGCCTTTGAAAATAGTAGCCGTGCGTCTTTATGAACACCCTAGCGTCATTGGCAAAGCACAATCACGTCAATAAAGGTCTTAAAAAAGGAATTTGCGTCAAGAACAAGACGTTGTTGTTTGGATACATGGAGAAAATTAATCTGTAGGTTGGTGAGCAGACGGAGCCAGCCGTCAAGTGGATTGCCTCGTAGTCATGGTACGACACAGGAAATGAAAACAAACTCTGTAAGCAACACATGAGTGCGAAACCATTACAATTGTATAAGAAAATATGTAGGCTATATCCATCACTGCACTGTTTAGAGAGCATCCTCTGTGTTCTTCAAAATGCACTCAATGGTTGCACCTGCTGCACCAGTTGCGCGCAGAAGATATTCGGCCGACGCAGGAGCCCAAGTCTCCTGCAGAGCGCGTGGCACCATCGTAGTTATTCAGCCATATAAACTTTGATATATTTCGCAAAAAATGTCCCTGTCTGCTAAAGTATACTGTAGCCTATTGGCTAGCCTATAGCCTACTTTAAAATTCGGCATCATTTCAAAGGTCCTGACCGACCGCACCCGACCCGAATTTCATTAAAAATAATATTTCATAACCCGTGCCTGCGGTCGACCGCAGTTAACTGCAAGCGCCCGCTGCTTTCGGGTCAGCCCGCGCATCACTGGTACCAGTCGTGTTCTGTGTTGTTAACCACAATGTAATAAACGTGTTATGGTCATGAAAAGTTGACATTGTTAGGGTTGCCTTTACCATCACCAAAATGTCACTCAATTATATTTTTTACGATATGGACATAATGTTTATAGGCTATGTCCCATGACTGTGTTACGACACTGTTATTAGGCTACGCACTGTCACACCTATGACACAGCGTCAAATAAAGTCAGTGTAAGTTACCCTTTGCCTAAAGAGTATTTTTTCCCCAATGCCAAAGACTTCCAAATCAAACTGACGGCCAATTGTCTTTCACTGCCGGGTTTCTTTTTAAATATCTGTCCTGTCCCTAACGAAAAATAGGAGGAAACACTAACTCATCCTTTCTGCAGCATATCACTCTCGGGTTGTAAACCTGATCTGTTCTTATTCCAGTTCAATCAACACTCGATGCACTAGCCTACCTCTGTCCCCTTACCCCTCCCCCTTTATCCTCAGGCAAACAAGACTTCGCAAGTTTTTTAAAAAGTAAACATTAGAACTAATTATCAACAAATCGTCATGTCTTTACTGGCAAGAATGGACGAACTTACTTACCCCCAAGCCGTGTGTGAAGCAATGCTGTAGTAGAATGACAGACTCGCGTCCAGTCCAGAGTTTTTATACCCGTGCTGTAGGCTATCTGTTCCCGCTCGTTGTTGCCTTTCCCTTATCTGGTGTGCTTCCAAAGGCTCCGCGTGAACCGTCTAGCGACCTCAGACAGAGGAACGGGACACTCCATCCATCATCAACAGCTTGGCGTCACGTTAGGCCTCCGTGCCAAGGGCAAGAGATGTGGTGACGCCACGACGGGCAACAGTAACTGGCAAGTCATGCTGCAACGGCTATTGTTGTTGTCGTGTATCTCTCTGTATCTCTCTGTTGTGCACTCTCTAACCCAGGGGGTGGGGAGCTGTTTACATTCGAGGGCCACTTCAAATTTTATGAAGTCCTCTAAGGGCCGTATATCATGAACACAAACCAGGATTTCCCTCTGCACTTTAGGCCCATAATGAAGGTGGCCACCTTTATAACAGAGCCCACCTTCACTAGGTTCCCTGAAAATACGACTGAATTATATTGCAAATGTAATTTCTAACATCCCTTTACA
>NC_085877.1:30237264-30239764 GCF_034702125.1 Engraulis encrasicolus | reverse complement strand
ACAATACCTTATTCTACTGGATTTCTAATCATGACAGCACAACACAAATGTTTTTTTAGGATCTGACATAAGTCCTTATCGGAAACCACATCATCATTTACACAATGCATTCTTTCTGCCATGTTGCCCAGTCATACCACAGCACACACAGTGCACCACATGCCAAGAAATGTCCACATGATGGCACATCTTCAACCCACTTGCTTTGAATGTTTTTACAGTTATGGAAAACTACAGTATGTGTGTAAGGGACAAAGACATAACCATGTTACGTAACAAGCATGTTACTAACGCTTTCCAACACACTTTGGAATGAGTTCTGAGGCCCTGGTGACTCACATCCAAACCAACATCAGGCTGCAATCAAATCCTTGATCATGATTTGCACATTTCGAAGCCAGACATCAAACATTATCTTTGAAGAAAAGTGCCCCCCCATCCCGCCAATTTCAGTGGAACAGCCAGGACAGCTCCAACGGTGCCTGTTGCTTGCTGGAGGACCATACCACTTACTGCTCATCGTAGGGGGAGTCGGACACCTGCAGAACAGATGCCTGGAAGTCTTGGATCACCTCCTGCTCCGCCATGAAATGGATCGCACAAGACAGACGCAGAAGGCATTACAATACAGTAATGTCGAATTCCGCAATGGAACGGAATACAGAACACAGACACAGAAGGCATTACAATTATGTAGAATTCCACAATGGAATTGGAATGCCAAAGACATTTAATATAAGGCATTGCAATAATGTACAATAATCTAAAATTCCGCCAAGAAATCGAACACAGAGACAGACGCATTATGACGTTCCAAAGTTATGGAACTCCCTTCATTCCTTTGAACATTCTCACAAAACACTGTTTTACAATTTAAAGATGCACTAAAGCTATTTTAAAATGAGCACATGGGACTAAAAGCCACTATTTCAATGTTTTCCTACACAATGGTTTTAATGTTGTCTTGTTTACTTTTATTCTCTGTGAGGTGAACTTTTGAGACTACTTGACACCAGGGGCGGTTCCAGACATTCATTCTTGGGGTGGCAAAGGGGTGGCGAAGTGTATTTCAGGGGGGCATGCTCCTACACTAAGGGAAAATTATAAACGCTATATAATCGACACACACACTTATGTGATACAATGAATCCCTTAAAGTGAAACCCTGCAACCTAAAGTTCTATGTCTGAAATGATGTCAAGCATTAAGGCTATTGGTCACAATCAGGGCTCTTAATTGGAGTGGCAAATCATATTTCTGGGGGGGGGCAAATGCCACCCCCTGCCACCCCTTAGAACCGCCCCTGCTTGACACAACTACCAGTCGATGGTACTACTACTACAACTACTACTACTGTACTACCACTGCTGCTGCTGCTACTAGGATGAGGATGAGGATGATGAGGATGATGCTTACGTTGCACATGTAGGTGTGCCAGGACTTGGAGACAGGAGGCAGCTTATCTTTCTTGGTCCAGTTAGGGGGGGAACCCTCTCTGACTGGCTCCTGTAGTGAACACACACACACACACACACACACACACACACACACACACACACACACACACACACACACACACACACACACACACACAGACACACAGACACACAGACACACACACACACACACACACACACACACAAAGTACCTTGGCAGTGATAATGTATGGTGGTGTATGGTCTGATGTATGGTCTGTATGAGAGAGCGAGAGAGAGAGTGTGTGTGTGTGTGTGTGTGTGTGTGTGTGTGTGTGTGTGTGTGTGTGTGTGTGTGTGTGTGTGTGTGTGTGTGTGTGTGTGTGTGTGTGTGTGTGTGTAACGTTCTTAACGCATGTGTGTGTGAATGTGTGTGTGCAACGCATGTGTATGTGTGTGTGTGTGTGTGTGTGTGTGTGTGTGAGAGAGAGAGAGAGAGAGAGAGAGACAGAGAGAGAGAGAGAGAGAGAGAGACAGAGACAGAGAGAGAGAGAGAGAGAGAGAGAGAGAGAGAGAGAGAGAGAGAGTACCTTGGATGCGATCATGTATGGTGGAGTGATCTCGATGCTCATCTCCTGGAAGAGTTCTCTGCACTGCATGGTGATGAAGTCTCCAGCCAGGGGGGACTTTACAATGCCTGACGGCACACACAACAATGATAAAATAATAAATGTTATATATAGACTAAATAGCAAAATAGTGAGTCTCCAGACAAGGCGGACTTCACAATGCCTGACGAGGTGTGCTCAGGCTGACGCAAAACTGTGCCGATGCCCATTGCCGCACAACCGCTTCAATTTGTGTGTACGTTTGAGTGTGTGTGTGTGTGTGTGTGTGTGTGTGCATGTGCGTGTGTGTGTGCGTGTGCGCATTTTGTGTGTGGTGTGTGCGTCTTTGCAAGTGTGTGTTATTCCTAGCTGCATGTCGCACCCATTGTGTGTGTGTGTGTGTGTGTGTGTGTGTGTGTGTGTGTGTGTGTGTGTGTGTGTGTGTGTGAGAGAGAGAGAGAGAGAGAGAATCTTTAC
>NC_085877.1:30229764-30232264 GCF_034702125.1 Engraulis encrasicolus | reverse complement strand
AATGCTCACCTCCACCGTACACCCCACCGCTCATGCTGATTATCTCCCTCTCTCCTCTCCCAGCTGATGATAAACGGAGCCGTGCTGTATCAGTCAAAAGCCCGCGCAGGACCAGAGTCGGCAGGTGACAGGCGAACAACAAAGTCGTCCCTGTATCACACCGAATTTGGGAAGAGCGCTATACTGAGGTAACGGTGTTCAGGAAGGGGCGATATGGATTCAGGAAATATGAGAGGCAAAAAAAATCTTGCCTCTTCCTCTCCCTTTCTCTCTCCGATGCGAACCGCCTAGCCAAATAGCAGAACACGAATGATTGGTCGAGCGGGCAAAGGGTACGCTACGCTACCTCTCCAGGTCACCATCATTGCTTCAGGTAATGGGACCGGACGGTGGCATTAACATCATTTTTAAAGTCTTTCCCCCGGGGTGGCGTGTTTAATCTGGGGTTTGTTCACTCTCCTTCTCACCGCCTTAGGGAGCAGCCCTTCTCAAAGGTGCTGAAAATACAGGATAGTCGTCCCCCCCTTACAGACATAAAATCATAGCCTTGGAGAGAGGTTAATTTATGAGAGGCTACCTTTGGACTGACAGGTTTCGAATGTGTATTAAATGTACATGATGGACTGGAAAGACGGCAGGCTTTATACACAGGCTATCTGTATCTGGGCACATTGCGTTAGAGAATATCATTATTTTGGGGGGTGTTAGCCACCTTACTTCATATTAATTTAAGGAAACGGTTGCTGGGCAACGCCAGACTTTCCTATCTGTAGATCATACCATTGAAAAAAATCCCTTCTTGTTGTCTGCGCTTGGTGCATTCCTGTGGACCACGAGGACCACTGTCGTCTTCATCTTCCAGGTGGAAGCAACAACCCCGGTTACATTAGGATACTGATTTCTTGCAGTATTGCTCTGGTGATGTTCCACAGCATCACAGTAATTGCTCTAATAGGCTAATTATTGACGTGGTCCAGCCATCGCAGGTCTTTGGCGCGAGCCTTCTCTTTCCGCGTGTCCCTACCAGCCGCAAGCATAAGTCGCTTCTGGTTCTACTTTATGTTCATATATTTGGGTTATAAGTGCCCCTGTGTTGCTCTGTTCATCTGTTTCGCTGGCTATGTCGCCCTGCATATTTGGAGTTATCGACGTCGGCTGACGGCGTGAAGATGACAGCAACGCAACAACGGTGGCGCACGAGGAGCGGAAAGCAGAGCGCAGTGATGTAGATGAGATGGATGCTGCTGGGACGACGAGGTGCACGAGTTGATCGGGTTAATGTTTACATCTGGAACTGATATAAAATGATTGGAATGGGCACGCATTCAGGAAATGATGACCGTTTCGACAGTTTGTTTACCACCTCCAACCCTTTGCGACTGAATTGTCTTTGTGGTCGTTGCCCATATCGACCCACGTCTGTCGGTGGTTTGGACTTCGTTTCACCTCAAAAGACACAACGAATCGACAGAAAAGACATCATAGATTGACATAATTATCGGAATCCCACATGTGTGAAATGTGGTGAAATGTGTGTGCCAATGACCACGCGCCCATGCATGCGGTGTCCACGTTACTGTAGGTTGTGGACTGTGTGACTTAACCATTGGATTAGATGAAATAACAATTTGATGCTATTTTCTAAATAAAAGGTGAATATATGCATGAAATCTGAACGACAAGGATGTATTTGTGTCGAATCTGAAGACTGCGTGATATGTTAAACATCGCATGATGACGTGGGTGTGTGCGTGTTTAAGTGCGCGCATACGCGCGCGCCTTCGGGGAAGATATACGCCGTAGAACAGGATGCATATGGTATCCTGATTTCCTCTTTATCTTCACTGACGCTCTCAAAACAAGGTCTGAGAGAGAGAGAGAGAGCTAGCTATCTGATGGTGATTCCACTCCTCTACAGCCAGTGTCATTGTCGGTCATCTCATCTCTGAGTGACTACACGTAACGCATCAAAACCTAGTAAAAACATGAACACTGGGGGTGTTGTTGTTAGCCTATTATTAAATCTTTTGTAGAACTAAATGTAGCTTATAGGCGAGATCAAAAATTGCCACCTATATCCACTGCTATATGCCACCAAATTTCCACTGCTGATAAATGCTCCTAGAATACTGTCACTGGTTATCACTGTTATAACACATATAGCCTAACTTAATAGGCCTACGCGTTTTTATCTGATTGTATCACTTTGACTTAGCCAATATGTAGGTTACTTTGTCAAAAATCCATGCAACAAATGTTGGACAGATTGAAATTGCGTTTGACCAGAGACCATCAGTTGTGCAGTTTAACTAAAAAGAAAAAAAATGTTAAAACTGTAGTCAACAGTAGATTACTGTTGTCTCCCTTGCCATCTTTCTCCATCCTATATCTAGCCCTTTAAGAAGCCACCCGTCTCCGGTTCCCATGCTGACGTCAGGCGCGAGATGGTGACCGGCTGGAACTGCTGCGAGAGTATAGAGAGGAGGGGGGAGCTCGAGCC
>NC_085877.1:30214764-30217264 GCF_034702125.1 Engraulis encrasicolus | reverse complement strand
GTTCACCCTTTTGGCCCTCTAGTGTTTTGATTCCTTCCTCCACCCGTATTGGTTCTTTTAGTTTCGCTTGTGGAAAATGTTCTCTCTCACTTTTCTCTTTCTTTTCTTGTCCTCTTCTCCTTGTCTCTTGGTCTATTCAACTCTCTTTCTTTCCTCTCTCCTTTTCTCTCCTTTTTCTTTCTTTCTTTCTTTCTTTCTTTCTTTCTTTCTTTCTTTCTTTCTTTCTTTCTTTCTTTCTTTCTTTCTTTCTTTCTTTCTTTCTTTCTTTCTTTCTCTGTCTCTATCTGTCTCTATCTGTCTCTATCTCTCTCTCTCTCTCTCTCTCTCTCTCTCTCTCTCTGTGCTCATCCTGGTGTTTTCATTCTTTTGTCCTTCAGACGAAATCCAGACACCTGATATGACGGTGGGAGACTCCCACCCGAAAGACAGGCCGGTACAGAGAGGGGGGTGGGCGGGGGTGGTAGAGAGATGTACGTAGGGTGGTGGACAGAGCGAGGGAGGGGTGTGAAGGGGGAGAGAGATAGGGGCTGGAGGTAGAGAGAGAGAGGGAAGAGTGGAGTGAAAGAGAGGGGAGGGACTTGGGGAGGGTATCGGGAAGAAGGACAAGGAAAGAGGAAGTACTAGCAGGAGCAAAAGACTAAAGAAGACAAACGCAAGAGAACGGAACACACATACGCATGCGCGCACACACACACACACACACACACACACACACACACACACACACACACACACACACACACACACACACACACACACACACACACACACACACACACACACACACACACACACACACACACAGTTATGTGACATTTTGTAATGCATATTGTTTGGCTTTTTAAATACATAGCACATTTGAATTTGTCAATCATTATGTAGGCTATCATATTGTACTTTACATGTGCAACTGTTTCGTCATGACGCTTGATGGAGCATGCCAATACGTTTCACTTGGATTTAGAGGGCGCACGCGCGAGAGAGAGAAAGGGAGAGCGAGAGAGAGAGAGAGAGAGAGAGAGAGAGAGAGAGAGAGAAGGGGGGTCAACACTTGTTTATCGTATCATTCTCAAAGATTCACATTGTAGGAAACTAAAAAGAGGCAACACATTCAGAGTATGCTCTCCTTCACACTCAGAGCACCACAGCACAATCCCTGCCCATCAGCCAATCCCATCAAAGCAACATGGACCTGCCCTACCATGTAAACTTTAGCTATGGCTTTTATCAATTGACCTCAGTCCTTTATCTGTACACCTCTTTTTCCCCAAGCATTTCAATGTTGTTTGTCAATGTGAAGTAGGCGTGTTCAACCGAGATCCTTGCCTCAACCATTATTTTGAAAATACAGGGCATTTCTCGAAAGCATAGTTGCTAGCCAGTTTGCAACTTGGGTAGTTGCCAGTGGGAAATTGCATTGCAAACAACAAAGTAGCTAACGTAGTTAGTGACTGGTTTTTGAGAAATGCACCCCTGACTTGCTCTGCTATTGTTGCCTCCTGTTCCAGTTTACATTTCCAAACAGCCATTTTAGTCTGGCCTAATAGGTCCTCCAAACAGGTACATGGGTGTTTCAACTTTTTGCATACCTCACTCGAAATATAAACATTTTCTTGGAAAATGTTAGACCAAAATTAACAGAAATTCTTGTGAGTACAAGTAACAGTCGATTCAGTGGCAAGCAGTCAGAAAACACACGAGACACAGTGTCAGGGACATTGCACAGCTCACAGAGATTTGACCCATCACCCTGCAACCTTGCAGAGAGAGAGAGAGAGAGAGATAGAGAGAGAGAGAGAGAGAGAGAGAGAGAGAGAGAGAGAGAGAGAGAGAGAGAGAGAGAGATACTTAAGTGACAGATTTCAGTTTGGAATTCCTGTATTAAAAAGTGTCTCACTCCCTGTCATTAGCAAAGAAATCTGTCTCTCATAACGCAGTGGAATGAGGGGAGGCCCGTATGTAGTCTACATACACCCTCAGATAAGAGAGACAGAGACAGAGACAGAGACAAATAGAGACAGAGACAGCTAGAGACTCCCTCACATAAAAACCAGGAGGAGGAGGAAGAGCTTTCACCCAGCCTTCTCACTCTCTCTCTCTCTCTCTCTCTCTCTCTCTCTCTCTCTCTCTCTCTCTCTCTCTCTCTCTCTCTCTCTCTCTCTCTCTCTCTCTCTCACTCTCTCGCTGATGAGAGACCACACAACTATGTAGCACCCATGCTTAAATTGGCTTCGCTTTAAAGACTACATTGAACTCGCTCTGCAAAATGCTGTGCGCCTGAAAATGTGGAACGTGACTGAATTGCAGGTTCCTAACCCTGATTAGGGAATTAAACTTGATTAAATCCAATAGATTCTGGATCAGTGTGTGCTAAGCCGGTTTATATTCTTTAATGACTGGCAAAATGGAGTATGGACCCGCATGCCACCAACAGACCTGAAATGGTAATCTGGAATAGGTACAGGAGCTTTCCCGGTGGGCCGACAGTTCTCAGAGGCTG
>NC_085877.1:30197264-30199764 GCF_034702125.1 Engraulis encrasicolus | reverse complement strand
GTTTTTAGTGTAAATGTGCCATATAAATCAAACTTACTTGCTTACTAACTTACCTACCACAACACAATATATGTAAAATAGCCTAGTGTACTATATACATATTATTAATTCTGGTAACTATCACCTCTTCTTCTTTTCCCCAATAAATAATTGATTTTGTGTGTTCCTTTGTGTGTGTGTGTGTGTGTGTGTGTGTGTGTGTGTGTGTGTGTGTGTGTGTGTGTGTGTGTGTGTGTGTGTGTGTGTGTGTGTGTGTGTGTGTGTGTGTGTTTGTTTGTTTGTGTATGTACCAGGTGGTAACTCTCGCACGGCCATGATCGCGGCCCTCAGTCCAGCTGACATCAACTATGAAGAGACCCTCAGCACCCTCAGGTAAACGGACATCTAATGGCCATCAATCAATCAATCAATCAATCAATCAATCAATCAATCAATCAATCAATCAATCAATCAATCAATCAATCAATCAATCAATCAATCAATCAATCTGTCCAAGGACAGTCCTATAGGGAGAGTCCAGATAATCCCATTGACTGATATGTTCCATTTTTTTTTGCACAAAAATGGCAGCTCAAGTCTGTTTGCTGTGCTCTGTTAGTGCCAGGAAAAGGCTTTCTCAGCATGGCGTAGTATAGCCTATATCCTTGAATAGATCTTATTTCAAAGATTGTGAATGTCAGTGGATTTTACCAAATGAATCATCTGTACAAAACAAAGACATCTGCACACTTCAGGTCTTTTTGTGCAAAGCTTTACTTGACTTGCGAGCTTTCGGTCCTAGACCTTCATCAGGCAGAGTACATCCATACAGTGTTTGTGGTTAATATGCTTCATAAGTGGTACCTGTGGTACAGCACTTTGAGTCAGTAGAGCATTCTGGGACATGTGAAAGAAAAACAAGCAAATAGTGAAAACAAGAACAAGTCCATGCTGTGTAGACATCAGGCATTGGCCATCATAAAACAGAGCACAAGCAGTTCAAAGTTAAATCTATATTTCTGGATTATATATAAACACACTCGTGTCAAAATCCTCGTTTAGACCTGATGGTTGTAGTGCATCTAACGTATATATATCCAAAAGATTTCTCTTTAGCATAATTTCCTGTCAATGTCACCTCCTCTGTGTAGAGTTACTTGTTCTATAGGCCTAGTCAGCACCTCTGGGCCTGCCCATGAAACTGCTTCTTTTCCCCCACGTTTGTTCCATGCACTGTATGTAGTGGCTAATCAAACGCAGTCTCACCCCAAGTAGTCAATATCTGACTACCTTTGACCAGACTGCAATTTTTGACGTCTAGGGTATTCCTTCCACTTTACATGTTGACTATGTGGCCTTAACCCTAAACCTATTCCTAAACTTAACCTCAGTTATGCTGCCACAAGAGGGCACCTTTGAGGACATAGTCAAAATGTGACGTGGAAGGAATACCCAAGACGTCAAAAATTGCAGTCTGGTCAAAGGTACTCAGATATTGACTACTTGGGGTGAGACTGTGTAGCTAATCAATATGTCTAATGACTGGCAGTGATTGGCTAGCAGGCAGAGTATTTGGAGGGGGAAACATGCAGTTTCATGGGCGGGCCAGAGGTGCCGAAAGGGTCTATACCCTGGAATCTAAGGGAAGAAAGAAGGTGTGACAGTGTGATAGTTTTCATCTCTTCTGCTGATGGAGCTCTTATGTTCACTTATTCAAGAATAAGCTCTCGCACACACATGTGCATGTACATGAACAAATACACACAAACATACATCTCTCTCTCTCTCTCTCTCTCTCTCTCTCTCTCTCTCTCTCTCTCTCTCTCTCTCTCTCTCTCTCTCTCTCTCTCTCTCTCTCTCTCTCCTTCTCATTTTCTCTCTCTCTCTCTCTCTCTCTCTCTCTCTCTCTCTCTCTCTCTCTCTCTTTGGTCCAATAAAGGACTTTTTAAACCTCTCTCTCTCTCTCTCTCTCTCTCTCTCTCTCTCTCTCTCTCTCTCTCTTGCTTGTGTGTGCACTGTAGGTATGCAGACCGTGCCAAGCAGATTCGCTGCAACGCCATCATCAATGAGGACCCCAATGCCCGCCTCATCCGAGAACTCAAGGAGGAGGTCACCAGACTCAGACACCTGCTGCTGTCCCAAGGCCTCAGCGAACTCATGGCTGCACAAGGTACACACACACACACACACAGACACACACACACACACACACACACACACACACACACACACACACACACACACACACACACACACACACACACACACACACACACACACACACACACACACACACACTTTAAGTACCCTTAAAGACGTAATTACAACACTACTAGTATGATATTACCTAGGTGAAACCATGTCATATCATAGTGTTGTAATTACATCTGTAAGAGTACTTCTACATACTTTATCCAATTCTGCAGGCATGCATGCATACACACACACACACACACACACACACACACACACATGTAAATGAAACATACATGTACACACATACCTTCTCATTGTCCAGGCT
>NC_085877.1:30187264-30189764 GCF_034702125.1 Engraulis encrasicolus | reverse complement strand
ATTTTAGTATTATTAGCAATACTGTTTGTAATGGTATTATATTGGTAATCGTAATAGTAGTTTGTAATATTCGTATTAGCATTTTGTTGTTCTGTTATTTAACGGATCAATTAATATTGTTTCATGCACATTTAATCTGTTGCATCGTTTGATTCATTGTACATGTGTTTGCAATGTACAGTAGATAGATGTCAAAGCAGTTGGGAAGCCATGCCATACAGTATGCTGCACTGTTTTCGGTCATGTGCTCAGTTTGATAAAGTAACTGTGCGTGTAACGACCAAAGCTACCAAGTAGCCGAGAAGTTTTGTCATGAATTTGCTGTGTTCGCTCTGGACATGGCATTGACAAGTTTGATTTATTATTATAATTATTAACAACGCTGGCTTGTCGAAGATATGAGCATTCCAATAATTTTTCGCCAAACCACGTCACAGCTCATTATCCTAATATTAGCTAACTTTTAAACACTGAAATTCTCTCTGTTTGCAGAGGTCGCTTTGCTTCTGGAGAATTCGCTTTGGTTACTTTACTCTCCAATCCTCCATAGAGAATTAATGACTTCCGTCACTCCGGTGGCGTAGGTGGCTTCTAGTGTACAGTAGTTAGTGGTGCGCGGGTGGGTGTTATTTTAACACCCGCTCCAACCCAACCCATTAAATATTTCAAACCGCTCCCGCCCGGCCCGCGAGGGATTTCAAAGCAACCCGCCCGACCCGCCCAATATGACCCGCAAAAAATAAAAATGATAAAAAAATGAAATAAAAAACATGCGCTGTACAGATGGCAAATTTTAAGCAAACCTAAACGAGAAGGGTTTGCACACAGGTCGCGTTAACCGACAAATGTCCGTCATTGAAGGATGTTTTTGAAGGATGACGGAAAATTCTGAAGCCTGTCCGTCATTTTGACGGATTATATTGAGGGTGTTAATACATTAATCACACGTTTAAGTACACCCCTATCGAGTAGAGCAAATATGCATTTAGGCATTTTTTTGTGACCAGTAGTGTTGAAACTCACTGGTCATCATGCCGGCTGTATGCAATTGAGAAATTCTGTAACACAAAATTACAATTTCAGCAACATTTTCAAAAGTTCCGGGTTGCAGGTTTTCACTATTTTGACCCGACCCACCCGAACCCGCGATACTAGAAAAAACTGCTACCCAACCCACCCGGCCCGTGGGTGCCCGCCAGTGCCGGCGGGTGCCCGCGGATCAATGGGTGACCCACGCATCACTAACAGTAGTCGTGAAGAAAATAATATATGGATTATTTTGACTTTATTGACATTTTCCTCATTGCTATGTAGATGGGGAAAATGAACAGAAAAAACAGACAACAAAAAGTTTACTGTATTTAATTTGTGTACCTTCAATTTAGACGGGACATGATGACATTGAGCTGATATTTATGATTGCTCGGTTGTCCTGGTGTTCCGACCAGGAAATCTTGTCTCCAAAAAAAATGTACGTGGTGGTAGCCTCGTTTTTTGTAGAGCGAGCCAAATGGAGCAACTTTCTGAGCAAGTCACTTTGTCCATAGAACATACCGTGAATGATTCAAATCTTCATTCTGGATGACATAATTTAATGGATTATGTGGTGGATCTGTGACAGAGTTTATGTGGTGGATCTGAGTGGTCACTTTGTGGGAGAGGCACTTTGTTCCAAAGAACATACAGTCAGCGGTTCATTTTGCAGTGGATTCCTTTGGTAGATGGAGTTCATGGTACATTTTTATGATGTAATATTTTTCCTCAGAGATGTGTGTTTGGGTGATTTATTGATGACAGCTTGTGAAAAGCTGCGGTCGGGCCAAATTGCATATCCGACGTGATCTTGCCCACTGTACCCTTCTCTCCTCCATTGACCCCTGTGTCTCTTTCTTTCTCACTTTCAATTTCCTATTTTTCATATTTCAATTTCCTATCTTTATGTCTCCCTGTTTTATTTCCCTGCCTTTGTCCCTCTCTGTCTCTGTCTCTGCCCCCACCCCCTCTTTCTCTGCCATTGTCTCTGTCTCTATCTCTCTCTCTCTCGTTTCTTTCTCTGTCATTGTGTTTCTGTCTTATTCTGCCTTACTTTGCCTTTCTGTCATTGTCACTCTTCTCCCGCCTCGCCCTAATTCTGTCTTTCTCTTATTCTGTGTGTCTGTGCCCTCTTGTTCGTTCTCTCTGTTCCCTTTCTCTCCTTTCCTCCCTCGCTCCCTTCCTCCTCCTCTTCCTCCTCTCCCTCCGCTCCCTCCTTTCCTCTCTGTCCGTCCCAGGAAACCGCATTGTGATGGGCAAGAACCACGTGTTCCGCTTCAACCACCCGGAGCAGGCGCGCCTGGAGAGGGAGCGCAGCGCCGCCCAGGACCAGCAGGGGGAGCCGGCCGACTGGAACTACGCCCAGAAGGAGCTGCTGGAGAAGCAGGGCATAGACATCAAACTGGAGATGGAGAAGAGGTGATGAGAGGGGAGGGATGGGGAGAGAGAGAGAGAGAGAGAGAGAGAG
>NC_085877.1:30147264-30179764 GCF_034702125.1 Engraulis encrasicolus | reverse complement strand
TGATCCGGATCACAGCAAAATGTAATCTCACTCTTTGCTTTTTGTCATTTCCAACAACTCCACAAAATTTCATCCAAATCCATTCAAGACTTTTTGAGTTATCCTGCTGACAAACAAACAAACAGACAAACCAACACGCTCGAAAACATAATATCCTTGGCGGAGGTAATAATAATAAATAATAATAATTTCATCCTAATAATAATTTCCTCTGTGCTTGTCCTTGTTCCTAGGTGAGGAGGGCGGTGGGGAGGGATCGAGGATCGTGACCAAGCTGATGGAGGAAGACCCGGCGTTTCGGCGCGGGCGCCTGCGCTGGCTGCGGCAGGAGCAGCAACGGCTCGCCAACCTGCAGCAGCAGCAGATCACCAAGAAGCTGCGCCGCAGCAGCGGAGGGCTGTTAGCCGGGTCCGGCCCGGTGGTGGCGGTCCCTGGCGGTGGTGGTGGTGACGGAGCGCCGGAGGGTGTTGGTGTTGGTGGAGGGTTGGTGCCGCCGGTGGTGCATCTTCCGGGGACGGGGCGCTTCATCCCACCCCAGGAGCGCAAGCTGAAATTTCCCTTCAAGAGCAACCCCCAGCACCGGCTGTCCTGGCCCTATGCTCTGACCGAGGGCGGGGCTGGGGAATTTGTGGAGGGTGGAGGTGAGCTGGAAGGAGGTGGAGGAGGAGAGGGAGGAGGAGGAGAACGTGGGAGGAGTGGGAGAAGCTCCTCCTCTCCTCCGCTGCAGCAACTCCAGGCGACGGCGCCTCCATTTGTCCCCAGCGGTGCCGCTGGTGGTGGCGGCGGTGGCACTACCCCACTGCTGCCCCTGCCCTTCCAGATGCCACCCCCTCCCCCGCACGTCCCCATCATCATGACCCCGCACCGCATGCGCAACCCCTCGCCCAGCCGAGGACCCTGGCAGCCCCAGCACCAGCACCAGCACCAGCACCAGCATCAGCGTAACTACAGCAACAGTCACCACAGCAACGGTCAACAACACTTCCAGCAGCATCAGCACCAGTCTCGGCGCTATAGGCGCAACTCCCTGGACAGCTCTGCCATGGCCCCTGCCAACGCCGGGCCCCCCGGCAACCACAACAACGGCGGTCACTACGGCAACCACAATGGCGCTCACTACGGCAACCACAATGGCCACCATGGAGCAGGAGTAGGCAGAGGTGGAGGCGGTGGTGGTGGGGGGGCGCGATACAGGCGCCCATCTCCTGGCCCCCCCGGCGAGCGAGATAGGCGGGATAGCGACGGTTGCTACAACAACAACAACAATCAGCGTCGTCAGCAGCAACAGCAGTATCAGCAGTACCCCTTCGTGCCGCCCTTCAACCACGGGCGGGGGGAGCACGGAGTGGGGTGGGGGCCGCCCAAGGTTGCACCGGGCGGGTTCAGCACGCCCCCGCGCCTCAGGCGGCAGAACAGCGCCCCGGACCTGAAGCAGAGCAGAGAGACCCCTGTTTAAACCTGTGTGGGAGTGAGAGAAAATACAGTATGTTCATGTGTGACGAGGCGCGAGTGTGTTTCTTTGTGTGTGTGTGTGTGTGTGTGTGTGTGTGTGTGTGTTTGTGTGAGAGAGAGAGTGTGAACTGGGGAGTAGGCAGAGAGGAGGAGACACATCCCGTTCTCATAGTCTGTCCTCCCCAGTCTCCTGACAGGCCAACTTTGCGTGTGTGTGTGTGTGTGTGTGTGTGTGTGTGTGTGTGTGCGTGTGTGTGTGTGTTTCCGGTTTAACCCTCACTCATGTCTGCTTCTGCTGGATATCACAGGAAATGGTATGTGTGTGTGTGCGTGTGCGTGTGCGTGTGCGTGTGTGGTGTCCTGGTTGGGATGGGCTCTGTTCTAACGCACAAACACGAGTCAGCACTTTTCTGTGCCACTCTCGCATGCCTCACCAAATAACCCCTTTTACTGTGCTTGTGTGTGTGTGTGTGTGTGTGTGTGTGTGTGTGTGTGTGTGTGTGTGTGTGTGTGTGTGTGTGTGTGTGTGTGTGTGTGTGTGTGTGTGTGTGTGTGTGTGTGTGTGAGTGAAATTGGAAATGCATACCTCTCAATGTTAAGCAATAGGCCTATTCCGTTGCAATAGATTGACTTGTTCCCTAGTTGTAGGCCGTATAGTATATGTGTGCCCTTGTTGGCAGGCACGTGTATGTGTGTACCATATGACTGAAGGGTGTGCATGACTGTTGAATGGTTAAAGCTACTGACAATCCCAAAGAAACAAATCTTAGTTATAAGAGGACATTTTTTGTTGATTAAATATTTTATGAGTGTTGTGTGTTTGTGTGTGTGTGTGTATGCGTGTGCGTGTGCGTGCGTGTGCATGTGTGTGAGAAGGATAAACAGGATGAAGTATCTCCTTCGGGTTTCAGAAGGGGTTTGGTTCTGTGGGAGGACGTGAAGCGATAGGAAACAGGAAGTGTACAGCGGGGGACTCAGATCAGAGGCGGACGTCCTAGGTTTACAAAATAAAAGTCCTGCCATGTGTATTTTTTCCCCGCAAATTCACTTGAACCTGCTGATCCTGACAGCACACCTGTCCAGCCAGGTGTAGATGAATTAATTAATGAAATTCAATTAATGACATCACCTGTGCACAGCCAGGTATAGACTGACTAAGTAGTGAAATCACATGTGTTGGGAGAACAGAAAGAAAGAATTACAGTATATGACAGGACTTTCATTTTTTTCAGGTCAGTTTTGTCTGGCTCAGAGAGGGGCCAAGCTCCTGTCCTCCTTTGTGCTGGTGGTCTCATGAAGACGTTCACAAAAATGATCATTGACAGTAGAGGTTTAATTCACTGACTCACAATTCAAAGGTAGTTTTCTCATTTGCTATCGGGATGTTGTATGCGGGACATGTCCCCCAAAAGTTGTTGTGCCTAGGCTGACAGCGGGGAAACTGTGTTTTCTCCATGGAGGCAAGGCGAGGCGTCAGCCAAGCGCGAGTACACAAGCGCAAGTCAAGGACAGGAGTTTGGATAACGGAAGGTACCCCTCACAGACCGATGAAGGTGCAGAGATGTGGACTGAGGTGGACGCCATAGATTGAAAGAGAATAAGGCCAAAATGGGAGGTGCTTCTGCATCTGTGGCTGTGCTTTTTCAGTCGAAAGCACCTTACGTTTGTCCGCTGCTTCGACTAAATAGGAAAGACTAGTATGTCTACCATGCATATGTCTCTTCTGTTCCCAATGCTGTCCAGCAGTTGGTTACATTTCTAAAGGAGTTTCTGTTGTTTTGCTGTATTCTTATTTCGAGATAAATGGATGGAATTTTTTTTTGGATATACTTTTCTTTGTTGTTGTTTTGTTTTGTGTTGCTTGGTTGACTTTTTTGTTCTGCACCTTTCCTGCAGATGCATTATATTACAGGAGGATCAGCAGTGTGAGAATACCGTTTTATGTTCTCCGCTCTTTTTTATTTTTTATTATTATCATTATTATTTTGTTGTTTTTGAAGGATGTTAGAGCGTGCTGTGCGGGGACTGAGTTCTTTTTATCTATCAAGAGGTGAAACACTTCTTTTTTTTGGAATTATGACTTTTTTTTTGACTGTGCTGTTGTGTCATTTGGTAATGGCATAGATTACAAGAAGGATCTGAGGATAAGACATAGGGATGCAGTTGCCAAATCAAGTATTTGCAGACTGGCAACTGCCCTGTCAAAGGATGAGATGGTAAAATAGGAATGTTTACGGTCATCTCCATGGTGACCTGGTCATGACGGATACCAGATCAAGTGGTGAGGGACACGAGGAAGTGTTTGCAAAGCTACGAGAATGGAGAAATAGAGTGATGGAGAAAGACAGTGAGGGAGACACAGAGAAGTGTAAAAAGAAAGAGGGTTTTTAATAATAACAAGATGTGAGACAACAAGCAGAAAGAAAGAAATGACTCGGATGTGGGATCAAATGCTATTGAAAAGACTTGAAAAGACCTACTAAGGTTTTTTTTTGGAACAGAATGTTGGAGAATTTTTATATTTGGAAGTAGTTGGACACTTTCAAAAAGTTGAACTTTGAGAGGTTCCATTTGGCTGTATCCTTAAAGATTCACTTGTTCCCTTCATAGTGTGTGCACTATTTAGGGAATGAAACCGGCGACTCGTATCCTCTGTAGGGAGCTCTGTGGTGAATGAGTGAAGATTTCGGATCTCAGCCTTTTGTTGCTTCGTCTTGCCTCTGGTGGATACATAAGTATCATCAGTAATTTGTATTGTTATTTTACGCCAATGGCCCTGAGGCTTTGTGATGTCATAAACTTTATGTTTATAACAGCCACATCACATTACGTGTAGGCCTATGACAGACAGAAGCCTTATTAGACATTGCGCAACGACTCCATGCGCAGAAAGTCGGCAATGCATTCTGGGCTGGAAATGTTGCATGATGGGTAGAAATCATGTTCGACTTGACCAAATGTACTGTATCACCAAGACGCGCCATGTCACATGGTCCTAAACACTCGCGGGATCAAAGCGCTGGCAGACAGACCCTGCAATTCTTGCAGTTGCTCATCTCCGTTGATGCTTGTCGCAAGGGTCGCCGCAAGGGTCGAACTGGTTGGCCAAAAATTCACGGACGTCTGGGTAGACACCACTACCCAGTCCCACTACCCTGAAAAAGTTTGCAATTCACCCCACTGCCAAAGATAGTAGAGCAGAGAGATACCGGCCTACTTCATGGTGGTTCATATGAATGGGAGCTAGAAGCGGAGATGAGTTCCATACTGCTTGCAGGTTTATGTTGTTAACGTATGACTGACGTCTCGTGTGGCCATGGGTCCAGGAAGTGGCTTGTCGTGATGAATCTTGGGAGGATGCCAATAGATCTACGTACAGTAGGATACTAGGTGTGACGTTGACCGCCTCTTTGTATTGGAACAGATGGCTCAAATTGATTGACGCCATTCAAAAGAAAGACGATTATCGCACACTTCATTGGCTTTGTGAATTTATGTTATTCAGTGCCAACTTGATGGCTGCCATCTTTGATGCGGGGTAACATTGCTTGAATGAGCATCAAGTGCCGGTCCGACAATGACTGGTGCCCCAGGTAGCATCTATGGAGGATATCTACCATCTCTGACGCTGCCGACATCATCAATGCGCGCCACTTCCTGGCTGCCTCTGATAACCTCATCATTGAGTGCCCATCGGAAAATGTTTGTCGCTATATGACAACAACAATCAAACACAACTCAGTTTGTGTAAGTCGAAAATCTATATAACGTCACAGGACAGGACTTGGGGTTGGAGTTGGGCAGCTGGGACAGTATGGCATTCGTTTGCACAGTTTGCATTGTTAATTCAGCACTTAGAGAATAGGACCAACACCACCACAAGTGTTAAATTCGACTTTAAGTGTTGACTTGACACTGCTTAAGTAACTGTGTAGCCTCTGACCTGGCTTTTTTATTATTTAACCCTCCCACACACCATGATACCCTGGACACTTCTTCATCCACTGTTGTGATAATCACAGCAAGTGGTCATGTGTGCTTGTGTGGGCAAGTGGGTCGTGTATGAGTTTGTTTTTCTTTTTTTTTATTTAAAACACTTGACACTAAACATATTTAGCTAGGACAATCTGTTTGTGTGTGTATATGTAGGCACCTACGTATGTAGGCGTGTGTGTGTGTGTGTGTGTGTGTGTGTGTGTGTGTGTGTGTGTGTGTGTGTGTGTGTGTGTGTGTGTGTGTGTGTGTGTGTGTGTGTGTGTGTGTGTGTGTGTGTGTGTGTGTGTATTTGCATTTGTCCTATGTATGTTTTTTCAGCTTTTGCCTTTAAGTGTCATCATGATTTGTGTGTCTAATCCTTTACTAAAGATGATACGCTGCATTTGACGTTTTGTTTTCCATATTTTATTTTTTGTGTTTTTTTAAATGCTGCTCCTCGCTTTTTGTCCTGGCCAAGCTTATGTTTAAGTGTAAGCATGTGTGTATGGGAGTGTGTCTGTGTGCACATTTGTATGTAAGTGAAAGACAGAGAGAAAAAGAGAGACAAGAAGGTGAAAGAGGAAAGTGGAGAGAGTGAATGAGTGTTGCTATCCTATGCCCTACTATTCATGTGTAGTGTTCTGCTCGCTCAGACTGATGGGAACTTTTTGGTTCCTCTGTGCTGTTCTAGTGCTCTTCTGTGTGTTGTGTCAACCCCACCCCACCCCATGGACTGGTTCTATAGAACTGCTGAGCACAGAACCGAGAACCATTCAGGATGAATCTGGAACTTTCCCATGACTTCAACTTGGGGTGGCGGTTTGTTTGTTTGTTTTCTTTCTTCTTTTGACTGCTTGGACACTCCTTGGACCTGGTGGTCTTGTCTTTTCATTTGTTTTAGGTTTTATTTCTTTTTTTTATTTCTTCCTTGATTCCTGAGTGTCGAGAGACAGAAGTAACAAAAGGAAGGGTTTGTGATAATCTGTGGTTGAATGTGCAAAACAAGTCAATAAAGGTCAAAAAAAGTTGAATTGTGCTTTGTGTGTTTTGTGTGTGGGGGAGTGTGCATGCACACACGCATTTGCTGGTTATGTACGAGCACAAGTATAGATGCGTATTGACTATTTATGGTGTTTTCTAATTAATTAACTGTTAAGAATAAGATAAAAGTGCCATATCATTGCATTAGTCCATAAGTTCACCTCCTTTCTGAAAGAGTTTTGGGGGTTACATAGTAACTTGTTGAGTTTGTCACATCTCTTATATTATATATAGTATGAGAATGAGCCATATTTTTGACTGAAAAAATTATCATAGCCAGAGAGAAATACCATATGGCTGGTTTATTTAAGAACATTGGAAACCAAAGGAAGTAGGAGGAAACAGACATGTCAGATAATTCCCTATCTTCCTCATACAGACTCTCTCTCTCTCTCTCTCTCTCTCTCTCTCTCTCATACACACACACACACACTCACACACACACACACTCACTCACACACACACACACACACACACACACACACACACACACACACACACACACGTCATTCTGCTTCATAGTTTTAGTCCTCCTCAGTCTCCAGTAGACACCAGTTCATCCTCAGCTGCAGAAGACGTCAGGTAACGATAACATGCTCATCATCTAGCCTCTTACCTATAAGCTGCACTAATATCACTAACAGTATACTAATATTAACAAACTGCTAAATTTTAGGTTCCTATTCTACTTAACTTCATTTTATTCTACCATTGGCTCTTCTATTCTGTACTGAACTGTTCAATATCTGAAGGATAAATTAGGACGTGTATTTTGTTGTAAAGAATGAGATATATGATCGATCATTGTCATTCTGCACTAATCCTGTGTAAATATTAATTTGTGAAGATTGTGAAAACACAAAAGGATTCTTTTCTGTTTTTCATAAAACAATTAACATTTTCTGTGACACTATTTATTAGTCTAAGCTATTTATTTGTCTAAGGCTTAGACTAAGCCATCCTCCTCTCCCTCGTCACCTCTTCCCTCCTGAGAGAAAACTTTTCTTTCTTTTCTAGTCCAAGTATAATTGACGAAATCCATTGTGTTATTTTATACCCATCAGCCCCTCAGTGAGAATGGACATCCTCCTCTTCCTCGCTCTCCTCTTCCTCTGCCCCTTGCCAAACCTTGTGAGCGCAGAACCGCAGTGCCACAGTGACAAGGACGAGAACGACCGGGCGCGCGTGACATGCGGGGCCATGGGCCTGTCCTCCGTTCCCGCCGACATAGACCCGGCCTCCCTGAACCTGAACCTGACCCACAACCTCTTCACCTCGCTGGACTGGGGAGCCTACACAGGCTTCCCTGGCCTGCACACGCTAGACCTGAGGCACAACCGCGTCGAAAAGCTGGAAGGCTCAGGTTTGTTCTGCTTTGAATGGACTCTAATGCTCTTTTTTATTGTGTAATGTATGTAGAGTATTTTTAAGTTTTGAATGGATTTGTATGAACGTTTTTAGGTTCAAGTGTATTTCCAAACTTTTATTGACTTATATGGTTATTTTGTTCTATAGAGTATGATGAATGGACATATATGCGCTTTTTGTTATTATGTGTATCTTAATGCGCTTTTTATTGACTTGTATTCACTTCCATATGCGTTAACCCTATTCAGACTGGGCTTTTTTGGCATTCCTGGGCCTGGGGGGGGGGGGCTCTTTTGACCCCCCCCCCCTCATAACTCATGAACGGAATACAGTATGACTACGAAACTTGGGGGAGATGATCTACATATGGACATCTATGAATGCCATAATTTTTGTGTAATTATCTGGTATTATGACGTCATTATGACATCATTATCTTATTATGCCCAAAATCTCGCCATAATGGATTTTCCAACAAATTTAGGTAATGCACTTAAATTTTTATGATTTTATGCTTCAAACCACTTAAATTCTCACAAAGTTGTCTGATGCTAATGGAAATAACAAAAAAATATGAAAATATATGGCGTCATAGATATGGTAAAGTGATTTTTGGTCAGACATACCTGTCAGAAAACCGTTGCCATGGCAACGGCAAAAATGATAAACCTTATCTTTCGGTACCTAACTGTAGCCAACTAAATGTTAGGAAAAGTCACAAAGTTTCGTAGTCATAGCTTAAGTCGTTAAGGAATTATACGACATCAAAGTTGGTGCGGGCACTTTTAGCCCCCCCCCCAGTCTGGATAGGGTTAAGATGGAGATTTATGGAAACACAATTGCTTTGCAAAACCTGAGGGCTCAGGTTTTTATGGATTTTGAATGGACTATTGTGCTCTTCTGTTGTGTATCGTGTGCATTGTGATTATGCTTATCATGAACTGTGTTGGATCCTTTCACCATCCTCCCTTCTCTCTCTCTCTCTCTCTCTCTCTCTCTCTCGCTCTCGCTCTTTCAGGCACGTTGGCTGAGCTCTCCAAGCTTCACCTCTCCAACAACCAGCTTGTGGACTTGCCAGCGAGGGCATTCATAAACGCCCCCAAGCTGATGGAGGTCTTCCTTCGCTCCAACCACCTGCGCTCCGTCCACAATGAATCCTTCAGGTGGGGAAGACTTGGTTTGGCTTAACCATATTCTTCACATCTGCCAACCCTCTGTTTTTCGTAGCCTCTTTGAGCAGATTGGCCGTTCAGTCTTTGCTGAAAAGGCTCAGCTGCCGTACATGATAACAACATTGCTGAAACAGATTAAGACTTGGTCTGTACAATTTTGGTGACATTACAACTAATGCTTTGCACAAATAGTTTAAAGGACATTTAGCTGCATTATGTTATGAATTGTGCTAGGCTATATAAATAAAGTTATTATTAGCCTAGTATTACTATTATTATAGGCCTGCTGTTATTATTATTATGATCATGGCTCTAAATAAGGGGTGGGGAACCTTTTTCATTTGAAAGGACACTTCAAATTCATCCAAGGCCCATACAAGTCCTCTGAGGGCCGTTCTATGAACACAAACCATGATTTCCCTCTTCACTTTAGGCCTATATTGAAGGCAGCCACATTTTAAACAAACACCACCTTCGCTAGGTTCCCAGAATATAACTTAATTGTATTGCAAATGCCTTTTCTAAGACTCCTTTGCAAAATATGTCATATTTCATGTGAAGCTGAATAATATAAAATGATAATATAATAAAATAAAATATAATAATAAAATATAAATATATAATATAAAAATAATAAAATATAATAAAATAATATATAATATAAATATGTAATATAAAAATAACAAAATATTTGTATTATTATATAATTATATTATTATTATATTATATTATATTATTATATATAATATAATAAAATAATATAAAATAAAATGATATCCTGGGCCGGATAAAACGCCCTCAAGGGCTGCAAAAGGCCATCGAGACATAGGTTGCCTAGCCCTGCTTAAATGAACACCAGCCAACCAGCCAAATGTTGATGAACAATCAGTTTGGCTAGTAGAAAATAAAAACTTGCTAGCCACTTTTACTGGTAGTGAGTTTATGTGTGGCTCACATAAACTCACTATGTGTGGCTCACATAAACTCACTATAAACATAGCCAAATTGGCAAGTGATGAAAAAAGTTAATTTAGCCCTGATTATAATTATTGTAATCATTACAGTTATGATAATAATCATGATTATTATTATTCGCCTGCCTGTGCTTCCTCTGTCCACCCTTGTTTTTTTGTTTCAAATGTATTCTACTTTTTTCGTATTTTAATTAAATTTTATTTTTATTTCTATTTTATTTTGCATTTTAGTTATCCTCCTATTGCTAATTCATTGAAGCTTTGTTATACTTTCTCTACTGTTATCTATCTGTTTTGATTGTTAAGTGTCCTTGGGTATCTTGAAAGGTGCTCTGAATAAAATGTATTATTATTATTATTATTATTATTATTATTATTATTATTATTATCATCAGCGGCCTGCCCATCCTGGAGATAGTGGACCTATCCCGGAACAGGCTGACCACTCTGCCCCCTGACTTCCTGGCCCAGATCTCCTCCACCACCCTCAAGACCCTGGACTTGGAGGAGAACCAGGTGGTAAACTTTTTGCCTAACGCCCGTTTCATATCAGCTGGCTCTCTTGCCCCGATGAACGTGGCTCCGACTTGTTCCATGAACATTCATCCTGTGAATTTATGTGTGTGTTATAATTTGTGAAACACTCCAAACATATCCGTCTCAAACATACGGTATGAATGAGCCTTTACTGCAGGTGACGTAGAAAAAAAAACACACTCTTCAGCTAACTTTTATAAGGTTCAATGCAAACCTATTTGCCTAGAGTTGAACCCGCCTGGTTGCAGAAAACATTTTTGGCTGGTGAGTTGGTCTAGTTGGAGAAAGGAAGCAAAACCAGTCCTTCAACCAACCACAACACTCTCATTTTTATGTTTGAATCTGAGTAGGGAGGGCTTAGCATGGTGACTGCACTGGTCATTACTAACAGTCTCAACAGTTAAACATGATTATTGTTGTTATTGCTATTATTATTTATTCAGATCCGGGACATGCCCCACAACTGGTTCGTGTCCAAGCCGGATTTACCCTACGTCTTCCTCTCCAAGAACCCCTGGAAATGCTACTGTGAGGTGGGCACTGGTGGACAGTAACTTACTCAAGTATTCTTTTAAAGTACAATTTTCAAGTATCTATTGGCCTAGTATCCAAGGCACTCTTCCCAAAAAAGTTAAAATAGCTTTATTAAATGGCTAAATCATTGTAGAAAAGTGAAAAACGCGTTTTTAACTTTTCTACAATGATTTAGCCATTTAATAAAGCTATTTTAACTTTTTTGGGAAGAGTGCCTTGGATACTTCGTTTCTTTTGCATCCTATTTTTTGACCAAAGAGCACCTTCGGATTACCAACCAAAAACGTTGTAGCCCTCCAAACTTTTCCTATTGTATCTATTGGCCTACTTTATTTTACATTTTGACAACTGGCAGGGCTCCACAGTGCGACCAATTTGGTCGCATATGCGCCCATTTTTTTCAATGGTGCGCCCAGGGCTCTAAATTAACACACGCCAACACGCCAAATGCGGGTGAAAATCCATTTTGGCTAGTAGAAAAAATCATCCACTAGCCAAATTGGCCGGTAGACTCTAGACCACGCCCAAACGTCAAACAGCTGCCACTGCCAGCACAGATCTGTGGCTGACTGCCGTCTGATGAACGTAAAACGGCGCCTACATTACCCATGAACATTAGGCCTACCGTCATGATGTAGCCCACACCCATTGGCTGGCCGTTAATCACAATAACGCAGCTTCACATTCATTGGCTGCGTGTTAGATGCCCGCGCTGGAACTACTGTTGATCAAATATTTTCAATGAGCGGACTAGCGCGGATTACTTCGGTTTTGTAGGTTTTGGACGGGTGAAAAAGAATGTGGCAGTGGTTAGAGCAAGGTTATGTGTCGGTGAATGCAACTTGCAACTGTAGTGACGCTGGAATGGAGTGGTGGTGGTGGAGCGAAAACGGCATGAGTGGAGGAGCATGACAGCTGTCTGTCAAAACCGTGTAGCCCTGCTGTCAGAAGTCGTCTGATATTTGCGAGGTCCTCGCAACTACCTACGATGGAGTTGTCGTTTCCTAATAATGCCCACGCCATCGGAAAGACCATGCACGAGTTTGACATGGATGAACGAGTAAGTGAAAAAAAAAACGGTAACAAAAAACTAGCGACGCTATGAAAGTAGCAAAGTAGGCTAAGCTGGTGGTCTCCGTGATGTTATGGATGTTTACTGCGTAGCCTAATTATTGTCATTCCAAGCGCATGATATTAGAGTGAAGCAAGTATTAATCCTGCAGGAACCTAAAGGTGTGAAGCAGCAGCAGCAGCATAAAGAAACACACAGTGCAGACATCATACACATCGCACTGAGTTGGCTGTGTGTGTGTGTGTGTGTGTGTGTGTGTGTGTGTGTGTCTGTGTGTGTGTGTGTGTGTGTGTGTGTGTGTGTCCTCCTCTTCTCCTCCCCACCCCTCTCTTCTGTGCATTGTCCATGGCATTTGGCCTACTGTGTGTGAAGTTTAAGTGATACTGTGTGGGGGATATGAGGTTTTGTAGTGTTTGGTTGTGTGTGTTTGGCTAGTACATGTTGAAAGTCTGGTATGTGTGCAACATGTGTGTTGAAGGCATGCTGTTTTTGTGTGAGGTGTAGGCCTATATACTGCATGTGAGGTTTGGGTGATGGTGTAATAGGCTAGTGTTTGGCTGTCTGTACAGTATATGGTCCAGCGTAGGTCTGGTATGTGAGAGGCATGTGTGATGCAATTCACTGTTTTCAGAGGAAATTGAATAAAAAATAATGAAAATGCAGGTAATAAAAATAATTACTATATAATTATAGAATAAACTGAACAGTGAAATATGTTGAGTATAATGTTTATATTGTTTATCTGTGTTGAGGATATAGTTTAATGGAATAATTAAAAGCAACATAATTAACGCATGGTTTATTTTGGTGAGATAAAAAAAAAATGGCTAGTTGACCTTCCATTTGGCTAGTAAGAAAAAATGTCTACTAGCCAAATTGGCTGGTGGTGGAAAAAGTTAATTTAGAGCCCTGTGTGCGCCTAAAAAATATTTTTAGGCGCACCGGTGCGACCAGCCATCAGTAGAACAAAATCAATTACCAAACAACCGTTTTAATGGACATCAAATTAATAGTCATTCTACTGTAGTGGCCCATCATCACACAATAAAACGTGTCGATGCGGTCATTCCTTCAACACCGCTGAACTACCGGTAGCTTTCTCCCCCTTCCTCGTTCACAGGCAGCCCGACGTTTCAGAATAGAATGTTCGACTTCGCTCAACTATCCGAGTTCACATGTGCCAGCGAGTTTTGTGTTCTTAACCAGGCGAGTTTTGCAACGGACGAGAGAGTTACAATCACGGTAAAAACAGCAAAATGACTTGAGGATATTTTTAACCCGAGAGACTGACAATCACGGTGAAAAACTAAATGGCTTGAGCGGATATTAAACATGGCCACACAAAAACGCAGACGGGTGCGGATAATAACCCGTTTCAGCTGCGTGCAGAGCTGGCCAAACAACAGGTGACGCGCTAGTCTGTCGGGACTTCTGTGAGTTTTTTTGATAGCGTCTAGGGCAGGCTACATACTGCCTCTATCAGTCGGCAAGGCATCGTTCATGCACCTCGAGGGAGAGAGGGAGAGGGAGAGGGAGAGAGAGAGAGAGAGAGAGAGAGAGAGAGAGAGAGAGAGAGAGAGAGAGAGAGAGAGAGAGAGAGAGAGAGAGAGAGAGAGAGAGAGCTAATGCTGTCGTGTCTGTTCGTAGCGCTTGCTAAGATACCACAATCATTATGCAGAGGGAGAGCGCTCAAAAACGGGGAAATAGACAAAACCCAATTCACCTCCGATTCCACTGTAAACATAGGCTAGGCTATTTGTGTCTAATGATTTTCAAAATCATGACATTTTTAGCAGGGTTTGTTGAAAAAAAAAATATCCATCCATCCATCCATCCATCCATCCATCCATCCATCTATCTATCTTAATATTGTAACTGTGCTCGTGCCGTGTGCGTAGCCTTATTGCAGAAAAGGCTGGTATGTTGATCTTACTAGTCAAACACATACTGACTAAAAGGCTACTAATTTGGTCTTTTCTACCAGCCAAACTGCTTGTAGCCAAGATGTGTTAGTTAGGTAGCCTACTGTCATGTCTTTTATAAGGAGCACATTTGGAAGACTAGCCTATAGCACATGAAAGGCTCCAGGTCTTTTAAAATATAGCAACAATAATAATAATAATAATAATAATAATAATAATAATACTTATTATTATTATTATTATTATTGCTATTGTTATCGTTATTATATTTAATTATTATTTTTTTAAAGAGGTGCGTGTGTGTATGGGGTGGTGAAAACATTTGGGTGCACCTACATTTTGTGCTGGTGCACCTAAAACATTTTTTTAGGCGCACCAGTGCAACCAGTGCAAAAAGTTAGTCTGGAGCCCTGCTGGTCAATTTTACTTAACTTCACTTTCAAAAGAAATATTGATGACTATGAAGTATGTAAAGTACATATACATATTACATTGATGACAAGTGGATGCACTAAAGAGGTATCCGTGTTGAAGTTTAGCAGGATAAACGTCTAAGGGTTTCAGGTTTTAATACAGAGAAGTGTTGTTGTGTGAAAGGTCGTGTGAGAAGGGCCCGTTGTGTACAACCTGGCAACCTGGCGATGGGCAACCTGGAGTCATTATTTACAATACATAGCCTCATATTCCAAATGTTTTACCCGTCTAATTCAGCTAGATCAGGGACGCCAAACTCAAGCCCGGGCCAAATTTGGCCCGCAGAGTCATTTTATTTGGCCCACGAGTTTTCAAAATGTATATCACACTTGGCCCACATACACCATCAATACAAAAGAGCCCAGAACCCAGTAACATCTCACATTCATATTACAGTATATACAACATAATATGTACAGGGTAGGCACATTTGGTCTCCCACAATGGGAATCAGTGTTTCATTTGAGTATTGCCTGTGTGCACACACAATTTCAGCCCATTTAAAAAATATACTGTATATAAACTGCATACAATGGAGCTCAACCCGCGACTTAGTCCCAGATTTTGATTTTGTCCCACAATGAATTTGAGTTTGACCCCCTTCAGCTAGATCAGGGGTGGGGAACCTTTTTCATTCGACGGGCCACTTCAAATTCGTTCAAGGTCCATACAAGTCTTCTGAGGGCCGTACTATGAACATAAACCAGGATTTCCCCAAGCACTTAAGGTCTATATTGAAGGCAGCAACCTATAAAACAGACCCCACCTTCTCTAATTCTGAATATGACTAAATTGTATTGACAATGTAATTTCTAAGATTCCTTTACAAAATATGTCATTTTTCATGTGAAGCTGTATAACATTAAAATTATATCGGGGGCCGGATAAAAAAGCCTCAAGGGCCGCAAACGGCCCTCAAAACATAGGTTCCCCACCCCTGAGCTAGATGATTCGCTTGTTGAATGTTCACCTGGCTGAATTGGGTAGGTAAAGCCAAATAATTTGGAATATGTGGCACTGGGGTGAGTTTCTCAAAAGAGAAGTTGTTAGCCTGTTAGCAACTTCGGTAGTTGCCAATGGGAAAATGCATTGAAAACAACAAAGTAGCTAATGTAGTAAGCAACTTTGGTTTTGAGAAATTCACCCCAGGGGATTGTAACTAATGAGTCCAGGCTGCCCATCCCTGTGTACTACACCGTCCACCCAGAGAAAGTAGAGAGAGAGAGGTTCCATTGGCCCATTGTTTCCGGGTTCTATTATTGGGGGGGAAATCCCCCTTTAGGCAGACCTTGGCAGACCTGAGGACTGTTCTATTCAATGCTAGGAGCATTATGACACGCCCCTTTAGGCAGACCGGAACCTGGTTATGTTAGGTGCCCATAGAAACCTATTATGTTGGCATATCTCTATACTTAAAGAATCTCTGGTCCACCTCTCTCTCTCTCTGCCTACAGGTTGGCTACCTGCAGGTGTACCTGGAGGATCAGGAGTTCAACGTCTACGTACACACCAACCCAGACAGTCCCAACCCCTTACTATCCATCGAGAATGACCCTGAGAGCGTCGTGTGTGCCCACCCACCCTCGATGCTGGATCGACCAATCATGAACCTGAAGGAAGAGGACTACTGTGACAAAGCTCTGCTCTCTGAGGCAACGCCGCCGCCACTAGCACCAGCAGCACCAGCACAGCCTTTTGGAGACATCGATGGAGATGACGTGGTACCGACCACGTTCGCGCCAACGACAAAAGTACCAACTACGACTGCTCCAACGACAAAAGTACCAACTACGACTGCTCCAACGACAAAAGTACCATCCGTTGTTGTTCCGACGACAAAAGTACCAACCACAGTTGCTCCAACAACAAAGATACCAACCGTGGTTGCTCTAACAACCACAGCTGCAACCACCACGACTGCTCCAACAACCACTGCCGAAAAAACAACTACTGCTGCTGAAATGTCCACAGTCGCAGTTGTAGACACCACCACAGCATCTTCCACAACTACAGTCCCGGTCACAACAGCCCAGAATGTTATCACGACACCTTTCGCTCTCGTGGCTTCGACTCTACCCAAGAGAGTCATGACGTGGACGAGGAGGTGGCTGGAGAGCTGGACTGTGCGGCACGTGTGGACTGAGTCCTGGACGTCACGCCACGAAGAATCTTTCAACTGGTCGTCCGATTGGTCCAGTTTCTGGGTGACGACCTCAAACTGGCGTTCAGAGCATACTCCGGATCCAACCACCACACCTTGGACCACTACCACTACCACAGCTTCTGACTCCCCACCCCCCTCAACTCCTGCCCCACCTACTCCCTCCAGCACCCTCAGCCATCCTAACGCTCTCCCCCCAGGTGACAGCACCTTTGGCGGGTCTCGCGGAGAGCGTGCCGGCGCCCGAGCCTGGTGCACCTGGCTGTTTGCGGCCCTGCTCCTGCTGTGCCTTCTCTCCGCCCTGGGCAGCTGCTTGCTCATCCTGGGCCTGGCACGGGCCTACCTCACCCTCTACCGCCCGCTGGCTAGGAAGGTGGCCAAATCAAAGGGCGCGGGCGATGCCAGTGTCCGCCTCCTGGATTACCAGGCGAAGGCGTGTGCCGATGTGGATGATAATGGGTTAGGCGGGTACGGCGGGATGGCGCTGCCTGCGTTCTTGCCCATCGACGCGTCAGGTGGGGTGCAGGCATCGTTCCGCTCGGTTCTTTTCATCGACAAGAAGGGCGAAGGAGAGGAGGAGGAGAAGGAAGACGGGAAGGAGGAAAAGAAGAGAGATGAAAAGGAGGAGGAGAAAGAGAAGAAAGTGGGTGATGGAAAGGAGGAAGAAGGGAAAGAAGCTGAAGCGGCGGCGACCGGCAAGACAGGACTGCAGATCTCATCCGTGGGAGCAGGGCTCGCTGTCGTGAAGAGACGGAACCCGGAACGCACGGAAGGTTCCGGAAGAGAGAACAACCAGGTGTTCCGAAAGACCCTGTACCGAGTGTTCAGCCACGAGGAGGAGGTCGAGGGATGGAAGCATGTGGAGGAGCACTGGGAGGAGAAGCGAGGGATGACCGAAGCTGGAGAGCGTAAAGAAGACAGGAGGAAGAGAGTGAGCGTGATCGGAGGAGGTGCGGGTGCGGACAGGAAGACGCGGTACAGCCTCATCTTGAGGGAGGAGAAAGTAGAGAGCGACAGAAGCAGAGAACAGGAAGGAGGGATGGAATGGCTGGTGGGGGAGTGGGAGATGGGGGGATTAGGAGGAAGGATGAACGAAGGAGACTGGGCGTCCCTTTTTAGTGGGATAGGGGAAGACGGACCTACTTCATCTGTTTAATTCCCTCTGAACTATCAGTTTCTAATACGATAGCTCTGATAATGACTCATCTATTCAGCTTGGGATTCTCAACTTATGATCATTAATTTGGGACATCCCTTTGTACATAAAGACGAGCCAGCTTCAGAAGTGTAATTAATAATCACCTATGATTAATTCCCCACATTGAATGCATTGGCACTCAGAAAACACTTGTTGTAAACACTGAAACACTAGTCAGGTGTTCACTGTTCTCACCTAATAGATGGTTAAACCTTTAAGCTGCAATGTGATCCAGCTTCTGTTTTCAATTGATGTTTGTCTCATGGTGGTCTAATTGGCAAACTGAGAGATGAGTCCCAATTGAACACCTATTTAGGCTACTCATCTTTTCTGATGATCATTGGCCATGCTTTCATCAAATGAATTATGGACCTGCAGCATGTTCTGTTTAATTCTTGGTAATAATCTCTGATTTGTTCTGTATTATGTACAACAACGGTGGCCAATTATTTCAGCCCAAGGAGCACATTGGGATTAGAATGTTGACCGGAGGGCCAGGTGTCTCAGGCAACTTGTTAATTCCTGTACGTTGTAATGAATTTCATGAAGATGAATACAGTAGCCTCCGTGCTTAGTTAATCTCAAACTTGCAAGACCCTGGAAGCATCACTTTGTTTTTTGAAATTAGTTTTTCTTGTAAAGGCTCTGCGGGCCGCATGTGGCCCCCAGGCCTGAGTTTTCCCACTTCTGAAGTGCAATGACGCTGAGAAAAAGGATGTTGATTGCTCCTTTGTATATAATCAATAGATGGACCTCCTTCAGTGGAACCGTCACCTGTGCAGCACACTTAAACACCTGATACTTTGTTTAATCTGTTTCGAATTGTGATGTACTATTTAACTTGGATGATGATAGTTAGTCAGTGTGCTATGATCACTTGTCATCCCTTTTTAGTGTTATACAGGGGAGATGAGCCTGCTTCAGAATAACAGTCATCCATTTAATCATCATGTATTATAGCACTGAGAAAACACTGGTGTTTATTATTAATATTTTCTATGATTTTTTGGTGATCTAGTAAAGTTATGTAACGGTGGCACCAGCAATATATACTGTATATTTTTTTATTCCACTCTTCAGTTTCTAGAATTGGACAGCAAAATGTAGATTTCACTGGCTTTGAAAAATGAATACAGACTATAGAGGGGGCTCCATTCTCTTCACTCCTCCACACTCTGTATGACTACAGGCTTACTATATAGTGTAAAACAAACCACTATAGCCTACCATTACCTAACTGTATCATCTCCCTTCAAATAAAGTTTTTTTTGTAACCACATTGCTCAAATGTGCTGAAATTTAGCCTATGCTACGAACCTACTGTGAGATAATGGTAATGGTGATAATATAATGGCTTTTAATGTGAAACACTGAGGCACTGTGACAGCATAGCATACAGGGTACTGTAGTAGTTAGATATTAGCCAATAAGTAGCCGTTCAAGTGATCCCCGTCATAACCCTGACAAGACCACAAAGTCACACATGAAGATTTCCTTTACTTTGAGAAGACAACTTTCTTTTTTAATGCTGTACATGCAAGTGTGTATGCGTTACTATAAGTACATGTCAACAGAAGCTAGAGAACTTGGGCAACTAGTTGTTTCCCTCCCAACCCTGACAAAGACCACACAATCACACCACTGATATGGGAAGGTTTTCTTGTCTCTCATGTTTATTGAAAGCACTTTTCTCTCAATTTGATTTTTATTATTAAACAAACCAGGCAACAATGTAAGAAATGTAACTAAACATGTAGGTAATGTAATGTAGTGTACACAACACATTTTCCGATGTCAATTCCAACACTTAAGACAAGATCAACACTAAAAAGTGTTAAATTCCACTCTTCAAGTGTTGAATTAACATTACAAAATGGACTCGTGTCTGTATGTGCACACGTGTGTATGCGTAATGGTAATGTACTGTGGTCATCAGACGGTGGAGAACTTGGGCAGCTGGTTGCCCAGGATGCACTGCCTTTCCACGCCCTCCTCGTTGATGACAGCCAATCGCACCACACCTCCACTGGAGCCGTCCCTCTCCATGGCCAATGACAGGGCTGGAAAATAATAATGAATGTTTTTTTAAAAAATTATGATTTAAAAATCATTTCATTACTTCATTCATTTTAAAAAGTAAAAAAAAATACATTAATGCATTTACTTTCAACTCAGAAATGTATTCATACTTTTTAAAAATACAAAAATTCTATACATTTTAAAATGAAACAGTGAATTATTTATTATTTTAAAATTTAATTTAACATATTTGTTAATTTTAGTTACATTTAATTTTAAAAGGGGCTTGTAATGTAATGACAGGCCACAACACAACTTTACCTGAGTGCACCTGATGACACATGGAACACTTTGATCGCTCATTAGAAAAATAAAGTCTGTAAAGTCAAGCAGTGTGCAATGGCTCATCTTTTAAAAATATTAACTATTCCTGCAATCACTGTAGCGTCTGCCCTGAGCTGTGCTCGGGAGTTTGAACTTTTTGCTAATGTAATGTTGGACTTAGTCTGGTCCTGACCATGGCTCGCGAAGCTATGTTGAACTTGGCCCCCCTTGAAAATTAGATGGGCCATCAAGAGGCTGTCTTCCATAAAATTGAAAGTGAATTGAAGTGATGTGCAAAGTGGAAAGCACTAAGGTTGCAGCAGGCAAGGTGGCAATGAGATAAACTACGAAATGAATACAAATAATATGAATGAATGCAATCGAAACACCAGGTATCTCTTGCACATGTAATGACAACAGCACCACCTGGTGGTACAGAAAATCATTGCATGGAGTGTGTACTGCCATGATATTGGGGACAATTTCTTACGGCAGCATGGTGAGCATAAAGCCAGATAGGAGATGCACATGTGTACGTTTCCTCAGCTTGATTAAAATGAATGCTAATCTGAAGAAATCTAATCAGAAGAAGACATTTGAATGTCTAACTGCATGCGAGGAGTGAAAGCAGCCAAGTTGCAGAGGTTGCTGAAAAAATGTGCATGAATGTGATGGGAAGTCGGACACTTTGCTCATCACAGAACGGTACCGGCTTGTCAACCTGGCACATTTCAACTGGTTTTCCTTGTACCTCTGTCACTCCTGCCCTCCCCATAGCCCTCAGCTTCACCTCTGGCAGTGATCTTCAGGCTCATTGCTACCGAACACCCCCATCCCTCTTCCCTGCACCCCTTCACTCCCTGTAAGTCAGGGATGGCAAACTCAGGCCCACAAGATCATTTAAGATGTCCATTATGGTTGGCCCATATACGCCATTAATAGGCCTTTGTGTATGTAGTAACATAACTTAAGCCCTCGGCACGCTTGCTGCGAGCCGCAAATTACGCGAGTCAGCGCGAGCAACCAACTGTACATGCTTGCTTTCAAAGCAGTAGACCAACACGCAAAATCCTGGCGGTGTCATCCAGGGGGAAGAGAGCACAGCATTGCGATAAGGAAATTGGGAACACAGACTGTAAACAAAACAAAATAAGGACTCCCCGGGCAAGCAGACGATACTGCTACTTCTGTATTTGCATGCTCCTTTGTCAAAGTGCAACGGGGAAGTATGATCGCAAATTGAATGTTTGTAATTTCGGACGGTCTTGAAAAGTTGCCACCATCGTCGTTTTCCCCAGAAGCGTTCGTATGGAACTGTGCAGTCTTTCTTGCGATCGCCCCCAGCGAGTTTGAAGATATTGCACCTAACGCACTTGTTTGGTTGCAGTATCTAACGCGTGTAAAATTGACATGAATTGCGCTAGTTAACGCGTTCATGAACGAATCGTGCATGCGGATCCTACAGCAAGCATACCCCCAGCCTTACACACAATATTGGGTGTGCCACATGCATATGAGTGAGCCCAGGACAGTGCAATATCTCTCATACAACAGAATATGTGCAGGAACATTTCAAAATAGTGCTTGTGAAATTTGCCTCCATTGAGTGGGCGCTTCCACAATTTTAGCCCATTTTTTATTTAGTAAATATTAAGTTTGGCCTGCAACTTCGTCTCAGATTTAGATTTTGGACCACTGGGACTTTGAGTTTGACGCCCCTGCAGTAAGTGCTCCTCCTCCTCCTCCTCGCTCCCTAGACACAAGCCTCCTTGCCTCTTCCCTGAACCCCTTCCCTTCCTCAACATGACAAGGTCCCTCCCCATGAATTCAAGCCTTATCTGCGGCAGTGAACCTCAGAAAATCCTCCTTGCTTTGCTACCCAACCCCAAAACCCGCACTCCCCCAACACCACCTTGCTACCCTCTCCCATGACTCGGTCCCTGGTGCTCACCTCCGGCGGCGAACCTCAGGCACTCCTCCTTGCTCATGCCAGTCCTGTAGTTGGAGTCCACGTAGCCGTAGATGTAGGTGCTGCCAGAGCCGCCCACAGACACGGGCTGCCTGCTCAGCATGCCGCCCACGGGCACCGTGTACACCTGACCACACACACACACACACACACACACACACACACACACCATTTGAATTCTTGCACACCTCCTTTAGCAAAGTATGTAGGAGTGGAACCCCTGGGTCACCAACATGGAGACAAGACAGCAATTGCTTGAAGGTCAATAGACCGAAATGTGGCAAGTAAAAGGCTGCAAATGTGACCAGTGTGCGGGAGCTTTCTTGTATCTACGCTGGTGACCACTTTCTTGCCTCTATTTCTATTATTACAGAGACATTGATAACAGCAGCAACAAAACGATAATTAAAATACCCAATGCTGCAACAAGAAATGCCAGAAAACTATAATACGGTTTGTGCTTAAATGTTATCTTAATCTTAAAAGTATTTTCCCCAGGTGCACAAGTCTCTTGTGTTTTCAAAACCTGTTGCTCCGTTAGAGAGTATGTATGTCCATCAGACATTTGGTGTTTTTCTTTTGTCGGACATAAGTCGGTGAATGTTAAGCATAGATCTTCCATGGGCATCTGAACATCAATCATCTATAACAACATAAGCACCTGTGATGGGGGGGAAAACTCACCTGTCCGCCTCTCCTCTTGTCCCAGCCAGCCACGATGATGCCAGCCATCAACTCCTCCCTGTACCTATAGCACATGTCCTTGAAGAGATTGGCAGCCGTCTGGACCAATGGGGGCTCATCCAGTTCAATGCTATATATGACAGAGAGAGAGAGAGAGAGAGAGAGAGAGAGAGAGAGAGAGAGAGAGAGAGAGCGAGAGAGAGAGAGCGAGAGAAAGAGAGTGCGAGACAGCGAGACAGAGAGAGAGAGAGAGAGAGAGAGAGAGAGAGAGAGACAATTACTCACTAAATTGGATGCAATCTAGCAGTACAGGTCTTGGATTAGTAGGTAAGCAGCTGGACTTGCAACTTCCAAGGTTGTTGTGGGATTAATTCCTGACAGCGACGGGTGGATGGAGTGGAGAAAGCAGCTGAGTGATCAGTGCATCCTCATGGCTTGCTCTCTACGCATAGCAGTGTCATACATGCACTGCTCCACAGTCACCATGACTGCCTCTATTACCTGCTCATACAGGGGAAGGATGCAATGCACAGGTTTGGAATTTTGTTGCCATCCTCCCAGTCATCACAACTATTCACATCACTAATTTGTGCAATGCTGCTGGACAGGCACACTAATTGTCATCGGTATCAGCAATGAATCGGTCATTGTAAAATATCCCAGACATGGGCTCTTACCGACAGGTAAGATGTTACCATGTAATGTGACATGTCACTTGAAATGAGCCCTGCATTGCAAGTGTTGGTTCAAGTGGACAGAAATCTATTGCAGATTCAAGTTCTCTGTCCACCCATGTCTTCTGGTTAGGACACTCCTTGTATTCATGCATTAAGGCTGGTAGGCATCGACAAAGGCACTTCAGCCATGGATGAGCAGTCAAGCCCATTACCATTTACAAGTGTAGTACGGTTAGGCCACAGCTCAGGAGTGCACCTCAAAACAGACACAAAAAAGGCCATTCCAAAACCTAATCTCCAAACGGCTAGCTGGTTGAAGCTACAAGTCTGAGTGTTTGGGAAGTGGAAAGTTGGTTCACAATGAAAAAAACACACACAAAAAAACCCGACAACAATGTGGACATCAGCAGGCTCATCCAGGAAACGCATGGTCATGTACGGAAAAATTCTGAGCCTGGTATGAACATGGATGGTTCACAGGAAAGCACTTTACATAACTGGTGTGGGAACAGGCACCAGCATCATTCTGGTCAGCCTGAAAACAGCAAGAGACAAATATTCAGTGTCAAACCAGAACTCTTACCTGTGGAAACCAAGCTGGTAGGTGACAGCATCGGCAATGGCCTGTGTGTCGGCGGCAGAGCCCGATCGGCAGCAGAAGATGCGGTCGTGGATAGGAGTGAGCTTATCCGTTACCCTGTTCGCAATGTATGCCCTGTAGGGGTGTGCAAAAAACAAAAACAAAACGTGACAATATATCACAATACTCCTTTTCACAATGTAATACATCAATTCATGACCCCAAAAATCGACTCAAGAAAATACAAATCTGAGATCCAAGACTAGGTTGTACACACAATAACTGGTAATTAAGCGCCATTTTTGCTTTGCACTTTTTGTAGCCCACAGAATTATGCGAAATGTACCGCAATAATACATGATGTATCCCAATACATGGTGACAGTATCGTATCGTGGCATGTGTATCGTGAATGCCTTGCCAATTCCCACCCCTAATGACAAGAAGAGAGGAGTGTCATGATTGGTATGTCTGCTTAAGGTTTCAAAGGCTTTCCTTCCCCAGGTCTTGGTGGTTTAGCATCACATAACAAGCAACAATATGTAGAAGTTTAGAACAATGCATGTCCCTGATCAGGAAAAGGTGTTGAAGATACCACAGACGTTGTATTAGTCTACCATTCAGGTAAGGTTACATACAGATCTAAAATGGCAAGCTTAAACTTATTGGGAAATGGGAACACTTCATTGGTGGTGGTTGGAAAATAAAAGTGGACAAATCATACAAATCTTCATAAACAACTACAGCTTGCACACATTGTACGTTTAAATCAATGGTCAGACATTCGGTAGGCTAGGTACGGTCAGAATCATAACTTCTCAAATGCCTTACCCGGTTGTGGTCCTGGAGTCAGCCCCGATAACAACCCCGCCGTCATATTCAACTGCCATAATGGTGGTCTGGAGGAGGTAAAGCGCACACAGAACATTGCTGTTTAATTTTTTTCATAAGACTGGATGCATCCGATTAACCTGGACAGGATAGGACACTGGCTACAAACAAAAGTAATGTTAGAAGATGACATGCTTGTTTTTCAGTGCTCTGCAGTCATCAACAAAAGTGGGACTCCGACTCAACATATTTCCTCTCATTAATAATGTACACGTTTTCCCACATTTTCCGGTGAACCTATACATATATATTATATGTTATTTACTCAACGACTTGTGAAGCTGATCATTACTCCAACTCGGATTTAACATCGCTTTCCACCGGTAAAGGCTAGCTGGAGTTAGCAGCTAGTCCACTTTTGCTGTCTCATTCATCATGGGCTTGACACAGGATTTTTTTTTACTTTCTCTTCGATGTTCCACTTTCAAACAGATATCTATGTCAATTGTATGTAGATTTTCTTACCCCAGTGCTGACTTCCTGAGAAGTCCATTCTGGAACCAAATTATTACAAGAAGAAAGATGCTGAGAAACCCCCATAGCTGATACCGCCGCCATGATGCCTTGCAAACTGTTTACGCTACGTGTGCTGCGTAGAAAACGTCATTCTGCACGGCAAAAAAACGTCAAAGTGTACGCAAATCTCGTAAACATTGAGGTGCCTTCTATAATGCCTAATTAAAATGCGATTTTCTTATTCCTCTCCTACCTTCTCAGTCATTTCTTCTGAACCCATCGTCAACCTTAACTCTAAACATTCAAAATAACTAGCAAACACACTCCTAATTTGTTTTTTTCCCACCCGGTGCTTTGACCAGGCATTTACGTTGGGATCCATTAGAGGTCCTTCGGAAACCCCCAGGAAGAACAAGGTAAACACACTTATTTGGCTGTTATTCTGCATAAATATGTCACTTTATGTCCATTTCAGTGCTCAAAATACAGGTATCCAGTGAAAATATACAATGGTAACTTTCTGTTTGAGGCTTTTAATGGTGTTAACCTGGAATAAGTATTCGCTTATAAGCTTTGGTCAGCTGATCATTTATTTTCCACGACAGGCCATTCTAAATGTACGGTGAAACATTTTGTGCTTCATGCAGAACAAATTCACAGTACCACCTTAGTATATAATTGTATGCTCGTAATCCATTTCAAGACAAGTTCTTAACAGAGCATTCCCGTTGTTTCTCGTGGGTTAAATAGTTCTCACAAGTAGACAATCAATCTTTATCTACGAGTCAATATCTGACAGCATTTGTCATGTCTTTTCAGATGACCGTTCACAACTTGTACATTTTCGATCGGAATGGCACATGCCTTCACTATAGTGAATGGAACAGGAAAAAGCAGGCGGGTATCTCAAAAGAGGAGGTGAGTTTACTTTTTTCATAATCTCCATGCCATGATTTACTGAATGCTTTTGTAGTATTTTGGAATATCCTCTCTGTAGATAATTTAGAATATGTCACCCAAGTTGTGTTGTGTAATTCATAACATGCAAGGGGAGACCTTGCCTGGTTAACACCAGACCTGATCACAAGTGAGATTGTCTTTCAGATCCAAACGATTGTGTAGAACTAAAGGCAGTATGGGAGTTCCCAGGCTAGGCTACGTGAACATAATGGTTTAATGTAATGAAAATTGTATGACCAAATTGCTGTAGAAGTAGAGAAATTGTTCTTGTGTGTGCATCAATGTTCTCGTTTAGGATCCCCTATGTACTCTCTCTCTCTCTCTCTCTCTCTCTCTCTCTCTCTCTCTCTCTCTCTCTCTCTCTCTCTCTCTCTCTCTCATATTTTTTTTCAGGAGTTTAAACTGATGTATGGGATGACGTTCTCCATCCGGTCTTTTGTCAGCAAAATGTCTCCACTGGATATGTATCCTATGAGAGAGAGCGAGAGCGCAAGAGAGATAGTGTGTATGTATGCCTGTCTCTCTGTGTAAGAACGAGTGTGCAATAGAACTAGCATATGACGGTATAGTGTCTGTGGCCTTGATTTCGTCCTACTTATTACTAGGCAATGTATGCAAATGGGTATTGTTATGGCTGTCAGGTCCTTGACCGGCTAGTTGTTTGTGGTCATAATGTGAACAGTCCTTGTTCAGGGTTTATGGTACGCTTGGGAATGATCATGGGTGCCTCCCCCCTCCCCTCTGTGTGTGTGTTATTTTGTGTGTGTGTGTGTGTGTGTGTGTGTGTGTGTGTGTGTGTGTGTTTTGGTGGGTGAGTGCATGTGTGTGATTGATTGGTAACACACTCAGTGTAGACTTGGTACCCTCGCTACAACCTGACCTGTGTGTGTGTTTTGTACCGTACTGTGTCTGGTTGTGTTCCTGCGTGTATCCTTTTTGTACTTCACTGCCACTGGTTGTGTTCCTGCGTGTATCCTTTGTGTACGTCACTACACTGGTTGTGTTTCGGCGTGTATCCTTTGTGTACGTCACTACACTGGTTGTGTTTCGGCGTGTATCCTTTGTGTACTTCAGTGCCACTGGTTGTGTTCCTGCGTGTATCCTTTGTGTACGTCACTACACTGCTTGTGTTTCTGCGTGTATCCTTTGTGTCCTTGACTGTGGGGCTGTTCAGGAAAGACGGCTTCATCTCCTTCCAGACGAGCCGCTATAAGCTGCACTACTACGAGACGCCCACCGGCATCAAGATCATCATGAACACAGACCTGGGGGTGCCCAACTGCAGAGACATCCTGCACCAGATCTACAGCACGGTACGTGTGTGTGTGTGCAGGGCCGCTGACAGCTTTTGCTGAACCCAGGACAAAGTCTGAAAGGGCCCACTTCTACCCAATGCATACAATGTAATGGGGACCCAATTCTGGGCAATCTCCCTGGGCCCACGGCCACGGTGTGTGTGTGTGTGTGTGTGTGTGTGTGTGTGTGTGTGTGTGTGTGTGTGTGTGTGTGTGTGTGTGTGTGTGTGTGTGTGTGTGTGTGTGTGTGTGTGTGTGTGTAAATGTTGACCTGAGAGTGCCCAACTGCAGACATACTGGATCAAATCTAACTGCAATTTTTATGTATTTAATACAAATACACTTATTTATTTATTTATTAACATATGGGGAATGCCTCTTCAGATAAGACATCTCATTTTCAATAGGGACAATACAAAAGAATACAGAACACACATTCACACACTCATTCAGTCCACAGCCTCTTCATCCCCCCCACCTATACAACCCCCATAGCAATGTGTTTTGGTGTTACTTTTTGTGCTAATGGGACAGGCGTACAATCAGAAGAATGCGCGTGTGTATTAAATTGTGAATTTGATCTTTTTTAATACTGACCGCTCTTGTATGTGTGTGTGTTTGTGTGTGGTTGTGTGCATCTGTGCGTGCGGGCACATGTGTGTTTCTTTGTGTGTGTGTGTGTGTGTGTGTGTGTGTGTGTGTGTGTGTGTGTGTGTGTGTGTGTGTGTGTGTGTGTGTGTGTGTGTGTGTGTGTGCGTGTGTCCGTCTCTCCGTGAGCAGCTGTATGTGGAGTACATTGTGAAGAACCCGCTGTGTGTGCTGGGGGACACCCTTCAGAGTGAGCTCTTCAACTCGCGCCTCGACTCATTCATACGAGCACTGCCCTTCTTCAGCGCCCGTGCCGCTTAAAACAAGTGTGAGTGAGTGAGTGAGAGAGAGAGAGAGAGAGAATGAATTAGTATACACTGTGTGTGTGTGTGTGTGTGTGTGTGTGTGTGTGTGTGTGTGTGTGTGTGTGTGTGTGTGTGTGTGTGTGTGTGTGTGTGTGTGTGTGTGTGTGTGTGTGACTAATTATACCCATGTGAACGTGTGGATATTTTTCTGTTGTTTGTGTTTTGAACGCTGTCTTGACAACCATTCTGTTGGACATGTACAAGATGAGCTGGCTGTGTCTGACTATGACTCATGACTGATCCCAGGTCAGCTGCAAAACAGTACGTGACCAGACAGACAGCAACACACTGCAGCAGTCATCTAAAGTAAAGTTAACATGAAGCGATAGTGTAAAAATACACACATGGTGTCCACACAGGCCACAGCACAGCAACCATCTGCTGGACGCCTCTTCCAACATTTGTCAATGTACTGTATACATTCCTCATCACTTTTATCAGTGGCATACTTCTACTATGGCTAATGTAGTATAACATTACTGTGATAGTTTTGTTCTTCATAATGCACAGAGATACTGCACAGAGAAACCCGCTCTTGTCAATGGTTAAGTCCTGTTTGTCGTCTTTGTGAATGGACAGGATTGTCAACTGGTGTAGGACTTGTAATTTACATTTAATTAAATCTGGCAAATACTTTGTACATCGTTCATAACACAATACATTGGTAGATGTTGGTCCATGGTTTACAAAAAGTGGGAGATGGGGACACGTGGCAAAACAATGCATGTTTGCTTTTGTTTGTTTGTTTTTTTTCATTGTGGTGTCTTTTTATTTAAGCTTTTGTTTTGAGAAGCAGAAGAACAGCAGATTCACTGAACATGAACTGAGCTTGACATTAAAGGTTATAGATATCGAAGACGAAACTGTGTGTTTGTGATTCCTGCATGAAGACACCAGAGGTCTCAAAAGTAAGGTAACACGTCAGAATAACGGTCCTTAAAAAGAGTTATAAACACTTTGTAAATAGTTAACAAATCATCACTGAAATATTTACACATTTTTGTAACTGAGAAAGAAATATTATATTAACACCACAGACAAAGTTAAGCCGCAACAGTCTTGTCATCCAAAGACCAAATGCATGCAAGAACATATCGAACTCATCCTGGATGAGCCGATTCCCTGTCCGCTGTGCATTCATAGATTGGTTGTTGTTACTCAACAAACATTTGTAAATGCTTTGTTTATATTTATTCTAAAGTATTACCAAAAGTAAATCTAGAAGTGAAGAGCTCTTTTCCAAAATGAAATATATCCATTTTATAGAATGTTGGGAAATTGACATTTTTGTATTGGGCATTCCATTGAAATGCATTGCAAAATGCATGTTTATAGAGGTTCTCAAAATATTTGAATGGCAAGAATTCACACATAGATGATAGGACATCTTAACTGTCAATTCCAATATTAAAATGCAAAAAGCCAAAAATGGAAAATAGCGTTTTGGAAAAGAGCTCTTCAAGTGAAAAATGTGCTTGTTTCCTTCCAACACAGGTGACTTTGTCTGTCTACACAAAAAAATGATCTTCTCAAAGCTTGTGTGTGTGAAAGAAATGAGATTTATACTGCAATTAATAATTAAATACAATTATACAACCTCACCCCTTATGCTTTCCGTTCAAAACAAAATTAAGCTTCATCTTCATGCAGTCCACGCTTCAAGAAATCTTTTGTCAATCTGGTAACACTTTATAGGGGCACATGAAAAGCATTATAAAGACTTGGTAAATAATTAACGAATGATGAACATTTTTTATTATTAACTAAGTTTCATGAATGCTTTGTAAAATAGACAAATATTATGCTCAAGATTTTACAAACCTTTTAACAGTATTTTTTATTAATTTACAAACAATTTGTAAATGTTTGATAAACACAAATTATTGAGGGAGGAAACCAACACACACCAGAGGTTTCGAGGTGCAGGTAGCGGATGCAAGATCAATTTTGTAGAAGAAGGTACCGCACACTCTTGTCCATTGTGCTGCAATTTATTGACAAACAACGTTTCGGCCCGTGTGGCCTTTCTCAAGTTTTTACAAAAGCAAAGTGAAGACACCCCTTATAAATTGTCCTCTGGTTTGTGATTGGCTGACAGCAGCCGGTTAATCAGTTCAGTGACACCTGCCAGACAAGGTGGAATCTCATCTTGATTACATTATGTTTTCATTACAAATTGGCAGTAATGTCAAAAAGACAGGTAATAGATAAGACAATTTATAAAAAATTAAAAGAAAAACAAAAACACATAGTGATACATCAGCCCCTGTGAGTGCAAGAGATCCAAATCCCAAGTAAACTATATACATAATTACGTGATGGGAAGGCAAAGTGAGAGCAACACTTGCAATTTTAAGATCAGGCCACTAGAGGCCGTCATGAAAAGTATTGTCTCATCTTGACACCCATCACCAAAGGCCAGATGATCTGCACAATAAAACACAAATTATTAACATAACATTTACCACTCATTTACAAATAAATGTTAATGTTTTGTTCATCATTAGTCATTTACAATCTTGGTAATGCTTTTTATGCATCCCTTATTATGAAGTGTGGTAACACTTTCTATGAAAACCATATCTAAGTTATAGCGCATTATGAGCGCATTCATAACAAATTGTAATGCACATTATAATTACTTACAATGTATTATGACTACACTCATAATGCTTCATGATGTTGTATATTAACAATTATGAAGAACCATGCATGTATCTTCTGATGCTTTAAATCCAAGGGTGTTATTAGTGCTCCTGACCAGTTATTAACTACAGGCTGCCTGATGGGGCTTACAGTACATTATGAGTACTTATACCCCTCTATGCACAGACCTGGATGATGATGTGTCATAAGGACTCATAAGATGCTATAATGTTCCATGTGAGATCATAAGTGGTCAATGTGTGCTCTAGGACCTAGAGTCTAGGTAAAGTGAAGTTCATATGGATACATCTATAATGCAGCACATCTCATCATGTTTTCATCATGTTATAAGAGCATAATATACTGTAAGCCCCATCAGGCAGCCTGCCGTTTATATCCAGTCACGAGCACTCAGAACACCCTTGGATTTGTAAAGCATCATAAGCTAGATCCGTGGTTATTCATAACTGTTAACATAAAGCATCATGAAACATCATGGGTGTAGTGTAATGCGTTGTAAGTGATTATAATGCGCATTACAATACAATATACAATACAATATCTTTTATTTGTCATTGTGACAAGCACAACGAAATTGTGCATTCCTTGTTGAAGCAAAAATAAATAAAAAATAAGAATAAAAATAAAATTAAAAAATGGAATAAAAAGAATGGTATGTATATAAAAACTATGCTTTTGATGCAAAATTCAGTTCTGTGATGGCCGCTGCATAGAAACTGTTTTTCAGTCTTATAATGTGTTATAAATACGCACATAATGTGCTATAGATATGGTCTTCATAGAAAGTGTTACCGTCAATCTTAATGTGATACTATGACCAATTGCAAAGAGCCTGCGAGTAAGTGTTGACACAAGTGTGATACACTTGCAAAAATGGCCTAAGCTTACACCTGCTGTGATATTTAAGCAATAGGCTTACTCAAGAAGCAATGGGTTTACAGTAGTATGAAGAACATTGAGGGGGTGCAGAAAGCAAAATAGTAGTAGTAGTAGTGGTGGGGGTAGTGGTGGTAGTAACAATACATTTGAATCATGTAATATGATATGAATTATATGATATTGCTTTGATTTGATATGAATAATTTTACAATGGCTTTCAACCAATCGTGCAAAGTACATTACTGAATAAGTTTGAGAAAGTGATGG
>NC_085877.1:30134764-30137264 GCF_034702125.1 Engraulis encrasicolus | reverse complement strand
TAGTCACAAAAAGATGCCTGTGGTGTTGTTTGAAAGCTCTTTTCTGGCTCTACATATTACACAATCACCTTGGAATACAACTACTCTCAGAATATGAATTATGATAAATTGAAAAATTAAAAATTGAATATCTAAAAAACTTATATTTTAAAATGGCCAGTTCCTTGTCCAAACGTAGCCGGCAATGTCATGAGCAGCACCTAAAATGCTGGTGTTCGGTTTGTTATTCATTTCAGAGAGAAGTTGACTCACAAATATGGCATCATACAGACCACTTACTAATAATATGGTAATACCATAGTAGCATCACATGACAAAACAAAAACAAAACAAAAATGGTCAGTGTCCATGGTCCCAGGTTTCAGAAACTAAGGCAGATGTCCATTTATACACACCAAATGATGATATGTGAATGTTTGAACATTCCTTCTCTGTGTACCTGTGCCATCTTCCCTTTACCGTACTTTAAAGAGATAATCAATGGCTACACTCTCATTTTGTACTCTACCAGTGCATTTGAAGCAGCAGCTGTGTCTTTTGTAGATAATGTATAAGTACGTCCCGTTGCAGTTACAGGTTCCACTACCAGAAGCACATCCTGATGATCCATGACAAGTCTATCTGGTCTGAAGGGAAAAGTGAAGGATGGAGATGGCCCATGAGGATGCAGGAAGTTCAGTTTCACCTCTCCAGTGCTCGGCATAGATTCCTCAGCACATGCTAGCCACCAGTTGCCATCATATACAGCTACAACATACCCTTTGATGCTTGAAAATGTAACACATTCCTTTACTGAGCTCACTCTTTCAACTCTGCCTTCTCTGAATGCTGAAAATGGCCTAACTTCCACTGTGTCCATTGACAATGGGCAGAAGCTGTGTAGTTTTTGAGTACCTGGAATAGTTCTTGCAGATTCAAACCTTTTCAACAGGTTCTCAGCTTCATGATGGTACATCTCTGTTGTGGCAAACTGGCAATGGATGAAACTGATATATTCAAGGCTGAATGTATAGTGTCCTACCCTCACATGTGAACCTTTCCTAGTCTGTTTCTCCCTTAATATTAGTGTCAGATTCAAACCAATGCAGTTCTGGGGTGCTACCTTGCTACTGAAAAGGCACACCAAGTATGATCGAAATCCGGGTCGGTCGGGTCCCAAAGTGTCTGATTTCACGTGAAATGACCCATGGATGACATGCGTACATAGCATTTCTGGAGTGTGGGAAGAATGCAGAGAACGCAAGCAAAACAGAGCAAAACAAAATGCAGCAATGAACAAACTGCGGAGGGCCTAATGAGTGTTCAAGAAGGACAAAGCAAGTGCACAGGGTTATAGAGGGGTACGGATGAGTAGAGCTAGTTGATATTACAAGCCGTGCCCTTGACAGATTTGGCTGGGCCCAGGACAAAGTCATCAGAAAGGGCCCCCCAGCCCAATACATACAATGTAATGAGAACCAAATTCTGGGCCCTCTCTCTCCCTGGGCAGGAGCAACTGTCCTTTTTGTCCTCCCTTGTCGGCAGCCCTGATTACACGCACGCTCCCAGGCATGCACCCAGGCACGCACACGCGCACGCACGCACGCACGCACGCACGCACGCACATACAGCATACTGGGGCTGGAGCTGCCAACCTGCCTAATGGGTTAACGCAGACCAGAAAATGCACACACAGACAAACAAACAAACACACACACACACACACACACACACACACACACACACACACACACACACACACACACACACACACACACACACACACACACACACACACGCCTACACTGAACAAAGTGAGGCATAAAAACATTACAGGATTGAGCGATGCACCGTGTGCGGTACAGGTGAAGAAAGGTGTACCGACGCCTACACTGTACAGCTATGCATAGAAACAACCTAAAAGCATCAAGCCAATGTGGGTGCTTGGCATGGGTCTGTTTTACAGTACGGTAGGAGTTAAAACAAATCTCTGTGAGCTTGCTGTGCTTATTACAGTGGTGGAGAAAATGGCAAATATGCAAACAAGGTGCGAAAGGTGTGTTTTGTTTTGCACAATTGCCCTGCAGCCTACAGATTGTGAGAGAAGAAGGCTAATTAACCAACCAACATAGCTTATTAATCAATGATGAACAAAACATTACAATGATGAACAAAACATCATATTTAAGCTCAACCAAGCATTTTTTTTAAGAGTTCACAGCCCAACTGTCCCCTCCTGGTTTCTTCCTAACAATCCACACTGATATGTACGTGAGATATATCCTTGCCATGTAGTAATTTTTATTAGCCTGGAAATATGATATAGTGGCAGGGAGAGTAGAAGTTTGCACATTGCAACTCCAAATTAAGTTTTATTTTAAGGTGCACTGTGTAAGATGGTGGCCAGAGAAGGTATTGAAACGATGATGCTCATTGAAACGGTGCTGCCTTTTGCAGATTTTGATCTTTTCATGAATATTTGAGTATCACCAAAGTACTGTACGTTTTGTAGCTAAAAATG
>NC_085877.1:30112264-30122264 GCF_034702125.1 Engraulis encrasicolus | reverse complement strand
CGGACAAAAAAAACTCAGGCGTCATTCCAAATGACGAATGTCCATAAGGACGTGCCAGCCGAGGGCCGTTTCTTTAAATGATGACTATTGTTTCTTGCGCCTAGGGAACAGTGACCACAGCCGAGGAGGGAGGGAAATGAGCACCGCAGACTCCGTCCAACCATTCTTTCTTTCTCGACAACCGTTACCGAACACTTGGAGCTGTGGCACGGAGCAGGGAACTGAGCTCTCTACCGGCACTCTATCCGCTCGCATCCTTCACGCATTGACCATCTCCGGCGCGCATCACTGATTTCGCGTGTATCCTGTGGTCCGTAGCTTATAGAGCGAGAAGAGAGCGGGCGCGGGACACAGTCGGGCGACATAGAGGGAAACGAGCGCAAAGGGAGCGCGCGAGGTCCCGCGAACAGCTAGGCAGGTACCTGAAACTCTACGGCAAGGTTTTGGTTGTCCCTAATAATGAGACAAGTGAGCAAACTCAAGGGATTATTCTGATTTTTTCCCCCCTCAAAAGAAAGACATTTCGTCACGTCGAGATATTGGGGCGCTGTCTTTATCGAACTGAATTTCCAGGGAAAGCGAACATTTGTTTCCACTGTTCAATTGTTGCCTCGGAGGATGATTGAACTAACCGTGGCCAGTGGACCGTAGCTGAGCACAGGGGTGCAGAGAGAACCGAAATGTGTGGCCGGGCTCCCGGTGGAAAATTCCGTGGCGGCGGGTTTGTGACGGCACGTCTGACCGACTGTGGCCAGTTTTAGTGTGTATGTTTTTGTATTCTTGTATTAGAATACATCGTATAGTTGCCTGGAGCTTTGGGAAAAAAAGAAAAACGCCTTCTTAATCCATACGAGTGAATTCTGCGTGCTGAAGCGAGTCGCCCACTTAATTGAACTCTAGACAACCGTCCCAGTGGAGTTGGAGGGATCAGTGAAGTGGCACGCGGTTCCATGGATGTTTGACGCGCGAGGATGTAACTGCGTGTTATGGGCGCCTGCACATACACATGCGAGGTCGCGGGACATGCTGTGTGACGAGCGCATCCTCACCTCCAGCCTCTTCCTTCACCAATTGCTTGCAATGAGCTAAAAGTTGAGGAGTTTTCTTATCACACACACCACACATCACCCTGAAACGGCTGTGCAGTTGGTTGGTTGTGTTGTGCCCCCTCCTGTGTGTGTGTTGCATGATATCTGATCTGGCCAGTCAGTGTAGACTGCACGGTGCCAGTCTGTCAGCCAGAGTGTGGTGTTTCATTTTGACCCCCTCATGCTTTTAACACTGGCAATTCCAGTCCATGCCAGACAGCCTGCCCATGCAAGGACACCTGCTTCACTAGCCCAGTGGTGCTTGGATCTGTTGGCACTCCTCTACAAATGACACCAGCACTTTTGGATACCTCCACTGACTAACAGTGAAGATTCACCAGACTAGGGGCTACTTGTTATTTGTTGCAACACCTGTTTGGCTGAGACAATCACCTGAAGAGAGATTGACTGGAAAGGTATTTCTACCATTTGCTGCATGTGTCAGCTGTGTGGTGTGTGCAGTTGTTAGGCGATACCATGACTGATTGTTGCTGCATCAACTTTCGGCCTTAGCTATAGCTCATAGTCTATAGCAGTTTTTGCGTGCGACCGGAAGACCGCCCTGCCCGTCAGTGTGTCACTTCGTTTAATTTCCTGGTGAATGTTCCTCGGAGACCGCCGGCAGGATGCAGGTGTCCATCGCATGCACGGAGCAGCACAACCTGAAGAGCCGCAACAGCGAGGACCGGCTGTGCGTGCGCTCGCCCAATCAGAACATGGGCGCGGGGCAAGGCAGCAAGCACCGCGTGATCAGCACGCGGCCGTACACAGCGGGCCACGCCCACATGAAGGAGGCCATCGGTCGCCATAGCAGCATGAAGTACAGGTGAGCTGTGCTGTGCTTGTACGGGACGGTTACCTGTCCGCCCCAGAGGAGGGGGTTTGGGCCAGGCATTACAACGATCCTGTCTGTCTATCTGTCTGTCTGTCTCTCTGTCTTTCTCTCTGTTTGTCTGTGTGTGTCCGTAGTGCTGTGGGGCGCCTGATAATCAAGGGGGCATTCAACCAGGGGCCCAAGGCTGAGTCCCGGGCCCAGGGGCACAAACATGGATCCTTACTAGATTGAATGCATTAGATCAGGGGCCCTTTTAGATGAGTTTGTCCCTGGGCCCATGCAAAGCTGTCAGAGGCCCTGACTAAAGGTCGTAGCCCCCCGTACAGTGGGCCACTAGCTCAGCCTCTACCCTTGTTGCATCGTAGCCTAATGGCCAGGGAGATGGTCTTAAGATCATTTTGTATCATTCTGACGTGTCACTTTTCAACAATGTCAACAATGGATGCCAAGAGTATGCTTTTGGCATCTAAAACTACTACTGCGCTCAAAACCACGTCCTTGCGGCAGCATGACTTCACTGATAGTTAGGTTTAGGGCAGGGGTGTAGGTCTAGGCGACGGACACACAGCGGGCATGCCTGAAGCCTGCTCAAAAACCATTAGACACACATAGGCATGCCACACACACACACACACACACACACACACACACACACACACACACACACACACACACACACACACACACACACACACACACACACACACACACACACACACACACACAGACAGACAGACAGACAGACAGACAGACAGACACACACACACACACTTTATTAACTTATTTTATTATATGGTGTGACGTCATCGGTCGAATGCTCCATTCATTTCAACGGGGCTCCCCAACGTTCGAACGTCTGTTATTTTTCGATAACGGACGGGTTGGTCTATAACAGACCGCTGTCAATGGCAACAAGACCTTTCACTGCTAAAGCGACTTTTCAACAAGACTCTAATCAGCCGCTGTGATAGACAACACCTGTTGTCCTGGCTACCTAGCTGTTGCCTAGCGGTGTTCCACAACGGCACTGTTTTGTTTTGCGCAGCAACAATCTTTTGACATTAAAAACTATAATAGACTTAACATTAAATAGGCCTAAAAAATTGTCCCCGCCATGTGTGAATCATTTAAGTATATCCATATAATAAGCGGGTTAACTTTCGGCGAGTCGGTCGCTTTGTGGAATAGCAGCACTTCAGAGAGAACAAGACCCCTCCGCTCCGCATCGGGGTCTAAAGATTCTCTCTGTCGTGCTGCTATTCCACGGTAGCGACCTTCTCGCCGAACGTTAACCCTTACATATTACAAGTGTACTTATTATTATATTCACTTTATATATGGACCTTTTATGCATTTATTGGACAAGCCAGTGAAGCAGTGACAGGAAAGAAGTGAGAGATGGGATAGGGTTGGGAAATAGGCTCAGATTCAAACCTGGTTCTCTATGAGTAGTGAGCCCAATAAACTACAGCACACACCAACAGCACATGAATAGACAGTGGAATGCACAGAATAGGAAGGAAAAAGTATGATTGTTGGTTCAATAACCCTGTACTGATTACAATACTGCATATAGGGGGCGCTGTGGCTCGGTGGGCTCGGACGCAACTTGTTTCTGACTCTTCACTGTATATCAGAAATAAAAGGCACAAAAAGCCCACAAGAATATAGGCCTCTTTAAAAATGTAAATTATTTAAAAAATAATAATAACTATATGACTTATATATAATACAGTATCTAATGTGATATAATAATAGTTTACACAATAGCGGATCTCACACTGACAATGGTAGAGAGTTCTGTGAGGGGCCCTGAGTGTTCTTACCTTAACAAGCGGCTAGACTTACACAAGTTTAAACTTTAATGAGTATTTAACGCTGTGTGAATGAATACAAAAAGACTGCTAGACAGCCTGACACACACACACACACACACACACGCAAGCATATGCACATGCGCATGCAGTCACACACACGCACACACACGCATGCAGGCACGCACGCACACACACATGCACACACGCATGCACACACGCATGCACACATGCATGCACACACGCACACACGTGCACACACACACAATGCTATTTCCATTCTCTGCCTTTCAATATGTGTGTGCGCATGCCGATGTATAGTATTTATGAGTGTACCTGTGTATGATGATTGACGGCACAGACATTGAGCATCAAGTGGGGAGAGAACCCCGGAACAAAAACAACAGTGAAAGCCCATAGGTGCCCCTATGCGCAGCACAAGCCTTCAGCAATACAGGTGCACGAGAGGCAGGTTAATGAATCCTTTGAGAGCTACCAACACATATATTTGATCAGAACTTAAACATAAATTCAAGTTCTCACTATAATTCTTTTAACACTAGGTTTTATGTGAGCTGTAGAATGTTTCTTTCTAGAAATCTATAATGGGGAGTGCCTGTCCTCAAAGGGCAAATCCCAAAGGGGAATACTACGGGAGAGTGAATCGGATGAAGCACAAGCTTCCTGTGAAGTCCAGGCCCTGTCTGGTGCCTCCAACCAGAGGCGCATTTCTCGAAACCAAACTACATTGGCAACTTTGTTGTTTACAATACAGTTTCCCACTGGCAACTACCCAAGTTGCTAACTGGCTAACATCTACACTTTCAAGAAACAGGGCCATAGCAGCTAATGCTGGGCCATGTATACATTCAGTTCCAATGGAGGATTGCAACGGAATTCTCTTTTCTGACTGGCTGATGGAGTGAGCATTAATTAAGTCAAACCAGTCAAGCGTCTAAGTCTAAGATGCATTTAGAATCTTCGTTTGAAATGTTGACGGTATTTGAGGGATAACGTTGTAGGAGCCATGCACATGTGCTACCGAAAATCAAACAAAGATTCTACGTGCATCTTGACACGTCCAATAGAGCAGTGTCAACTTTGATCGCAAGATTCTGGTGCAGTTGGCTTGACAACTTTACAGACAGTAATAGATTTAGAAATACCCTGACCCTAAGCAGGATAACGGCCTTCGAGCTTGACCGATTCGATGAAACCAATGTCTTGGCGAAGGCAATTCCATCTCTAGGTTCTAAGCCTCTGCCTTGCCATTAACTTCATTGAACTGGTCAGCTCGTCGGCCATTATCCCTTATATTTATCTAACTCCCACACACATGAGGGGTGAAGGGGTCAGTGCACAGTGATTCTTTATTATTTACCCCCAAATAATATTTGTTTCGACTGACTTTTATAATGTAGTGCAGTGGTTCTCAACCTTTTTGAACAAAGGCCCCCTTGACCTCACCCATAAGCCTGCCAATGCCCCTGACCCAATGACTAATGCACATAAATGGCAACCAAGCACCGCCCCCTCTCAGCTGTATCGTTCCAGGGTTCCCCAACGCCCCCCTGGGGGGCTGTAGCACCCCTGTTGAGAAACACTAATGTAGTGCCTTTAACCAGGGGAAAGCGCATGTTAGTATTTAGGACAGTGCACCTAGCCACTGCTCCTATTCTCACAGTCCAGCTGGCCTCCGCTCCTATTCACTAGTGTGTTTTCATCCTTGACCTCTATGTCCCTGCCAAAATACTATCTCTCAAACTCACTCCACTCATGCCATGGCCTTTGAAGATTGTACCGTAGCCGTTATTTAACACACGCACGCACGCACGCACGCACGCACGCACGCACGCACGCACGCACGCACGCACGCAAACACAATAATTCCGTCGTAGCACTTTAAGGTTACAGTCAGACCAGCAGTTGATGTGTGTGTGTGTGTGTGCGTGTGTGTGTGTGTGTGTGTGTGTGTGTGTAGGCATGCACTTGTGTGTGTGTGTGTGTGTGTAGGCATGCGCTTGTGTGTGTGTGTGCGTGCGTAATTGTCTGTGAGAAGTATAGACTTACAAAACTTTAAAATTTAATGGACTTGGACTCCATGTTAATAAGGACAATAAGAGCCATCCATTTACACACACATGCACGCACGCACGCGCGTGCACACACACACACACACACCATATCAACTTCAGCAGGTCATTGGTGAAAAAAATATGCATTATTAAAGACTGTACTGGGCCATCAGAGCCGCGACTGAAGCCGCAGAGAAGGCCACAAGGTGGCTATGGATCAAGAGGGCAGATCCGTGGGCAAGAGCTGCTGGGACACAGGCCGGAGCTTGATCACCTCCGGTCGGGTCGCCTGGGTGAGGGTGTATGATGTTGAGAGACCCGAAACACCCAATGATCGCCAGGAATCACATCACTGATGATGTGTCCCAGCGCATCCGAGAGATGTATCTTTCAACTGTTAATCTGGCCTAGCCAGTGACACTCAGGAATAGACTGGGTGGCAACCAGGGATAGTCTGGTGACAACTGGAAAGACAGATGACAGCTCGGAAAGACGGCAAACGGGACAGGAAGGGCCAGCACCCCGACCTGACTCTCCCGTGAGGGAGAAACCCACCAAACGCTACGAAGAAGCCTTCTAAGATATACCCCCAGGGGAGCCCGAGAGGGGGGGAGAATGAGAACCCCAACCGGACGGACCTTACGGCATCGACACAGGACAACGGACTTTCGACCATGAATTCAAGATGCATCTGCGGAAAAGTATGCAAAAATCCACGAGGCCTAAAGATACATCTGGCCAGGATGAAGTGTAGGGACAAAGAAAGTATACTGCAACGCACAGGACCTGGTCCTGGTGAGACGCAGGAGGAGCCGGGCCCGGAAGCACCCCACAGTGCCCAGCCCCTCCGAGCAGTAGAGCCTCTGAATCCCTGCCCAACAGTCCAACCAAAGCGGATCAAGTGGCCTTCAGCCAACAGCCACACAGTGTGGGAACAGTTTGATTCAGATGTGAGCCAGATCCTGGAGACTACCGCCAAGGGAGAGGTGGACAGGCGGCTGGAGACCATGACTGCGATTATCATCAGCTATGCTGCAGAGAGGTTTGGCCACCTTGAGAGCAGGAGCGTCAGGAACAGCTACACTCTGAACCGCAGAGCCGCCCAGATCCACAAATTACGCCAAGAACTCCGGAGTCTCAGGAAACAGTACAAGGCAGCTAGAGAGGAAGAGAAACATCCACTCGCTGAGCTCCGCAACATACTGAGGAAGAAGCTCATGACGCTACGCAGGGCAGAAGGACATCGAAGGCGGGCAAAGGAAAGAGCAAGAAAGCGTGCTGCTTTCATCTCCAACCCCTTCACCTTCACCAAGAAGCTGCTAGGGGACCGGCGTAGTGGCAGCCTCGTTTGTTCACCTGCGGAGGTAAATGCCTTCCTCCATAACACCCTCAGCGACCCGGAGAGAGATCAGGAACTCGGACCGCAGAGGGCCCTGATAACCCCGCAGGCTCCAACAGTGGACTTTGCAATGAGAGAGCCCAGCTGGACGGAAGTGCAGGAGGTTGTGAAGGGGGCAAGAACAGCTTCAGCCCCCGGCCCCAGTGGTGTTCCATACACTGTATACAAGCGCTGCCCTCAAATTCTGCGACACCTGTGGAAGATTTTGAGGGTGATATGGCGTAGGGGAAAAGTTGCAGGCCAATGGCGACATGCGAAGGGAGTTTGGATCCCTAAAGAAGAAAACTCCAAGGACATCAGCCAGTTCAGAACTATCTCGCTGCTAAGCGTCGAAGGAAAGATATTTTTCAGTATCTTATCACGACGGCTGACGGAGTTTCTTCTGAAAAATGGCTACATTGACACCTCTGTGCAGAAGGGCGGGATTCCTGGAGTGCCTGGCTGTCTTGAGCACACAGGAGTGGTGACACAGCTCATCAGGGAAGCGCGAGAAGGAAAGGGAGACCTGACCGTGCTTTGGCTGGATCTTGCCAATGCGTACGGCTCCATACCGCATAAACTGGTTGAGCTTTCACTCCTGCGGCATCATGTTCCCAGCAAAGTAGCAGATCTTATCCTGGATTATTACAACAATTTCAGGTTAAGAGCCACTGCTGGGTCAGTTACATCAGACTGGCATCGACTGGAGAAGGGCATAATAACTGGCTGCACCATCTCTGTCATTTTGTTTGCCCTTGCCATGAACATGATTGTCAAGTCTGCAGAGGTGGAGTGTAGGGGACCCTTGACAACATCAGGTGTACGGCAGCCCCCTGTAAGAGCCTTTATGGACGACCTAACTGTCACCACCACATCCGTCCCAGGCAGCAGATGGATCCTTCAAGGCTTAGAGAAGCTCATCGTATGGGCAAGGATGAGCTTTAAGCCGGTGAAATCTAGATCTCTGGTGCTCAAAAGGGGAAAAGTGACGGACAAGTTCCGTTTCACTTTGGCTGGAACCATCATCCCATCCATCTCAGAGCAGCCAGTTAAGAGCCTGGGGAAGGTCTTTGACTGCAGCCTCAAAGACTCCACCTCAATCCAGAGAACCAACAAAGAGCTGGAGGACTGGCTGAGGCGCGTTGACACATCAGGCCTGCCGGGGCGGTTCAAAGCTTGGATTTACCAGCATTCCATCTTGCCCCGAATCCTGTGGCCGCTCCTGGTGTATGCGGTGCCCATTACAACGGTTGAGGCCATGGAGAGGAAGATAAGTAGCTTCCTGCGCAGATGGCTTGGCCTGCCCCGCAGTTTGAGCAGTTCTGCCCTGTATGGCTGCAGTAACGTCTTGCAGCTCCCGTTCAGTGGACTCACTGAAGAATTCAAGGTGTCCAGAACACAGGAAATCCTGCAGTACAGGGAGTCCAGGGATGAGAAGGTGGCATCTGCTGGGATCCAGGTACGAACAGGAAGAAAATGGAGAGCAGACAAAGCTCTGGAGGTGGCAGAGTCACGGCTGAGGCAGAAAGCCTTGGTGGGGTCCATAGCCTCAGGGCGCGCAGGCGTGGGATATTTCCCAACAACCAGGGCGGATAAGGCCCAGGGTAAAGAACGGCAGCGTCTTATCCAGGAGGAGGTGCGGGCAGGCGTGGAGGAAGAGCGGACCAGCAGGATGGTGGGAATGGGCCAGCAAGGTGCATGGACTAAGTGGGAGAACGTTCTGCAACGAAAGGTAACCTGGTCCAACATCTGGAGAGCAGACGATCAGAACATCAGGTTCTTAGTCCAAGCTGTATATGACGTCCTACCAAGTCCAAGTAACCTTCATGTCTGGGGGAAAACAGAAACGCCATCCTGTCCCCAGTGTCCAGGACGGGGATCCCTGGAGCACCTGCTCAGCAGCTGCCCAAAAGCCCTGGGAGAAGGGCGCTACCGTTGGCGCCACGACCAGGTCCTTAAGGCAGTTGCTGACAGCATAGCCACAGCCATCAACACCACCAAGAGCCATGGCAGGGTGCAGACCATCAAGTTCCACAGAGCGGGAGAGAAGCCTGTAAAACAACCACGGGCAAGGTCAGGTCTCCTCACCACTGCAGCTGACTGGCAACTGCTAGTAGATCTAGGGCAGAGCAACTTAAGTTTCCTGCAAGGATAACATCTACGCGACTGCGACCCGACATGATCATTATGTCAGAATCCACCAAGCAACTGATCATGTTGGAACTTACCGTTCCCTGGGAAGAGCGTATGGAGGAAGCAAACGAAAGGAAACGCGCCAAGTACCAGGAACTGGTAGATGAGTGCAGGAAGCAGGGCTGGAGAACTATCTGTGAGCCCCTGGAGGTGGGCTGCCGAGGTTTTGCAGGGCGTTCCCTCTGCAAAGTTCTCTCGGTGCTCGGCCTCACAGGGGAGGCGAAGAAGAAGGCCATCAGAGCCGCGACTGAAGCCGCAGAGAAGGCCACAAGGTGGCTATGGATCAAGAGGGCAGATCCGTGGGCAAGAGCTGCTGGGACACAGGCCGGAGCTTGATCACCTCCGGTCGGGTCGCCTGGGTGAGGGTGTATGATGTTGAGAGACCCGAAACACCCAATGATCGCCAGGAATCACATCACTGATGATGTGTCCCAGCGCATCCGAGAGATGTATCTTTCAACTATAAGTGGCCATATATAGCACAACATTCAGGTTCCAATGGGCAGTTGCAAATACCTACTCTCTCTGGCCACAATTTTACACACTCTACCTTCAAGTTTTACTAACTGTCCCCCACCGATGTCCTTCGTTTATCAGCTACGTGGCTTGAGGCATCA